>NC_041342.1:27248149-27848149 GCF_004354835.1 Perca flavescens
CAAATTCAGGCAACACTTTTGTTTTAATTTAATTTTTTTACCCTTTTGTTCATTTCGTTCAATGTACTATTTTTTTCAGTGGCAAACTATCTTATGTATATATTGTTGTATGGCAGAATTTGGGCATAAGTAAGGCTACCAAAGTGTGTTCTATTTGTAGAGCTGTGTACTGTTTTCTCCTATAAAATGTTTAAAATTGAAAATGTTACTTTAAAAATGTAATACATTAGATAGTGCTAGTTACTTTTTATTTTAAAGAAATAAGTTACTTTCAAATATTAATGTCTGTGCAGAGTGAAGTGTTACTGATTAAACTACTACTACTAGTGTTTCTTCCACCAAAATAACCATGAAAGTAGGACTAGGCATTATAAAATGGAAGAGAGTAACGTTTAATAGCACAGAAGCTCAAGTTTCCGCCATGGATCTAATTTGCCTAACCTTTGGTTCTTGAAATGGGGTAGGAACATAAACAGGAAATACTCAAAAGGGATTTTTAATTCCGAGTTTAGTTCCTTGGATTAGCTCCTCTGGTTCCATGGTTCTTGGAACTATTTGGTCGAAAAGGGGCCAGACAGGGCTATGCTCATACAGCCTATCACATAAACACACGCTCAGATGTAGACTTGATACATTAAAGTTATGTTAAACAAAGTAAAAGTAATAAAAAGAAAGTAGTGCAAACAATTAAGCACATTTCATCCAGAGACTCATCTACATCTTCCATTATAAGATAACTCACCACAGGTGTCAATGGACTCAAATTGCTGGCATCACTTGATTAGTCACCGCTAGTGTCCACCTATTCATGATGATGATTTAAATGGCACACTTAGTCAGACGACATAAAATAAATTAAATATAGGAATGGATGCAACTCACTGCCTGAGTTCAACACAGGTTTTTTTTGTTTGTTGAAATAATTATTATTCTTCCAAGATGGTCACCCCAACAGTGTGATTTCCTTATGTGTGCTCAGGGAAACAGCTCCTTTGTCTGGGTGGTTTTAGAAGATTAAATATTTAATGTTTGCCACAGGTGTCTGACAAAGACTGTTTGAGGGGAAAATGCTCAAAATTGGGTTTGGATTTGATTTGATTTCTTAACAGCTACACAACTGCCAATCAGGGACTGCCCATTGTCTGAAAAATCTCTGTTGTCCACTGGACCGAAAGCCCATTTGTCCGACAGACCGTTATCCCATAAACAAATGTGCATTGCTCTGAAGGGCCGAAAATATGCTACCCACTCTACCAAACAGAAGCGCATGTCTAATTGTTATGCAGAATGAGGTAATCAGATCTTCCTTAGATGGCGAAGACCATCCCTCTGTCTCTGATTGGCTAGTATTTGTTGCCTTTGTTGGTTGGGTTTGTTAGGATTAGGCATGAGGAGTGAAATTGGTTAAGGTTAGGGTTAGGTTTTTTTTAAAACAGTGCCAGTGCCTGAACATTGCCTGAACAGAATACTAATACAAAAAAAAAAATAGAAGCACAAAATGACAGTTGATGAAATTAAAGAACTGCTTGTTTATTGCAAAGGGCAAATGGTCTAATTTAAACAATTTATTAAAATGTAATAACAATAAATTATTTCACTCCATTGTGAGAAAAAAAAGAACAACTAGATGGGAGAGGGGCACCAAAATGAGGCACCGTAATCTGCGTTGTTTGGATATTGCACCGAGTTTTGGTACCCAACCCTACCAATCAGAGGCATAGATTGGGTGGATCATGACTTTGGCCTTAGAAGGAAGGTCTGATTATGTCACTCTGCATAACAATTAGCCATATGCTTCTGTTTGGAAGGGTGCTGTCTAGACCCTTCGGAGCAATGCACGTTTGTTTTTTAGGGTTGTCGGACAAATGGCCTTTTGGTCCATGGGACATTTTTCAGACTGGGGCTTCAGTATTATAAGCCATGGGAACAATGGCATGCCTCCGGTCGAATGGCACTTACTGTATCTCATTGTGTAACCCACTTTAATCCCCATTTCAATTCAGGTTTTGGCATTTTACTTTGGTACAGGAACGGCCATCTGAAATTACGGTATGTGCATGTGTAAAAAAAAGATACATGAACATCCTTTAGCTGTGATTAATATTCAATGCATGGAAACTGTCCGCAATTTAACATCAAGGCATAGAAAAATGGCAAATAAAAAAAAGAGAGATCAGGCGAGCTACTGAGTGGGTGTTGTACTTTCTAAGCCCAGAGACAAAAGAAATACATATCCTGGGATTTTCAGTGAGCTGCTGTCTTCTGTTCTAGACGTCTCTGCTTTAATCCCTCGTTTGTTTCGAGAGGGGGGAGGAATGGAGGTGACAAGAGCAGGAGTGAGCGATCCCACTCTGCAAATCCCGATGAGGACACGTAAAAAAAAGAGCACTTGGCTTTGCAGTGATACAAAATGGTTTCACCCTAACCTGGCTCATCCTGCCAATAAAATGTTCTCCTAGAGCTGTCAGCGATGAGGGCTTGGCTCCGGTGCGTGTTCATAAACTGAGATGAGGGATGTACTTTAAAATTTCAGTTTGTACAATTAATTCTATTTAAAGTGTGTTTAATGAACAGATCCATCCCCAATGCATCAAGAAAAACCAAGCACATGAATAATAAGATGCAGAAACAAAACATGGACATAACTAAAATTGCCTAGAGCTGGTGCATGTGCACCTTTATACAGTACATGCAAACAGACGCCGGGATAGTTTCTCTATTTAAGCTTTGAATGTTTTGACAGAAACAAAAGTTAAATTTACATTGTTTTCTCTGCTCATCTGATCCTGTTCAAGCTTGAGACTCCATCCAATATCCTCATCCCTCTGAAGCTGCACACCTTCGGGTGCATGCTGCAGGAATCCATTTATTTATTGCTCTGCCAAACTGCCATTGGACTGCTCCTGTGATGTCAGTCCATATATAACTAACTTCCATTCTGCTGGTCGCACACTGTAGAACCAAGTCCTGTTCAGCAGTATGAAAAGTTAATGTGGAAAGTTATAGACACTTCCATGCTAAATAAGAATGAGATTTACTGTTTGGGGGAGTGAATGTTGTTTGAAAGTTACTGTAAATACTCAAATAAAAGGCTGGTTGCTAATGAAGAGGCAAAAAAATGACACGTAACCGTGTCCATGTTTGGACACCGTTCACGGTTATTGGCCATATGCGGACACATCTGGTCTGACGCAGTTTCCTGGGCGATAATCAACAATGTTTGAATGAATGTAAAAAGATTTTTTTTTTGTCATCTAAATGCTTCCGTATGTTTAACAATGTCACAGAAGTGAGACGCACAATTTGGTCACCTGGATAGGTTTTGGAGAGGTTCAGGGACACCAGTGACACCACATACTGAAAACTCCCTAGCTCCCATAAGGTTAGGTCTAGAGGTTTATACGTACAGGTGTTGTTGACAAGATGTCAAAGTATTTGTGCAGCATGTCTTAGTTATTGTTGATTATATATGACTTATTATAGACAAAGACCAAAAATACTCTTTTGAACCAATATGTTTCCATACAGACGTCACAGACGCAAGGCTTTTCTCCAGTGTGGATAAAATGCCTGAAACTCTTCCCACACTTGGTTTCTCTACTGTGTGGGTAGGCTGATGTTGATCCAGCTGTTCTCCATTAAGACTCTCCTCACCTTCATCATCATGAGGTTTATCTGGGTTTACGCAGGTCTGTTTCTATGAAGCAAAAAAAGAAAATCACAAATCACATTACAAAAATGTATGCAACTAGTGAGACTCAATAAATGACCAAATAATATGTATAATATCAGTTAGGTTGCATAATCAGGTATTTCCATCTCAGTGTATATACTGTCACAATAGAAAACACACTGTATGCTACAGTATGTATGCTATAGTGACTTTTGCAATCTATGCAAAAAATAAAAAAATAAACTACCGACCCCCCCCAGGAAATGCGCTGGGCTTTCAAGCCAATTTGACATAGTGACCAAACAGTAGAATTACAACTTCTGTGTCCAGCCCAAAAAGACTCATTACCATAAACTTACATAGCAAAAGACACATCTGCAAATCAGTGGATGCATTTTTTGAGCGTCACCCCCACAAAATGACTTGTTTCATTACCAGAATTTAATAACTTCAATCACCACTATCTCTCCCTAAAACTATTCATCTTTTAAGAGGTGTTCAATTTTCAGTAACCAACCAGAATTGGCCACGAAATTCAGGATCCAATCACAGCATGACTTCCTGCTTTAAATGTCTTCTCTCCTTGCTATCAGCTGTCTTTTCAGGTAAACGTGCAACCCTCCTCCTCCCCTTCCACCTCCGGGCGTCATCATCCAGTGCTACCTGAGTCCCTTTCTGGTAGATTGGTCCTTCGTTCGTTCTCCTGGTTCCCTCTCTACCATCACCAGTGTCTAGGCTCCATCGGGAGAATATGTCTGGCTTCTCTACCCCTTTAAAATATTTTTAACGATGGAGTCTAATCCCCAAAGACTCTGTACATTTCTTATTATGCACATGTACCATAAATCTTTGCATATCTGCAACGAAGTCTCTTCTGATTGAATTAGCGTTAAGTCTCTTTGTGGTCGTTTAGCATCTCTGTAGTCATTTAGCGTCTCACAGTGGTCATTTTTTGTCTCTTTGTAGTCGTTTTGCATCGCTGGGATTGTTTTGCATCTATTTTTTGTCTTTTTGCATCTTTTTGTTGTATGTCTTTGAAATTATTTTTGCGTCGTTTGTAGTCATTGTGTATATATATATATATTTTTTCATTCATTATTTTCAGTCATTTAGTCTCTTTGTGGTAATTTTGTGTCATTTGTAGTTGTTTTTCATGTATGTGTCATTTTGTGTCTCTATGTAGTCATGTTGTGTTGTCTGTAGTCATTTTGTGTCGTTTGTAGTCGTTTTTGTGTATGTTTGTGGTCATTTTTATGTCTTTTGGTGATCATTGTGTGTGTTTTTCAGCAACATTTTGTGAGTCTGGGCCCCGGACCCTATGGGCTCCTGGGCCTGTGCCCAGTAGGCCCGTTCAGGAATCCATCCATGACAACATACGTCACCCTTAGACCTTTGAAACTTGATGAGCGACTAGCTGAAGTCAGGCCGTTGATACTTGGATTTGATGGAGTGTTGGAGATTTGTTGATGTGAGCCTGAAAATAGCTGAAAATAGGTAGCTGCTAGATGTTCCCCAGGTGCCATTCTAAATAAAATGCTGCCTAGCTTGCGGTGAGCATCTCACTCCTGCATGTCAGCTCGTGATGAATGCTTCATGTGGCTCCGAGTTAACCAAGTTCATATTGAAACACTCCCTGGAGTGTCGGCATCAATCAAAGCTTCTCCCAGGAGCTGTCAAGCGATTTTTGTCTGCCTTCTCCCGCTAAAATGTGCGGTTGCGCCGCAACAATCGCAATATCCGGCCCACCTCATTTGCTCCCATTACAGAGGCGGCTCCGGCTGTTACTTATTTCTCTCACGACGCCCCTGGGCAGCATATTCAACATGCACTCCACTCTCCAACCTCCCTTTAACCACTTACTTATTCATCACAGAGTCACCAAGGAAGCTGCCTGACAGACACCAGATTTATAAAGACTGGGAGATAGACAGACAGACAGACAGAAAGAAGCATATGACTCTGCCCTGTAATTGGGGGACATTGTCAGTATGAATTCAGTTTTGCCGGGAGTCAAAGCAGATTTGCAGCGGACAAATTTGGCTAAAGCACTGGGAGTGAATGAGATGGTAAAAAAAAAAAAAAAAAAAAAAGGAGAGAAGCATTTTCACTTTCATTAGCCAGCCTTTCCCTTTGGGCTTAAACATAGAGCTCAGTGTGTGACCCCCCACACACACACACACACACACACACACACACACACACACACACACACACACACACACACACACACACACACACACACACCCATCCACAATTTTCCTTTTTCTCTGCCTCCTTTATCCTCCTTCCCTGGCACACTGTTCCTCCTCTTTCACATTTCTTTCATCGTCATCTCCCTCTCCATCCTCTCCTCTCTCTTATATAGGTTTAGCTTCTTCCATCCACTCTCTCCATCCCCTAATTTCCCCCATCTCTCTCTCTCTCTCTCTCTCTCTCTCTCTCTCTCTCTCTCTGTGTCTCTCTCCTTCCCTCTCCTTCCCTCTCCTCCTCTGCGGCTTTTGGCCAATCGCTGCCGAGGGAGGTGTGGTTTCACAACAGGAGGATGGACGGAGCTTGTTGAGGGAAGAGAGAGGGAGAGAGAGAGAGAGAGAGAGAGAGAGAGAGTGAGAGAGAGAGAGGAGAGAGCGCTGGTGAAAAGAGATGCTTTCCTGAGCTACTTGGAGAAACAACGCCAGGCTTGACACTGAGTGATGACCGACCGCAGATAGACTCAGCAGACCGGGAACAAAAACGCGGAATACAACACACACAGGGAGGGGAGGAGGGTGCACAGTTTGTGGATACCTGCGCGTCTCCGTTTTGGCCGCAGGTGCGCTACAATCCCTCTGAAGGGAGAGTTTTGTTTTGGTCCGGGAGAAGGAAGTGAGGAGAACATATCCTCCTGGGATTATTTCTCCTTTTTCTCGCCCAGTCTTTTCTGTTTTTTTCAGTCACTCTGACAGCAAACTTTCTCAGCGTTTGCAACGCCTGCAGCCACATTTCAACTCCAGGTTTGACTTAACATCTTAATTCAGAGCTTTGACTGTTCACTCCAGAATGTTTCTAAACGCGGAGTAGCCTACGCTGTACAGCATCCCCAATCAGGAAGGAGAATTCCTCTAAACCCCAAACTTGTGTCTTGTGACGCGAAAGGACGTCTTTCCCATCCCATCTGTGTGTTTTTAATGTGCTGATGAAGAGGACAATGTCTGGATTATTACAGTCGCCGTTCAACCTGCCCCGGGGAAGAGGAGAAGAGTGAGGGAAGCAGAGAGAGAGAGAGAGAGAGAGAGACACACACACACACAAGGAGGGAAGTCGGTGGCGTTTGGCTGCCGTCCACAAGTTCGTTAGCGCCTTTGCCGCTCGTGCTCTCCCACCTCTTTTTACTGGATACACGGACACACATCAAGAGACGAACGGGGAGGACCTGCGTTCACACCCTGGGTGAGTTAGCGTGTCCACGCGGGGTGTGGGGTGGTGGGGGATTAAGAAACGAAGGGATACAAGAGTACGGTGCTGTGCGTTTTCGTGCCTGGCGCGTTTTTTACGCGCAGCCCACTTTCCCGGGGTCGATACGCACAAGGCGATAATGCGGGTTCGGATGGTCAGCTTACAGTGTGGCAGCGTTCAAGTCGTGACGCATGATCCGTCAGCAGAGGGTGAGGAAGGAGAGCTGATTAGAATTAGAGTTTAGATGAATCAGATCGGAGGCTCGCGTGGCCGTTCCCTCATCAACTATAGGACTGCAGTAGGAGCGTTTGATTTGGCGTCAATATTTAAGCACACAAAAAAGAGAATGTTGTGCAAAGAAGCTGCACGTGCAAAATGCACATCAGAGGTCACACGCGTTGTCTTGAGACGTCAGCTCCGTTTCATACAGTTTTGTGCGTATTATGTGTCAAATGTGTCTGATTTGAATGTTTGAATACCTGTATAGATGCTTCAGTGCAGCCCTACAGTCTAACCATGCTGTGGGAATGTGTGGGTTTGGGTGTGTGTTTAGTAAATTGTTGTGTAATTTGCATACTGTAACTTTGCAACGTGTTGCATTTTCCTCTGTGTGTGTGTGTGTGTGTGTGTGTGTGTGTGTGTGTGTGTGTGTGTGTGTGTGTGCGTGTGTGAGTGAGAGAGTGTCAGTGAACCACTGCTCCTGTCACATCATTTTAAATAGAAACTAGAGCTGAATCTGACTTGTCCTTCAACCCAGGCTTTGCTTTATCTCTCCAAGGTGTGTGTGTTATTGTGGTCTCTCCTCACCCATGAATACCTGCCTACCTGCCTCTCCGCATGCGTGTGTGTGTGTGTGTGTGTGTGCGTGTGTGCGAGCGTGTGTGATATTGTTGCTCCATCAGTCACCCTGAATGCCGGCTACGCACCGCACAATTTCTCACAAATTCTCTGAACCATGTAAGCACAACATTTACCTGTCAGCTACTTTGTCGAGACCATACTGTATGTGGCCGCAAGAAATCCTAAGAGAGGAGGAGCTGCTGCCTCAGATTTACACTTAACACCCACTGCCGCTGCCAGAAACCCTGGGTGGGAAAGAGGTCCTGTCAAACAAGTCATGGAGGATGAGGAAGACCCCAACCCAAATCCTTATGCATGCATCTGGAGAGTACATTTTGACGGCTCTGTCCATCCTTATCGTATACATTGAAATGGAATGAAACGTGGGGACAACATGGACATTGCTGGGGCACTGGGAGCATATAAATGCATTGCACACACAGAGCTCTAATGACACAAGTAATGGTTAATGGCAGTGTGAGTGTACATCTGTGCTGACATCCTGACAGGAATGGAAGGAAGGGAATATTTAACGGCCGAGCCAGGGAGTGTTTGGTGTTGATGATGAGTGCAGGAGTGTCCATTATAAAATGTGCTCAGGTGGGAGCGATGGACTTCATACACAAAATGCATACAACTGCAGTCGTTGCTATTGTTAACTGTGTTTAGTTTTTTTCGGCTAAAGCAGGGCCTTGCAAACTTTTTTTCCCCCTCCATATCAAGCCTCCCCTGTGGAGTAGATATCAATGAGACAAGGGCTGGGTGATGTGGCTGAAATCAATATGATATTAAAAGTGTACTCCAGTGATTTAGTACTCTTCCTTTTTTGGGGGACTTGTGAGAAGCGGCTAAAATCGATGCAGCAGTGTCCAAAATATCCGGACATTTTCTGTTTTTCATTTGTCAAACTGTAAAAACGCTGGACCCTACATTTCCCTAATGTAACCCATAGCCTCTTTGTGTTGGATGATCTCTGTCTTCTAATGCCCCCAGTGTGTAACACAGGCTTTCTGTCAGAAACCTGTTAGTCTACAAACCTAAAACAAGATATTATCCTGGTGATGTTACTTGATTCATTTTCTCAGACAAAAGCCTTTGGCAATCTAGAGAAGACATGAAGACCCCTTTTAATTCAAATATGTTTACAGTATATCACAATATGGCAAATGTAGGCAAAGTTATGTTTAAAATTATTGTTGAATGCAATAAAGATGTTTCCTCTAATATGGATTTGACAAACCTATTCACACATATGGAACACAAAAACTGCAGTAAATCTTAAATGTTTGAATTACCTTTTTAATTTTTTTCACTACAACAATAACATATGATCTCATCCTCTCAATACGCTTTCACTGAAATTTGATACTGTATATGCTAGGGCTGAATTATTGGAAGAACAGAGAATCCCCACCCTGAATCATAGCTCCTGAACCTATTAGACCCAACATTCTGCCACCATACCTGGTCCCTATCAGGCAAATGATTAACATGACAAAGGAGTACGCTCTTTCAATAAGATACATTTCAATAAGATACTCATGTTACAAAGTCCAAAAAAGAGTTGCTAATAGTTATCAAAAAATATACATAGAAATGGAATGAAAAAACAGGCGGTATAAAATATACATAGAAATGGAATGAAAAAGCAGGCGATATTGTCCCATGAAAAGGCCCAAAACTTACAATGAAAAGAACTTAATAACAACTATTGTGTGTGAACATCTGATGTATCTTATTCCTCTGTGCCATAGAGCTCGATTGTTGTCCCATCAGTGAGCCACTGTTGTACTGGGTGACATGTTCCTTCATTAGCATGAACACACACACTGTCCCTGCATGCGTTCCAATACCTATACTACCATACAATTTAGTATGCCTAGAAAAGTCCCAATACATTACTACGTCAAATGCAATATGCCACAAATACCAGGATGTCATATAGCATCCATTTGGATTTTTCTGTATGCAAGCCACCAGGCGTTTCTGGCTGTTCTAACCCACAATCCTTTGGGTAGCATATATGAGCAAGAGGGTCAAAGTTCAAGGCGCAATGCTATGAAGAATTGTATGCATATTGTATGCAACAGTACGTACTTTGTAAAGGCAGCTGCAGTACATACTAAAAGTGAAAAAAAGTACACAATTTGGAAATAGTTTATTTTGACTCACTACCACATTCACCGTCCCGCTGCTCCAAATACTCACAGGAGTACCTAATGTGTATTAATCCACCGATGGAAAATAGTCCCCAGCAAATGCTCTATTTTTTCTGTTTGAGTGAGGTCTGCTGAAAATTGCATTGCCCAGTGGCAAGACATTCACATAAACAATGAACTTTTTATATGCTTGAAGAAGAAAGGGAACCTACAAAAAGAGAAATTTACATGAATGCTTCTTTCAAAAGTAAGTTTTAAGACTATTTGGAGAGTCAATAAATGAATGTTTCACACTGAAGAACAAGTTTTTTTTTCATAATTCCCACCTCTTATTCAGCCCTTCTGCTCTCAATACAAATGTATGTCTTTGCACTTGCATTATTGCCGGTCATGTTTATTAAATTGTCCCCCATCCCTACATGAGACCACAGACAGCATTAGACAACACCGAGTTGGAGGGAACTCACTGAGTTGTAATGTAGCTCTTGTTGCTGCTTGTTGTCTTTGTTCTGAGCCATAAAGCTGTCAGTTTCTGGGGCGATAACCATAGTATGAAATGAAACCTATGATTCATCACATTTTTATGCATTCTCTCAGCGTAGTAACATCTCAGCAAAGCAATGAAATATGAGCAAAATTAAACCACTTCTCATTTTGCTTAGGACCCTGTGGAATCCATGTAAAGGCCCTGGGTGGTCCCCAGTCTGTACTTTTGGAACCGTTAATATAGACATACAAAAGTACATTCCTCTGTATGGAAATGAGTTTATATGCTTATAGTATCCCACAGCTGAAATAGATGGGCCTTAAGAGACACATTTCAGAGCTAACAACTCTAGATAGGACCACTTAAAGATGTCAGCTTGGTTATTCTCAGTGATGTAGTATAATTCTGCAGATATATCTGACTTTCTCAATTATACATGTTTTCATAGCAAGGTGGCATCTGTGTTTTGTTGAAGACTTTTTTTCACCCAAGAGCAAGGTTTTAAGTTTAATACATTTTCCCTAAACTGAAAAGGAAAGGTAGAATTTTTCTGAATCTACTTTGATGCAACTGTGGTTTATGAAATATTCTCCCATGCCAATAATACAGTCAGATGGTGTACAATTGCAAAGTTCCAGAGAAAGCACATTCAGGGACAGAAAAGATAATATCCCTGCTTCACTATTGTCCCCCTCTAAAAGAAAAACCCATTTGACCTCTTTTATTAGCTCTTATTTCTCCCACTTATTTTTTCTCACATTCTATCTTACAGTATCACCCAAGGTCCCATATTTTCAGAATGCTTTGTCTCTGACCTTTAGCTCTTCTTCATAAGTGATCTAAAAATTGGAGCTGTTGCTCTGATTGTGAGTCACTCTGCAGAAAAGTGCATCAGCTAATGCGTGTATATAAATGTAAATGCGTGTACTCTGTGTGTGCTCTTCAGATATGGAGTAGTGCATATGATATGGCTGTGCCCTTCAAACTGAGAGGACATGGGGAGATATTGATAATGCAGCCTTTACAACGATTGATACATAATAGCGGGATTTGCTACAGATCTCATCTGTGAGCTCTCCTTTTCAACATAAACAGTATACAGCGTTTGAAGGGTCAAGTCTGGCTGTGGGAGCTATTCACAAAAATACAAAGATTGCTCTGTCTATGGTGTGTGTAGGTGGCTATACTGCCAGCCAGCAGTGGTTAACAATGGGTTTTTATTTTCTAGGGTGAGTTGAGAGAATATTCATCTTATCAGTAGCTGCTGAACCGCAGTGCTTTGGGCATTGTGTGATTCGGATTCATGATAGTTTCAGCTAGCGTTGAGGGAATGCAATTTAGCAATCAATCGGAAAGTGAATTGACTTAGGGCTGCAACTAACAATTATTGTCATTGTCGATTATTTTCTCCATTAGTCAATTAGTTGTTTGGTCTATAAAATATCAGAAAATGGTGAAAAATGTCGATCAGTGTTTTCCAAAGCCCAATATGAAGTCCTTAAATGTCTTGTTTTGTCCACAACTCAAATGTATTCAGTTAACTTTCATAGAGCAGTTTAGAAACTAGAACATATTTAGATTTAAGAAGCTGGAATCAGAGAATCTTTACTTTTTGACTCAATGACTCAAACTTATTTATCAATTATCAAAATAGTTGGTGATTAATTTAATAGTTGACAAATAATCAATTAATCAGTTCATCTTTACAGCTCTCAATTGACTGACAGCTTGTTGAAAAATTTGACAATTTAAGAAATATCTCAACATTTTGGGAAATACAAACATTTGCTTTCTTGCCCAAGAGTGAGATAAGAAGATTTGTAGCGCTCTCATGTCTGTGTGCTAAACATGAAGCTACTGATGGTTAGCCTAGCTTAGCATAAAGACAAGGCACAAACCATAAATTGTTGAAAAACGTTTTTTGTACAGAGAATAAATAAATATAAGTGCAGATAGATGAGCAATAGAAAAGCTGGTAGGTGGATTTTGTGACTTTTGGACAGAGCCAGGCTAGTTGTTTGCTCTCGTTTCCAGTCTTTATGCTAAGCTAAGTTAGCTGTTGCCTTAAGCGAATTTCTTGCTTAAGTTGAAATATTTGATCTTCCGCAAATACGCAAATTTTCGCATGTCAGTGCTGTTCACATCGCGAATGATATTAAACGCACAGACATGACAAGGTTATCAATCTCCTCATCTAATTATTGGCAAGGAGACAGATATGATTTTCCAAAAACGTTGAACTGCAAAAATTCACATTTTCAAGTTCAAAATGAGAATTGGCCATTTTTCTCTGCTTGTATGATTATGTGATTGAATCTCTTTAGTATTTGTATTTGGCAAATTAATTTGGTACAAAACACACAATGAAGATGAGGACTTGGTCTGTGGGCACTTTTGACTATTTCCAGACCTTTTCATTGAAAAAATGAATCAACAGATTATCTGAAAATGAAAATAAGAGAGTGTTCGCTGCAGTTCGTTGGCAGTTTGCAGATTATCCGTATCAGCGTTTTATTTGCCTGATAACCGATAATACATTTTTTAATAATTAATTATTAAAAATGTTGCTACTTTGGCTCGGTTATATCTCTGTGTCTGTTCCTCTGCTTCGGTTTCACTCACCACTGAGTCTGACTTAATGTCCCGCCCACAACACTATCTGACTATCTTTTACTGTGTATTATGTTGAAAGTTTCTAATTTATTAAATAATTGCTTAAAGCATTTAAACAAGGGTTTTTAAGTTGGAGTTTGTAACATTCCAAAATCCTAATTTTGACTTAAAGATTTTTGTTTTCACTGTAAATACATATCAGTTCCAAATATTGCTAATCGATTTCATTAACTATTAATAATCTGTATCGGCCCTGAATAACCAGTACTGGTCGATCTCTAATTCTTAGGATAATTTATTGCATAACACGTTATTTGTTAAATATATTGAATGCTTGAGATTCCACACAAGAATGATAGTATTATAAGAAATTATATTAATGTCATCATGTTTTATACAGCATGTGTTAATAGATTAGAATATTGTATTTTAATTCAATATTAAAGAAAAGTACTGCCATAAAAAGAATCCAGCATATACTCAGCTATTTTTCACCCTTTTGTAAACCATGTAGGATTCACATTCACCAGCCAACCTACTGCTATTGATTGGCCCACATGATGATTGTACATGCAGGTCTGTATATATGTATGTGGTGGTGAAAAATCGTTAAGCAATATTCTGAAGCTGGATCAGGAAGGCGTTCTGGTGCAATGTGGTCCTGGAATAATTGATCATTGATTGACAAAGGTACAATAGCCTTGTATCTCTGTGCACTAATATGGTTTGTTGAAGCCGTCGATGACAGAACTAATGCAAACCCACACTCCTGTGAGATATACTGTAGACAGTAGGTGATATCTTCTCTTTGCTGTGTCGTGACTGAACCTGCTGCAGGTTCTGGCGCACACACTTTTACCCACACTGACTGTCATCTTGTACGAAGGCCTGTCAGATTATAAGTTTTACTCATATCCACCGATATAAAAACAAATCTAATTATTCCATAAAATAATGAATCTGTCTTTTGTCAAATTACCATGTTGTCATATGAATTTAATGAGGCTCATCAAACCATACGTGACATTAAAAAGTGGGTAAATTAAAGTAGCGTTTAAAAAGAATGTACTGGAATCTGTGTCTGCTCTGGAAGTACCTCACCGTGAACAGTTTCCATCCATCTGCACAGTGCATCATGGTAGGTACATGTTGGTTAATGACTATTGATTATACCTTACTTTCTATGTTGCTTTGTGGGATCGTTTGAGTCAGCTATAACAGAAAGCTGAACTTAAGTTAAATGTGTGGTGCAAAGTTCGAATATAATATGATTAGGGCTTCCCCCCTAAAAATCAAAGATTTGAATAATCTCAGGCTACATCCGCAGTAGTACGTTTTTGTTTTAAAACGCATATATTTTGCTGTGTTTATTCCTCACGTCCACACTACGCCGGTGTTTATGTGCGCCCAAAATGGAGACATTTGGAAACGCTGCATACCTCCGTTTAAGTTTTAAAACTCTGGGGTTGCGTTGTTGGATGGATGGGAAGAAACGGAGACCTTTGGAAACAACGGGTTAGGGTTAGGGTATAAGACTGATAGTCAGTCAGTCTTTTCGGTTAGGTAGGCTTACGTACCTTTGAGTAGCAGTTCCACCTCATCATCGGTTCAAGTTAAAAAATCCCCATTGCTGTTCTTTCTCTAAAGTATTTTTTTTGTATTTTCAACTGCAGAGTAACGGCTTTCCCCGCTCAGGCTCCAAGATAACGTTATCTTCAGCCTTCTAGCTTAGAAGTGCTGAATCTACAGCTCACAGAAACTTAATACAATATAGTGTCTGGCTTTTCTTCAATATCTAGTGTCGGCTAAAAGAATTGTTGCACGTTGCGATCCGTCGTTGGCGTAGTTAGCACGCATTAGCTTGAAGGGCTAACTTGGCTTGTTTACTATATTACGTGAACAACGCTGTCACCCTGAATGCCCCGCTGAACCCCGTTCAAAAATCTGGCGGTTCATCAATGCGTTGCTTGATAAAAAAAAGGAAGACAAAAAAATCAAATATTGGAATTGAACAGCCAAATCCGATTCAGCTGACAAAATTCGGAGTCGCATACAGCCCCAAATATAATGCACGTTCAGCAACACGCAATGCCATTTATTCTTCTTATCAGTGAAATGAAACATGTCTACTGTGGCTGTTTGTCAGTGAGCAGTGACTTTTAACTATTTACTGACAGTGATTAACTTGTGTTTTGATATTTTGCAGACGTTCTATTTGGCTCAGCAGGAAAAAAATTCTCTCAGAGTCTCCAGCTGCTGCTCCAAAACATACTACGTTAACATTTCTGGTTATGCAACTCAGATTCTTTTAGCCTGTTAGGTTTAATTAGGGCCGACAGTCAGACACTTCATCTCAGGCAACACCATCAGATCCTGTATCTGATGGTGTAGCTATGTTGGAAAGGCCCTCAGTCACTACAGTAATGCAAATCCATTTTAAATGTACTTTATCCCAACATTTGCAGCTGAGACATAATGTGTCTGCTCCATCAAACATCTTCTCCATCAAAAAGCAACACTCACAGACGGGGCAGGGCATATTAGGCCTATTTGCCTTATTTGGTGCCTATTGGCACTCAGCTTTCCAGTCTGGGGATCAATTAAGGCTTATCTTATCTTATTTTAGTTATAATTCAGACCTGCATGCATTGCAACTTTTCCACCTCTTCTAATGCACAATGAAACTTAACAGATTTGTGTAAATCAAAAAAAGAGCTTTCGAAATTATACAGGCCTGCTGATCTGCAATCAAGTTTCTGGATCAAGCAGCTTTGTTGAACTGAAGAACTGAAGAAACTGATGTCACACTTAGTTCAGGTGGACATTAAGGTAGAAGACTATCAGTAGTAGGATTGGGCATCGAGAACCAGTTCCAATTTGGAATTGTTTCAAAAATTGCGATTCAAATTGAATCTTTTTTCTATTGGAATCCAATCATCAGTTTCAAATTTAACATCCGCAAGATTTGATTTCCGTAGCGGCCAGGCGCATGGAGTACAGTAAGCGGCGCTCTAAAGTGTGGCTGAAAAAGCCCGGTAAAACTGTAAAACACCATTTGGATTCAAATAAAAATCCTCTTATCTGTGAAATAAGCATGTGACCCTTTTCATCTCCACCCCTCAAAGAATCGAAATCGAGAATTGATAAGAACTGGAATCAAAAGGAAGAATTGGAATTGGAATCACATTAAGTCAGGAATCAGCCCTAATGGTAGCTCCATACCAGCTACCTGATGAGCTACAGGGGTCCCCAAACACACCTAAATATAGACAGTTTAGTTGTATGACAGTGTTTCTTTTAGGATTAATAAATAAGAAATAAATGTTAACTGTTAAAATAATCCCTAGAAGACGGTAACCTCCACTCCTCCTCCTAATTTGGTCCCACAGGTAAATGAGGTGCTGGGTGACAGCTTGGTGTGTTCTTTTGTTTGAGTAAGAGAGGAAGACAGAAACAGTTTAGTGACCGTACACATTGTGATCAGTTATTAGTAAAACCTTAGTTTAAGCTTCTGTTGAAAGTCAACTATAGAGAATTTATTATTTTATTTGTTTTGACATAGGTCTAATAAATCTTGCATTATTTGAACAAAACGTAAGGATCTCTGTGAGTGCTTTTTTATTAACATACGAGTCACAATCCTCCTCAAAAAGGCGACTAAGGAAAATAAGATGAAGGAGTCGCCAGAACAACTGTGAAACATTCTGAACATACATTGGGAATTGATAGATTGGGAATGAATGAAGAGAATGGGAATGCTTATTAAAACACGGAAAACACCAGATCATACGATCGAGAGTAATTCTAAATCATACAGTGTCTATTCTTTAAAATAAATTAGTTAATAAAGCAATTAAAATCTAATAAAATCTATTAGTTACAATGTTCACCCCATTCCCCTTTAGGGTCTTGCCTTAAACATTGAATCCATTGTCACAAATTGTTGTCAGTTATCTTCATAGTGATGATCAACAATCATTTCTAATCATTTCGGCAGCAGCCCATCCTTATTCTATGATAGAATCAGGTGGCTGTATTGCACATGTCTTTTAGTAGCGGTGACCTATAAATGAGTGGTGCCTGCAGCTAGTATACTGAGCTCTCTGAACTTCTCAGTGTGCAACGATTGGCACAAAAACAGGAATGATAAAGAAAAATATCTCAGTCATTAGAAACAGAACCTCTGTGGGGAGATGAAAGCAATAGCCCTAACAACCAACACCACCACTGATCCAATCTGCAGCGCTGGCACGCCTGTCGTGGCAAACCTTGTAGATTGGCCTGGCTTCAGTGACTTGTTTAAGGCAAAAGTGTACGGTGAAGGGGACATGAAAGGCAGTTAAACTCTTTCTTTCTCTCTCCTCTCTGCCCCTTATCCCCTTCTCTTCACTGTACATCAAAGTGCTTGTTTCTTCTTAAGATGAAGCCACATGCATCCCACTGCAGCTTTTAGTAGGAGGGGATGAGGAGTATAGGCCTTAGTGAGCAGTGTGAACGCTCCATTGTTTCCCATATGTACATTAATCCTGAGCTGGGCTCTAACATGGACTGTAGCCTGGCTGACATTTCAATCTACACAGGGGGTGTACGAGAATGATGGGGCGTGTATGTGTTGTGCATGTGGGTGGGGTGTGTTAAATACCCCTTTTACCACCGCATATGAAAACAACAACAGATTTCTTTTTTTTTTTTATCCGCTGAGGATTTTTTTTTTTTAAGCCGCTTCCAAATATTCTTATGAACTAAGCTGTTGAGTTGTGTAGAAAAATATCCGTCACGTGAATGAGTTTTTCTTTGGAAAATCAGTTGAGGGGATTGGTCTGTCTTTCCCACAGGAAATTGTTTTTGCGGACACTTGTTTCCAGGAAGGTCAAGCACAAAATATTTGCAAAATGAGTGCTTTGTCTTCTTAGTTCTGTCACTGCACTGAAAAACTGATCTCTCAGAAGCTAAACGTGTCACAAAAAAGCTGCAACACTGAAACGCCTACAGGAAAGTTGGATTTGTAGATTGTCTTGTAGTATGCCATCTTTTCTAGTATGCCATCTTTTCTAACTTTCTTGGCCCTATCTGGAACCCCATATCTGAATATTGTCCAGATGCAATTGAATACACTTTCACTTACACTGCAGCCATAGGTTGGGAGATATGGGGATCTATCATGAGATGATAGAAATGTATCAGTCAACAGATGTTTTTCTGTTCTTTGGCCGCTAGAATCAATACAAAATGAAAGTTACATATAGCCAATTTAACATCAGAGTCAATTATATACTCTTCTTAATGCATTCTTGGTTTGCATAGCACCCTCAATCTAACTAATCTGGACTAGTGTATGTGGCTGTTCCTTGACTTAGTGCAAAAAGGTAGGTGGTGTAGGAATGCAGGACATTTGTTTTAAATTTTAATGTATTCTCTGACCCCACACCCCCTGCCAATTATCTTTCCAAGTTTGTTCCCCCATTTTTAAAACGTAACAAGGTGATGCAACAGAGGCTTTTTCCTTGTCTTTTCTTTTGACAAAACTTTTGACATCACATTCTCTGGGCAAGAGGGTTTTTTGCACAAAAGACAGACAATACCATACAGCGATGTTTACTCAATGATGGCATTCCTGTTTTCCTGTATTTGTAAGTGATTTGAAAATCCTGCTTGAAAATGTAGTGCATTGTTACTTTTAAAAGTCATGTATAAGTGATGTTGAGTCTAAAACTTGTCATGCAGGTCCCTGTCAGACGCTGGAATAAGGAACATTAAGGAACACCCAACTCTCTCAGCGCTTAAGCAGTACATTATTCATGACTTATCCTGCACAACAGCATCTGATGACTGCATGTGAATCTCTTTCTCTCACCTTCCCCTCATCCACCCTCTCTTCTGCCTCTCCTCCACTTCCCGACAATGATGAGGAAAGACATTTAGTGGCAAGAAACACTATGATTATCAGTTGCAGCATTGATCCGCCTATTGAGCTAAATCATCCAGATTTATTGGCTCTGACATCCAAACTCCCCCCATTGATTTTTACTGTTGCAGTTGAAAGATATTTAACCACCATAACCAATTTTCACACACACACACACACACACACACACACACACACACACACACACACACACACACACACAACCTGCCCTAAGCCAAACAGGTTATGCTGCAGAAATGTACCAATTGTACATTCCTGACCCACTTTATCAGAATTCATGTGCTCAGCGCTTGCGCAAGCATTCAGTCAGTCCTCTTTGGTACAGGAGAGAGTTACGAACGGATGAGAAAGTGGTGGAGAGAGAGACGGAGGCAGTCAGAGAGTAGGGTCACATACACATTACTTTATATTCATGCTGTTTTACATCTTGCATGGAGGGCAGATAATTTGCCAACCGTGCGAAGGAAAAAAAAAATCTAGTAAAATAGCTTGTCTCTCACATCAGTAAGATTGTGTGCCCCTGGAATACATTTTATAGCCAAACATTGGCCTTATTCCCTTCAGAGCGAGAGTGTTGCTTCAAAGTGGAATGAAGTGGAACGACTGGTTGCACTTAATAAAATCAGGCTGCTGCATCAGTCCAACAGATCTGGGATCTGGGAAGATGTCTCCTGTCCATTTAGACACGTCATCACAGCGTGTCATTGTGGTTACATATGTGAGAAGTTGGCAAGGCGATATTTGGAACTTGAGGAGAAAAATATGGACGGTGCCACAGAAGAAGAGATCTCATACTTTCATTGGTTTTATGTAGTGGACAGATGCCAACAGGACAATACACCCATTGGATTCCTTGCAGTGACAAACTCACAGAGAATTATTATGACCCAACTTTGTAACTCTATAAGCTTTTTAACCTCTTAAAGCTCATTGTTTTATGGCACATTTTACTGTATGGTTCAGTCACACCACTCTCATCAATGCAAATGCAAAAAAGGCTTTGATTAAAACCATTAATGTTACCAGTGCAGCACCAAACAGCAGTCAGACAAAGTGGCTAAAGAGCCTATTTTTCCCAGGAGTTGGTGAAGGCCAAAGTCAGCTAAAAGGGGAGGGAATATTGGACTTACCTTAATCAGATGATGAAAAACATGACTCTAACTGAATGCTAATGTTGCTCCGTGTCTGCCGGATCTATAAATAGGCCTTGACATATTGTCCATATCAACTTATAGAGAGCAGAAGTCTTGGAGTCACTTCTGGGCTAGCTGCTGTTCCACTAGCTATAACTCGATAGGTCTGCCATTGAGAGTTTCTTTCATTTGTCTTTCTGAAAAGTGTAACAGGTTTACTATCGATAATATATGCTAAATGAAGAAGGATTTAAACCATACTGCCCCCATGTGGTCAACACAACAAAACAATAATGCTAATTTTACTCTGTGTCTGCTAGATGCCGCAGGCTAAAAACACTTTTTTAATTTTTTTATTTGCACTTACATGTTGCACTTACATGTGGCACTTTGTAGTTTGGCTTATTCGAAGCTTATGTATTGTATGTGATTCTTGCTGTTCTGAGTTTGTACCTTCATAATTGAATGCACTTATTGGAAGTTGAAGTGGATAATTTTAAGCGTCAGCTAAATGTAATGGAATGTATAAATATGAAATAGTAATATTTTGTTCAAGGCTGTGTCTCTGTCATTTGTAGATGTCTTCTGCCAGTAGTAAAAAAAAAAACTGTTAAGGCAACTATCTTTTGAAAGACTTAATTACCCATTAGGGCTGGGCGATATGGAGAAAATCAAATATCACGATATTTTTGACCAAATACCTCGATATTGATATCACATCGATATTGTAGTGTTGACTATTGGTGCTTTCACAAAATATTTATTCAATGAGATTTTTGATAAATAATCATCAGTAATGTGGATATAATGACTAAGTGGGTAAAGGCAAATAATAGAACAGTTACAACAGTCTGGTAAGTTCAGAAAATGACATCACTATACTGTAATGCAGCCTTTAAAACCAGGAAAAGACAACACTTACGCCATATTACGATATTACGATATCCAAAATGTAAGACATCTAGTCTCATATCATGATATTGATATAATATCGATATATTGCCCAGCCCTATTTCCCATGTGATGTGACTTCTCTTAGTATATTGTGTGGGTGGAGGTCATAAAGGTGAATTGTCCAATGTCCAACACCCTAATGCAACAACACTTCCTGATACAGTAATTTCTTTTGTTTATGTATTTACCGGATTTACAATACCATTTTATGTATCCACTAGGGGTGCCCATGGTTCAGTTTGTTTTGCACAATAAGAGGAAGAAGAAAATAACCATTTCCAATATTCTCTCATTTTGTCGTTCGCAAGAGTAGCATTTTCTTCCATCCAGAGAAGTTTCTATATTAGAAATTTGGGTTTATATCAACCAAATTGTCAAAAAAAGTAACATGGATGGTTCCATACAACACTCAAACAAAAATAAATGATCAGTTCACTACTTTCACTGAATTTGGGTGTTTTATTCAATTATATAGCATTAGAAAAAAAATTTATAAAAGAATGTTGAAAGTGACAAAAATGTTGGAAAAAATTCCAAAAAACTTTAAAAAAAGTGCAGAAAAAAATGACAAACATTGGCAAAAGCTTCAAAAACGTCAGAAAGTAACAAAAAGTGACAAAAACATTGAGAAAAGCAACAAAAGTGTCGCAAAAACCCCAAACATTGAACAAAAAAAAAGGTTTCAATTTAAAATTTTGACCCAGAAAAACAAAGAGTTGCCTGTTGGTCAACGGGAAGTCTACACAAGGGTTTAACCTGACCTAAATAATAATAATAACACAATATGTGAATCAATAGATACAAACACTGTTGATTTCTTCCCATGTAGCCATGGAACATGGAAACTGTTCAGTCATTTTCTGGATTGGATGACAGAACGCTTACACGCTGTAAGGAATTCCATAGAATCAGTGTCACGTACAATCTGGGCCTTGTTTTTTTTTTTTTTTTTTGTCAAGATTATCTTTTGGGCATTTTCAGCCTTTATTTTGATAGGACAGCAGAAGAAATGAAAGGGGAGAGAGAGAGGGGCCACAGGTCGGAGTTGAACCCCGGCCAGCTGCATCCAGGATTAAACCTTTATATATGGGCGCTCGCTCTCACTGAGCTATCCAGGCGCCCTGGGACCTTGGTTTTTAGTGAACAGTTTTTTTTTTTTACAGTTTGTTGTTGCATCCCTAATATCCACAATATTACAGTATTAATTAATAATTTTATTTTAAAAGCATCCCTTTTGCATATGAACTATGACCAGCCAGGCCATTTAAGTGCGGGGTGAGTTTGTGCATATCGCAGCAGAGACTCTGTGTTCATCATAATCCCTGTTGAAAATGGAATATCAGCAGTAGTTTATCAGCCTTTCTTTTGTTGATCCAGAGAATGTTAAGTAAGTACTTAAATAGCTGAAATTCAAGTTAAAGAAAGGAAACAAGTTCCAAAAAACCATGCCTCTAGTAATGCAAATGTATTCGTCGAAGAAGCATTTTTCTTGTTTTATTGGCTTGGTGTCAGCGAAGTTAAAACTCCAAATTTGTCTGGCTCAGTTTGCATGCCTGATTACATATTTAATTCATGAGAAGACATTCCAAAACGGGGCTAATAACCCTCCCTCCCGCGTTTTGGCTGACTAACCCAACATGGGCCTTTGAACTTACTCATCCGTGCGGTTTTGGGGAAAGTGCTCATGCGAATCTGACAACACCAAAGGCGAACACATGGATTTTTTTATTTCGGGGCATGTATATCGTTAAAATAAACGCTTAGGAGGTGTGGTGTGTGTGTGTGTGTGTGTGTGTGTGTGTGTGAAATAAGTACGATATTTTTGATCTCAATCAATATTTATAAATAATAATGCAGTTAAGGGAATACAGGCTGATATTTGAGATCTGTGCAGTTGAAAAGGAGCTCAGAGCAGCTTCAGAGCACGGCTAAAGGCAGGATGGGGAATATTAAGGAAACATGTCTGTTATGTCATGCCCTATATTATAGAATACATGAGGTTGTCTAAAACACTCAACATATACAGAGCAATATGGCAGAATGTGTTTAGACTTTTTTTTCGCCCTAGGTTTTAGCCTCTAAGGCTGGTTGTTGGGGATGTGCTGTATGTAGCCAGAGAGGAAGACCTGCAGACACTCAGGGCTGAAAACAGGTATTCTAAAAGTACTTTTTCAGGCAATATGTTTTATTTATGGTTAATATACTCCAAGTCTTGCATTGCCTACCTTCCTCCACAGCGCTGCGGAGGATGGTCCGGCTAGTCCACACAGCATTCCAGGATGGGAGAAAAACATGCTCTGGTTTATTGGCATTTCTTTAAACCAATCACAATCGTTATGGGCGGCGCTATGCGCCGAGTGGAGCCACGGCGCCGCTGCAAAACAGCCTCGGGAAGGAACTTGTTTTGGTGGAACATGTTTGTGTTCAAAAGTTGTTTTAGTCCTCATAAATCGACCAGAGTTTAAAATTCCAAGACAAATAAAGTGGAAGGTAATGGACATCTGTCTGAAAAGAGGGACATCCGGCGGAATTTCCAGTGGCACCTGAACAATCCCGGAAGTGGAACGTTGTGTATATAGACCAGGGGCGTTGCACAAAATTCTGGGCCCTGTAGAAAGTCATTCTCTATGGGCCCCTCCCCGCATTTACAGCTATTCATTCTACCATCTTTGGTACTCTGTTCCATTTTCACCCCCAGTCCGAAATCCCTGAAATAGACTAATACTATAAATATATAACTAATACTCCAAAAAGGACGCTAGGAAAAATAAGACAGTAATGCACAGTGCTTTCTGTAGTAAAGATGCAAATACAACATCATCTATGAGAAAGTATCAGAAACTAAAAGTGATTTTAAGTAGGGTTATTGTATTAACAATACAGAAGTTCAGAGGTATACATATGTTTTCTTATCCTGCCATTATTATAGAAAGCCCAATGACTCATTTTATTATAGTCATTCTCGATTCTAAAAACAAACATATGCAATTCACTGTATTGACAAAATGTAATTGTATTGATGTAATAAAAAGGAAAAATAAATGGGGTTAGTTCCAGCCTCTCTAATGTGAGATGCATCTTTTATTTTTCCCGATGTATACTATTATAAACTAAATGTCTTTAGCTTTTTAACCAATTGATGGATGACAAAATTGACAGAATGTGTCCAAATGTCCATGAGCAATTGAACACCAATTGCTCCCACTATTTGTGCATACAAAATGTAGTGTTGGCCAAATGAAGTTTTGTGAACTATTTTCTTTGAGCCCCTCTCTATTCAACAGAGGGTTGAAAGCACACTGAAATGCCATTCCTTGAGCCCTTTTCTTCAAATTAAGAGCGCCATCTAGTGGGCTCAGAAAATAAATGAAATGGTTCATGAAGCTTCACTTGGCCATCATTAGAAAAATGTAAGTAGCTGAGTCCTAGTTCAAAATGGTTTTTTCTTCTAAATTTTACTGGAATGATATACTGAGTTGATTGAATCTAATTATAGAATAATGAGGTCAAAAACGCCATTTGGCAAATGGCAGGTTAATCACATTATGGTCTCAATGCTACTGCTGTATTTAAGGCATCATGATAGACCCACTGCACTAGGAAATCTTTGTTCTCTACTTGGCTTCCTCCCGGTATCAGAAGTCGGTCCAAGTTTGAAGCGTCACTTTCAACTTGGCGTCTCCACTGATCCTGCAGTCAGCCGGGATGTGCCAGCTCTACTGAATAGCTTTAACAGGATTGGACGCTCGCCTCGACAGTGACACGCTAATCCAGTCAAGGTCACTAACAGCATCACATAAAAGAAGACATCTGCTCTTAATGAAGTCATACATCACATTTAGCATATGGTTCAATTAGAGGCTTCATAGAGATTATTGAGATTATATTATCCCAGTGCATTCATTAGCTAAGCTCCAATAGTCGCCCATCTGATTAAAACCTGTGCGTGGGATTTGCTGCTATTGACTGGGAGACATCAAGCATGGAGGGAGATGGAGACGCTGGTAATGTAGCTTACATGTTTGGGTGTGTGTTCAATTGTGTAAATGCGTGAGTTTTTTTTATGTAAACACACTTGAAGGTGTACTGGTGTTTACATCTGTAAATACCAGTGGCGACAAATGTAGCTCTTAAGTGTGTGTGTGTGTGTGTGTGTGTGTGTGTGTGTGTGTGTGGTAAATTCAGTGTGATGGATCTCCTGTTAGTTGAGGTGATGTGTTGCATGGTCAGTGAGCTTGTGGCTCGATTTTCACACAATGTGCGTTTCCATCAGAGTGTATTTGATTAAGTTCATTTTGAACATGTTCAAAATAAAAGATAAATAAAAACATCTACATTTCAGTTCAAGAAAGAAAACCATCAGAAATACTAACAAAATGCAAACATGATCAAATAAGGATTTCCATGTTCAAAAAAGACTAGGAAGAAGTTAAACTTTTTCTGCTCCTACCCCCTTTTTCTACTTTTCTACTTTAGTTATATACAAACAATTTAAAAGGAGGGTCTTTTATAATGGAAGATATTTTTCACAGCATTTATTTTCCTGTTTATGCGCTATGATTGACTTTCTCTGCCTAAATGGTGTTGTTTTCATCCTTGGATACATAGTTTTTTATTCATTTTGATGATATTTTTGAAAAAGTTGTGAAAAGGTTAGGGTTACAGTTTGTCCTTTTCGGATGTTACTTTTTTTTTTTTTAAGTACAGGTACATAGCATTGACCGGTGCCACACCAGTGCATTTAGAACCTCAGCCAGTGTGCACCTCCTGTCCCTCCATAGATTAACCTTCATACAAATACACAAATAGAGGCTTCTTATCATATGTTTAGTTTACATACATATACAAATACTACAGATGCATATACACATAATCAATAAAAGATGTGATGGAGAGATGCAAAAAAAATCTCAGAGAGGCTTAATCAGGGCGCTCTCCAATCCATTTAACATAGAAAGAAACTAAAATAATTAAAAGAATTAAAAGAAAAGAAATGGAAAAAAGCCCTAAACTAGAATTGCACGCAATTTCAAATCAACAGAAAAAATACAAAAGGTAAAATAATATTAGGAGTTACTTGAGTGGTTTACAACGACATCCCATAGGGATCTGAATAGAACTAAAGCAGTCTGTAGTTGATTGACTTGAGAAACGGTGAGGAAGCCTGATCTTAAAAGCAGAAATTGAGAAGAATGATTTTTATTTGTATCACTCCTTATGCCCTTTTCTGAAGACGAAAAACGGGGACAAGTTTAGTGGGATGAGTACTTTCCCATACAGAGTTACAGTAGTATATGTGTATATATCTATGAGTATATGTAAGGATTTTTTTTGCGATGATGATTCGATTATCATTTTTTAGCCACATATTGCACCTTCTACAACCATGTTAAATAAAGCAATAACAAATAAATGAAAGATCCACTGAAAATAAGACATTTCTGTATACAATCTGTGTTATGTACCATTATTTTGGCATTTATCTTTATCTGAAAAAACAGTTGGTATAATAATGAAAAGAGGAATACAAAATGTTAAACCAAAATTTGTACGAAAAACATTGAACTAAATATTTCACATTCCAGTAATGGCAGTCTTCGCGATTAGCTAATCGCATTCTTTCAAATCGCGATTCTATCTATCTATTATGGCTGGGCAATATATTGATATTATATCGATATCGATATATAAGGCTAGATATTGTCTTAGAGTTTGGCTATCATAATATCGTGATATGACGTGAGACGACAGTGTTGTCTTTTCCTGGTTTTAATGGCTGCATTTTCCTGGTTTTAATGGCTGCATTACAGTAAAGTGATGTAATTTTCTGAACACACCAGACTGTTCTAGCTGTTCTATTATTTGCCTTTACCCACATAGTTATTATATCAACATAACTGATGATAATTTATCAAAAATCTCATTGTGTGCATTTTTTGTGAAAGCACAAATTGTCAAACCTACAATATTGCCACAATATCGATATCAAGGTATTTGGTCAAAAATATCGGGATTTGATTTTCTCCATATCGCCCAGCTCTACTATCCATCTATCTATCTATCTATCTATCTATCTATCTATCTATCTATCTATCTATCTATCTATCTATCTATTGGAATACAGTAGAGTACCTCATATCTTGCAAGTTTTTAATCAGGAAAGCAGCCAGGACTTTTCTCTCATTACTGCTTGCGCCTGTGACAGGAAGGCGAAGTGCCCGAGGCCTCTGGGAGGACACAGTAGGAACAGAGGGCTCTGCCTGGACCAGCTGCTCCCTCTATTGGATCTAAAGACACTGTACTGTACTGGATACATACATTTGGGATTGATCTAGAATTCCCTTTAAAAAAAAGGCTCTAAAATGACAGCTAATCTTAGTGGTACAGGTTGGGCTGGATCTGTTTTCCTCTGTGTGATTGCACTGTCCTGTGGCTCTGTCTCTCTTTCACACACACACACACACACACACACACACACACACACACACACACACACACACACACACACACACACACACACACACACACACGCTAAATCACTTCTGACTCTACTCACCGACCAGCCCGGCCTATCCCGGGGTCATCTTAAAATCACCATTTAATGTTTAACCGCAAAGCTGGCTTTGATATCAGCGGAAGATAAAGTTGAATTTCTTGATTGCCTCGTTCAAAGAGGCTCCACCGGCTGAGAAAATGATTTATTGAACGCGGGGAAGTCGGTGGATGAGCTTCCGACTCGCACCGTGGGCCAGGAGCAGGCTGGGGCTTGTCCAATCACTCGCACCAGCAGGGCCCCTCTCACTGCTGCCACTGCTTTTTTAATTGGCGAGAGAGAGAGAGAGAGAGAGAGAGAGAGAGAGAGAGAGAGAGAGAGAGAGAGAGAGAGAGAGAGAGAGAGAACTAAGGGGACCCAGAGGGTCACCAGAGAGCTCAGGCTGGACCCCATTACTCAGGCAGGAGATAGGAAGGGTCAGCTTGGGTGGAGGGTCGTGGAACACTGATTACACTGCTGAGAGAGAGACTTTCCACTGAAGTGCATAGAGATGACTCCCCGGACCTGTCTTCTGAATCGGAAAGAGGGCAACGGGACGGAGGAGAGGAGCAGCAGAGGTTGCGGCAGAAAAAGATAAAGCAAGAGAATTAAAAGCGTGGAGAAAAAAAAGAGAGCTATTGATTTTTTATGAGGGAGAAGATTTGCTCCCAAGATTGAGAGCAATATCATATTAAACCCTGTTGCTGGCCCAGAATGAGAAAATAAAGCCTGTGAATCAACTCCCCCCCATGTTTTTTTTATACTTTCCAGGCTGAACTGCAGCACCAGAGAATTACAGCTTGCGAGATAATTGGAATAAACATCAGCATTGCGAAGGCTCGGTTGGCGGCGGTACACCACAGACGTTGTCCAGCTATTGTTACAAAGACGAATGAGGTTTTAAAAGCATAAGCTGACCTTGGAGTAAATAGCCATCATAACACAAAATGCACATTTATCAAAAAGGACTTATAGAATTCATATACTGCACAACGGTTTAGCAATTAGTACAATTAATTCATTTCATGAAGGTTTTTCACAGGCTAAAAATGTGTAAGCCAATCATTTCAACTGACCTATAAAATGGGTTTATTTTCCCTTCCATCCCTGGTAGTAGCAGCAAAAAAAAAGTAACATTGTGTCAGGAATATGGGGTTATAAAAGGCTTCAAACAGCTGAACTTTGTCATATAAGACATTTTTTGTGAGTTTACAAATATGTATTTGGCAGTACATATTTAGTTTTTTCAGTAATGGAGATATAGGGTGGGACTCCTGTCAGAATATATCGGTTATTTTGTGTCAGTAGAATATTTTTGTTTTTTTTCTACTTGGAGGCAAATGGGCATCTGAAATATTAGATTTGTTACAGAAGCATGTACTGTATATGAGAATCATCTCCCAAATTGGTGCGAATAATTTGCACGTCAATAGGAGGACATGGCACGAATATTACGCGGCGATAAAGCGACGTAATTGTTTTTAGGAACAAGGTCGATTTTTCTGAGCTTTCGCACTGGGAATAAAAACCTCAACCAATCACGTTGTGTTGTGAGGATCATAAAACAACAACAGGAGGCTGCTGTCCAAACCACAGGCTTTACATGCGGCTAACTTTTTTACTCCTATTAACCTATGCTTTCAACCTTGACAAAAAGGCAGTGTTTACCAATTTACACGCTTTCCATTCTTACCTTTCAAAATAAAAGCCCTAGACATATGCTACACTGCATAACTATCTACCAGACGGAATTCAATTCATATTATTATTTTTATTTCGCTAAAAGGTACAATATCTAACAGTAGCTTAGTGTTAATTTTTTCCTTCTCGGCTTCCCAACTGTGGTTGGACAGCATGGCGGGAGATGGCGCTGAAGTCTCCAGGGCTAACCCGTTGCTCCACTCAGCAGCTGGGGAAACAAGCCAGGACACCTCCGTTGGTCTCCAGAAGCTGCATTTATTTGACTCTAGCTACTGTTCAATCACTTGATATCTTCACCGCTAAACGTTAACTCTCCTCTGCTCCGATCCATCTCTCTCGTCCGCTAACCGCATCTCCCGTCATCTCTCTCTCGCGTCAGCAGCCTCTCCAGAAGAACCTCCAAATATATTCAAAACTTTAATTGAACGACCGTTGTTAATTTGCATCGCTGTCGCTATTAATAGTTTTGATGTGAAATTTTCGCAAGGGATTATTCCGCATTTTCTTTTTGTTTATTCGTCACACCCCCGGTGTGTAAAGTTCCTTTAGGCACAGCGATGCTTTGAGCTTCATGCTAACATCAACTTGCTAACCTACTTACAATGACCATGCTAACTTGCTGATGTATAGCAGGCATAATGCTCACCAGAAGTGATTTACGGGTAACTTCAATGCAAAATAAAAGATTGACATTAGAGTAGATAACATTAAACATTACCCAGAAATTATATACAGATTTTGATAGTGACAAAGGAGGTGCCAGATCCAATTGACAGAAATGTCAATGGGACTTTGAATGAGGTGCATCTGAATAATCCCATCACACATTTCCCTTATATTGGTCAAGACCAGATATGCAAATTAAATCATAATTAATTTATTCCCTGCTTTAGAAGTCCTGCTTTGCATCATCATTAAACTGTCTTTGTGTCTTATTACAGAGTGAAAAATAATGAAAACCCCTGTTGTCAGGCATTTGCAGCTCAGAATGGTGTAGGAGATTTACTGCAGTGAAACCACACCACCCATAATATTAACACTACATCAAATGTATGTACTGAAACTAATGCACTGGAAGATTTTGTTTGCATATCCTCTGCATGCTGGTTTTTATGCAGCACACTGACTGCGCTAACAGAGTGTAAAGAGGGACAGCAGAGAAATGGGAAAAATGGAGATTAATGGCTTATGCTTAATTAAAATCCCCGGAAACTAATGGTGGGAAAATTGAAATGTTCCTTATAGATACAATTTCCCACTACTGGCCAGTTTCATAGCACAGTGAAGCAGAGTGTGACCAGCTTGTGATCTGTTCTATGTATTATAGAGCATCCTGCATGTAATTGGAAAGTGGGAGCCATCCAAAAGTTGTCACTTGTGACCCTGAGTCATCCAGTTATGATGCCGGGCTTAATTTTGTACTTTTAGGCCTGCACTCATTCCAAAAATAAAGGTGAGCTATATAACTTACTTGTTAAACACGGAAATTTGGTAATTGCAGCCAGTCTTATGTTGAAACTCGACAGTAGATTCAAGTTAAGTTTAAAGACTGTTGGCCTGTGAGTGTTCAGGGAAGTCATTTTGTATGGGTGATCAATGTTTAATTTATCCCCCCACCAGCTTGAATCTACATTGAAAGAAAAAAAATCTATTACTGGAACCCTTTAAGCTAAAATTCAGATTTTCTATCCTTTTGTGAATCCAATTATGACCATCCATATTCTACGTTCAACATTGTCAAATCGACCTGTGCAATTCATGGGAAATGCACTACTGTGCTGGTTGGCTGACTAACGTGGTTAATTGAGGACAGCAGTTGATAGTTCAAATGTCAATGTGAGAATAGTACGTTTTTAAGTTAACCCAGTATGGAAAGCAGTGGTACAATGTGTAGCATTTTACCAGTAATTGATTCTTACTTCATTATTATGAGATATTATTGCTCAACCAAGTAAAACTTTTGCAGGAGACTTGTTTCCACTGTAAGGGTTTTTATATTTTTTGCCACTAAACTGGAAAAGAGGGAATCTGCTGGGATGCTTTACAGCACGAAACAGGAAGGGGGTCCAAATTTGTCTACCCAATCCGATTGTTTTACATTTACATGTATTAATTTAGCAGACGCTTATGTCCAAATAGCCTAGTTAAACCAACCCATGGAAAGCCTACGCTAAACCAATGTGCATGGATTTAATCTTCTGACAAAAGAGACCCAAGGGCAATCAAATCTGATACAAACAGTTTTGAGGATAATTAGACCCATTCCAAAGTGCAGTTGAATCAAACAGACCCATGAAGGGAGCTAACATGGGCCATCAACAAGAAGCCGGGGGCAGAAAGAGTTGCCATTATTACTGCACTTTACAGTTCACACTCTACGTCTCCCCTCAACAAACACATTTTTTGCATTACATGTTAAGAGCTGAAAATGAGTCTTATAGACATACGTATCAGATCTTATATTAGGCATATTGGCACACATAGCTGAAAACTTTGGCAATAGAATGGGATTCTACCTGGACCAAATTAAGTCTAATCTGGTGTTATTATTGTTTGTACCCTGTCAGACTTGGGTCCGAAGTAGGGGTGTAACGATACATCGTTCTAGATCGATATATCGATTAAATCCTCAACGATACAATATTATCGATACAAAGTGAAAATATGGATACATCATCTTTAAGATGCACCCTTATTTTGAAATTCCCACTTTGTATATATATTTTTTTATTAAAAAGAAAAGTTTGTTTTTAATTATAATGTCTGGAAGAGCTTAGTAATGAAATTGTCAAATCACATTTTAGTTGCTTTTTGTAAATATATATAAATGTAACCGATGTGTTAAATGGGCTTTGTATCGTATTGTATCAAATTGCTGCAGGCCCCTGAATTGAATCGTATTGAAATCGTATCATGGCAGACTTTGTGATATGAGTAAATATTGTATCGTTGTCCAAAGAATCAATATATTATGGCCGATATGGCCCTGGCTGATTATCGGGCCATTTTTTGGCAGTTTGCAGATTATCTGTATGTGCGTTTTATTTGCCTGATAACTGATAAAGTTAATTATTAAAAAGTGTGCTACTTTGGCTCGGCTACAGCTCTGTGTCTGTTCCTCTGTTTCGGTTTCACTCACCACTGAGTCTGACTTAATGTCCCGCCCACAACACTATCTGACTATCTTTTGCTGTGTATTATGTTACGTTTCTAATTTATTAAATAATTGCTTAAAGCATTTAAACAAAGTTTTGTGTTGGAGTTTGTACCATTCCAAAATCTTTATTTTGACTTAAAGATTTTCCTTTTCACTGTAAATGCATATTGGTTCCAAATATCGGTTATCGGTTTCATTAACTACCAATGATCGGTATCGTATCGCCTTTGAATTAACAGTACCGGTCGATCCCTATATAATCCGAGGTTGGGTCACGGTTTGGAGGAATTTTCTCGCAGATGCAGATGTGAGGTAGAGTAAAGGGTTTACAGAAAAATCACTTTTTGTTTTTTTTGGAAAATGAGTTGCTGTAAAAATATTGGCAATGTGAGCTTTCAGACACCTCAACCACACTTCACTTATTTGCAATTTAGCTTTCATTGGTAATGACACCGAGGTACTATTACAATCCGTCTGACAATGATGCACTGATCCATTAAGAACACAATACGTGACAATGTCACACTTGGAATCCTGGAATACTGAGAATTTCTGAGAAACACTTGTGGACAGAAAGAAAATACTTTGATCACAGCTGGTCCTTGCCGTCTGAGGAGGTAATAAGGATTGGAGCAGCAGCTTATAACACGCTCCACATCACAACATATCATAGGCCGGAGGTTTTGTGTCCCCACATTTTCCCCCTACACTTAAAGATAGATGTTTATCATTATCTGTCCACCTCTGCCGTCTGGCTGGGGTACAGTGACCTTTTTTTATCGTGGCCATCGCTATCCGGGATTACCTATCGATCAAACGCACCACCACAGGGAGCTTGTTGAAAAAACGTGTAGAGGTATGTCCTCTAAAGACTATTACCAACAAAGTGAGGGTGTGCAAGTGATCAGGTGAGATTTGTGCATGAAAGTGGTGAAAGTGTGTGTGCATCTCCTTGACCGAAGTAATGAGTATATCAAAGTGTGTGTGTGTGTGTGTGTGTGTGTGTGTGTGTGTGTGTGTCTCCTTGATCAGGGTGACGGGTGTATGAAATCACACAGGGCATTAAAGTTGATGAGGTGATTTAAAGTGAGCAATGTGACCAATGGACTGAACAATGGGACTCTGCGGACACAAATGCACACGCCCACACACTCACTCACACACAAACAGGTAGGTTTTTAATGAGGACACCAAGCGTTGATTGATGGGAAATGTATGCCCGCTCCCTGATTCATGTACTGCGTCAGGCCGTTACTCTTTCTTTTCTTATATCGAGCTGTAATTTTATCTCTCTGGGGTCAATCATAGGTTGCTCTCCAGCTGGAATTGTTGGGAGAAGTCAATATGGTGAATGATGAATGATGAGCTCAGTACGCCATTTGTCAAGGAGTTAAGCAGCAGTGCTGAAAGTGCAGAGGAGACGTGGCATCTACAATGGCCTCCATCGACACACAAATCCTCCCTTCGCAACCTCCTGATGAAAAATGGACTTGCATATTTGCCATAACAATTCACAATATGGTGTCATCAGCGTCGTGCAGAGATCTTGTTTGGCCCGGCATGTGTTCAGCAGTTCACCAGCCGTCCACAGCGCTTTCCTCTGCCCAACTGTCTCCATCGCTTATTGATAAAAGTGTGATTCAACTTCCAGCTCATGAAAAATTTTAAGCACTCTGTTAACACAGCTGCACAGGAGGTGATGCATTCAATATTTAATGCAGCAGTCACAGCAGAGTGTGTGGAATAAATAGATTGGTTGCACAGGAAAAAAAAAAGAGCCACTCAATTTTTATCAATAGAAAATCACAATTGGATTTCAAGGTTTAATTGACAAGTGATCAATGTGAAGTGGAGTGCACAATAACTACAGCAGGGGTTATGTGTCTGCACCAAAAATATCACCAATAAATCACAATCAATACATGCAGTATATACTGTATATATAAAACAATAGGATAAACCGTGACTCAAAGCAGTTTCAGTACAAAGCAATTTAGCTTAGTTTTGATACAATGTTTAATATGGTTTTTATACATTTGGTACTATATAAGCTCAGTTGAAGCCAGGTTTTAGCAGTAGTCTCGTGTTAGATACCTTCAATGTAGGCTTTGATTTATAGCAACACCAGACACGTGTATTGTATTTGATCAGGTTGCATTGAGTTTTGATTATACTTCCAACAGTACATCTACTTCTTTTGCCTTGTGATATACAGCAGGTGTGGTATGTATGTACTTTAATTAGAGTTATTTCCAGGTAAGTCTTTATTACAGCTTGTGTCATATTACGGAATAGGAAAATGACAGTTTGCAGCAGTGGTGTAGTCTAATGTATTGTAGTGTGTATACTGTAAGACATGGATACCCGACCCAAGCCCAACGGGTCCCGACGGCACCCGACAGGCCGGGCCGGGTTCGGACAGATATTTAGAAATTATGGCCGGGTTCGGGTCGGGCTCGGTCACATCAGCGCGATAAGGCATTTGTTGTAAAATGGTGCTGCGGCTTCTGTAAGAGAGCTCAGTGCATGTGGGTGTGGTAAGTGGGCAGAAGAGAGATAGAGAAAGAGGAAGCAGACGTGTTGTATGCAACCGGAGCAGAGTTGGTGGAGTAAGTTTAAGTTTTGTACACAGTGTGTGCGGTGTCCGAAATCAACCCCAGACTGAAAGCCAAGTTCAGTCAATTGCTCACCAGAAACGGGATTTTATCCCCGACGTTATTCATGTTATAATGTCGACCCTGGAGGTAACGAGTCTCCCCTGGTTTTCTGATCAAACGAAGAAAGATGAAACGAAGCAAGCAGGAAAGGTTTAACACACTGAACATTTTCTCTGGGTGTCCTGGGTGTGAAGTTTGAGCATCAACGACTTCATTTCCTATATTCGGATACAATTTTATGCACCAATTTATGGTGGAAATACGTTTATTTAGTCTATGTGAAGAAGAAAAACACAGATTACAATTCAAAATATATCAAAAATATAATGGAAAGTATGTTGCTGCGTGTCATTGGGCATTTTTAAGTGGGTATATGGAAATCCTGGAGCTTTCTTAGTGGGTATACAGCGTAAACCTGCTTATCACGTAGACTACACCACTGGTGTGCAGTCGGCGTGTTAGCCTTCTTTCATCACTGTGATACAGAGCAGCGATCGCAGTGAGCAGAAGATTTGCAATGTAATTGGCTTTGCTAGATGTGTGTTAGTGAAATAAAGAAGATAGCTGAGGCTTTCTCTACCAGAATTGAAAACACAAGCAGCCCAGGCTTACCAATCACAGCTCTTGCTTGTCCTGATGAGGAAACTGTATTCAAATATAAAAATCCAAAATATTTCTGAAAATGAGGTTTGCTACTTGTTGAGAAATATTTGAGATTAATGATGGATATTTGAGACTTTACATAAATGCTGCACTTTGGTTGCAGTTCACTTCGAGTTGCCTTCGCATCCGCGTAGTGAAGTTCGGGGAGTCACTGGCATATTTCATAATACCACTGCAGGTTTCTCACGCTGCAAATGTTTCCCATCTGTGGTTGTGTATGAATGTGGATCTATCTCTGACTCTTGTAATATATCTTGTAGTACTGCCTATTGCCTCACTGTTAATGTACAAAGGCTGTGGATTTGAGTCTGACTGAATTTAAAGAAAAGCAAGGGTTCTCTGGTTGTTTGTATCATTATAGTTTCATATATACATGTAATGAGCTGCATATCTGAACATGTGTTGAACCCCATTTAAAAATGTTAATTTTAAGCAATTCATGCATGCTTAAATAGTACTACATAGTACATTGGAGAAAATGTTTTTTTTTTTAGGTACAATAAATCATTTTATTAAGATTGCAGCATAAAATAACTATAGCATTTCTGAACAGGGTGATTTTAGTCATATGCAAGTGTAGAACCCAAAAGCAGAATATGACTTGTGAATCTTTTGTAAGCCACTAATAGTGTAGTGCGGATCAATGGTGCATTGTCACACGATGACAATGGCACGTTTTGACGAAAATTTGAATCGTGCAATAAGACAGACTTGCTTAGTTCATTCAGGGAATAATTTGTACAGATTGACAACATTAACTATCTGACATTTTGGGACCGATTGGTGGAGATTGCTATTGACGAAGTACCCACATTAATACACTGGTACGAGCAAATAATCTTTAACCATGTATCCAGCTAATTTATTAAGCTCACAGTACTGTATTGTGTGAACAGTTAATTTCATTTAATATTGTATGTGGCGTTATCTTTTTGTTGTGTGCAAATGTTCCACCAAAACAAGTTTCTTCCCGAGACCACTTTGCAAAGCCCCCCGTCACTGCACCCAAGACTATTGTGTAGCCAAACATTACTCCACAGCGCTGTGGAGATAGGTATGGCAATGCGAGACTACTAGGAATATTATGGTGCAGCTGCTCAGATTGCTGGATTCTGTCTCCCAGTTTACTCCTCATCCATGTGGTCACAGTCTAATTGATTTTCACAATCTGGCAGCATAAGAGGCCAGGATTCATACATCCCACTGTTGTTCCCGCTGAAGGCTTGTCGAGCTAAACCGACTTAAAATGTTATCAATTTAAGAAGCCCATTTGCTTGAAAAACTGTAATATTTAAAAGCAGCGGAAGCCTGTTATCCATCTAATGTGCTGTTCACAGCTTTCATCTATGTGTTGGATCTTCCTTTGCATTGGCTTTCATCAGCAAGAATAAAATTCACTAATTCAAACATGAAATCTTGAATATACTTTTTTTTTGACAACTTAAATGTCTCTGTCAGGTTCGGTGCGTTGACCAGTATTTCTTACCACTGACCTGAATTCCATAATTTCTCTTGTGTGTTTTCTTTTGCTTTTGTCAGTAGTGTGTTGCTGTTACCCGCAGATGATTAATGAACAACAACAATGGGCTGTTGCTTCAAACAGCAGCACAGCGACGTGTCTTTATCCGGTAGACGCTTTTCCTTTCTGAGAGCTTTGATGTGGTGAATGAGAAACAGACAATAACTTTTAGACACTGACTCCTGCAGCTTACCTAATGTTGCAAAATTGGACCAAATGTCTGGTTCATTGTCAGATAAATTGTGAGAGCACGCATTACAGGTTCATTCAAGAATTCGGTGTATGAGATGAAAGGACACAAAATGACCCTTTTTAAAATGTGTTGCAGTATCATGTTAGCACGCCTAATAAGAGTGTTACAGGAATAAATGAAATCATTTTGATGAAAGCAAAGGCTAAAACACACATTACATCAAATTACAAACTTACAAAGGATGGCTTTTTTTAAAATATATGTTTTCATGACAAACAGATGAATGGAATCTTTTTGATTTTTAATAAGTTCTAAAATGTTGCCCAGAATTTCCTATTCTTAGAAAAGGAGAGGAAACAAAAAAAGAAAAAGCAGGTTTTATAGGCTGTATTGCACCATGTCTCGGTATACTTATTCCCTGAGGCAGCGCACACACTGCAGAATGAGCCCTTTGAAACACCTGCTGCATGATGGAAAAGTTACATTATGATCATTGCAACTCAATTCAGGTGAGATATGACATGATGCAGCTATGTGGCAACATCAACACGCTCTCCAACAACACATTTCAGACTATCAGATATCGCAGCATGTACCAAAAAAACACCACAAGCCTGTCAGGCTTGAGATATGGTCAGTGTTGTTGTTAAGAAAACACTGCATATGTTTTACTGGGCAAATGTGTCATCACTCCCATGCTTGTTAGAGAATGGTATACATTACAGGTTCCACAACATGGCGTCTATAATGACGAATAGCCCGCTGAGTGCATCCTCCAGCGTAAAGGCCTTGACACGTGGATGAGATTTATGTTAGCGCTATAACTGCTAAATATTCATCTACATAGTCGAAAAAAGCTGCACCCATAACAATAATCGTACCTAGTTTTTGTTCTTAGTTCTATACTGCTGTAAAGCTGCTCAAAGTTAAAAAATACTTACAAATATAGTTTGTATGCGTATGTCAAATGTGATGTGATAATGTCATTTTAAAATTGTCTTAATTTTCTTTGGACAGGAGTTCATATAGCTACACAGTGGTATGTATTTCAGGGACTGTTTCTCCTGCCAAGCAACCTGCCAAACAATGCCACAGCATGGAGCTTAATAAGAAAAGTGAACTCTCCCACATGAATCTATGAAAAGAATATGGAATGTTTTGTACCGACATATTCAAATGTCAGACCAGAGCAACAGCCCAAGCTTACAGCCAAACATACTCCTTTGTCTCTAACAAGTCAAGCATCATCACATTGCGCCTCTGTATTCAATTTTTGAGTATTAAGAAACATAAGGGCTTCATGGCCTGGTCACAGCAGCTTTTAAAACAGCAACATTACATCAGACCAATAACTGTCTTAATAACGCTATAGGCTTGTAAGTGTTTTGCACACACCACTTTTAGTTAACCTTATTCTGCTGGAGAATCATGACTAAGGCAGGAGTTGATGGTACAATACTAATAAATAATAAAACAGTCACGGCCCTGCACCAATTCCTTTTTTTTGTTTTACTCTCTTTCTTAGCACTCTCACCTTTCTCCCTTCACCTCTCTCTGTCTCTCCTCATGGGATGTGTGTCTCACAGACGTGGGTCTGTTTGGACGGCTTTGCATTTTGCCAGCCCAACGTCAACTTTCCCCCCCCTGTCCATCACTGCCAGCCGCAGCACCTATGCATTAAAATATCACGCTTCGTGGAGGGTCTCTGAATACGATGCTGGGGTTTGAGTTCACTTGTCAGTTCCGAAGGGTATCTCTCGCTGTCTGATGATTGAGCCCAGTTCTCAGTCTAAAGCCTGAACAGTTGGTGAAGCAGGGAGAAGCGGTTATGGAGGAGCTTTTAATATTTCCCTGATGTAAAAGCACCATGGGATCGTTTGAACATTTTATTAAAGCAGACTGACTGTGGCGCATGCACGCACACACACACACACACACACACACACACACACACACACACACACACACACACACACACACACACACACACACACACACACACAGAGAGCAGGCATCTTCTTCCTGTACTTGTATGCACGCACACACACAAACAAATGCGCTCATACGCAGGAACAGACACAACCAGAACACATTTTCGCATACACACCCCACAAGGTAATGAGATTAGCATTCTGATGTTCTTGGAAAATTGGAGGGTTGTGAGAGCAGAGGAAGAATAATAAAAAAGCAGAGACTCCCATTGAAATTGAGCTGATGCAGCAGTGATGACACATATTTCAGGCAGAAAGGGAGCGCTGAACATCTTCATACTCGGCTTCTTTTAATTACTTGCTATTTTTTTTCTTCAGCGAACAAAATAGGTGAAAAAGGTGTGCCACCGTTTTTCTTTTTCTTCTTTTTTTCTTGACAATTACCCTTTTTTTTTGTGCATTTCCACGCTTTGATGGCGCTGACAGAGAGGCAGCTGGAAGGGAGCTCGGCTTGATAATTGAGCTATCGAGTTGTGCTTTGACGTGTGTACATGCAGGCTTATGCAACAGGCAGCTTAGCAGTTTACACTCTTGTAAATCTCCCCTTTTATTGTGCTTTCACCCTTTAATATTACATGAATATCCCGCTGATTTCTTGTAGTTTGCTTTTCCAACATTCACAAAATAACTTTGTGGCATTTTTGACAGTTTTTCAATACATAATAAGTTGGGGTGGAACTGTACACAGAATTGACGGTTTGGTTCACATCACGTTTTTGCAGTCATTGTTTTCGGTTTCATTGTTTTTTTTCATATAAATATGGCCACATTATAGACTAAGGCCATCAACATAAAGTGAAGCAAAAGCTCATCCAGCACTAGACTTCTATTTGAAACAACGGTAGCCTATAACATGTCAGTTCTTAATGGAATATAGTTTTTCCACATTGAAATGAAAGTTTAGTATTTTAAATCCAAAGAACAGAATATGGCTGGATCTTTTTATCAAAGGGAAAAGTGCAACTGTGTCATTTAAAAAAATTTAAATAAAACACATTCAGTGCAACATAACCCAAACGCACAATGCAACACTGCTCTGTTCATCCTATTTTCATATTCCTCTGCAAGAAAAATACAGTTCCGAAATTACTTTGTTGCTGAAATATTATATTATAGAGCGGCTCAAGTAATGTTACTTCAATCGTATGCTAAAACCCCGCCTCCTCCTGTACTGCATGTCTTTGGCTATAAACCCTCCCAATGCTTTAGTTATGGACTGGATTGCCCTGTCTGAATCTGCACCGAGTGGCTGTTTGGCTGTTTAAACGCTGCGGGGAGAAGGAGCTGCTGTTTCCTACCCGACTCTCTCCTCCTTGCGCTGTCAACGGACACACTGACGTAATGTCTTCATAAATACGCCATCATATTAGAAGCACTGCCGCTAGCATAAGCCACACGTGTTTGCACACAGGTCATCGCCGTCAGGTCATTGTCAGGTAACACTAAATCCGTAATGCTCCCATACAGCAGACAGAGACTGACTGACAGCTGCACTCGGCACCTCATTCGTTCAGACTGCGGTTTTCACTAGGGCCCCCCCCACCCCCTCCAATCACTTCATTTGAAGCCTTTTTGACTGAAATCTGTGAGGCTAAAATGAACTGAATGACACATACATGCACTGAACCGTGACTAGCGGACTGTACGGTTTGGATTTTTTACTTGAACCGTTCCATCCCCCAGGCTCATCAAGCGATATCTGGGGGACAATGTCAACTGTCAACATATGTCGTCTTTACTCCAACAGATGTAGCAATCGCATTGGCCCGAGTTTTGCTACTTTAACTAAACACAGTGTTACTGCTACTCCACAACTTTAAAAATAACTAGAAACTTTTTCCTCATTTTCGACACACAACAGTGATGTGCCTGCCAGTTGATAGAGAGACACAAGTTTACTGTGACAGCTTCACTTCTTTCCATTCTGAGTGTGAGGAAGGATAGAGCTGCTGGAGGACGGATGCTGATTTGATGCATGATGGGCGACAGCTCGATGGCTTCCACCACATATTAATATTCCCATCCCAACCACGTCTTTGTCATTGTGACATAGGCCATTCAGTCCTAATTAAAAAAATGAGCCGTGATGTATGTGGTTGCGCGATATCGTTAAGGTATCATAAATAACCGTCGGAAGTTGATGGATTCATCATATTAGTAATGCTGCAGAAAGTATAGAGACAGAGTGCTTGATGTCTTTTTTTACAGTGAGAGAAAGACATTCATGTTAGCCAAAATGTTCAGTTAGTTACTTAGTCTTCCTCTTGTTTTTTTTAAGTACCGTATTTTCTGGACTATAAGTCGCACTTTTTTTCCTACTTTGGCTGGTCCTGCGACTTATAGTCAGGTGCGACTTATATATCAAAATATATATAATTTAACATGTTTTTACATGTTAATTCATACTGAAAACATTACCGTCTACAGCCGCGAGAGGGCGCTCTAGGCTTGTGACAACTAGAACGCTCCTCCTAAAGACAACTGAGAAAGAAAAGAGATAACAAACTGCAGGGAGTAAAATATGCAGCCGAAAACGGTAATCGAGCAGCAGAAAGAGAGTTTGAAATGAGGGAGAAACTTATGAGGGAGACTGGCGAAAAGGTGACTCTTACTGCAATGAAGAAAACAAAGAAAGCTAGTCGGCTAATCGTGGGCTGAAAGCAAGATGGCCAGAGCTGGAGGAACGAGTCGGGAGGGGCTCGTTCAGCCTTTTAATACCTCCATGCTCCACGCCCTGGTAGCTAGTTGTTCTGTGTGCTATTGTATAGTTCAATAACTGTTAATGTGTTATGTTAACATACCGGACACCTACTGTATTCAGCGTATTGTTCTGTGTGCTATTGTGTAGTTGAATAACTCTTGTATTTATATTCTAAATAAATGCGACTTATAGTCCGGTGCGACTTATATATGTTTTTTTCCTCTTCATGACACATTTTTTGACTGATGCGACTTATACTCCGGAGCGACTTATAGTCCGCAAAATACGGTAATTGATTAATCAATGTATTGAGTGCATACAGCACTAGTGAAAATGGTTAGGTTAGGCAACAAAAGTACTTGGTTAGGTTTAGGAAAAGACTGTGGTTTGGGTTATAATAAGTAGTTTGTTTAGTCAACTTAGATTTCTTTAGTCGATTAGTCATGTTTTATGCTTTTTTCATGCTGAATGATTTATTTCCAAGAAACGTACGAGCACATCTCTGGTAAACACAAGAATTAAAGTGGTGCTTTTGCATGACTCTTTGCGGAGAAACTCGGATTTACAGATCTGTCAATCAAATCAACTAATCGATTAGTCGATACTTTCGATTCTTTAATCGAGCACAGCCCTAATGTAACATACATAGCTTGAGTAAGTTGACTTTTGGTTTCTCCTGGGTCAAAGGCTTGTGTTTGTTTGACCCATTCATCCACCCAGACCTCCTATCTACGTGGACTTTATCGCTCTTTAAACTGCGCCATCTCACTGTGCCGCGGTCGAGCAGTTGAAAGCCTGGTGCGTCTCACACACATGCTTTGTGCATCGGTATCAGACGCTCAGGGCCACTGACCAAGCTATAGTATTTGACGAGTTTGGATTGAGAACGGATTATATATATATGTATATGTATATATATATATATATATATATATATATATATATATATATATATATATATATATATATATATATATATATATATATATATATATATAATATATATATATATATATATATATATATATATATATATATATATATAATTGTCGACCAATCATTTAAGCTCTAGAGTACTTGGTTTCTGAGGGTCAGTAGGGGCCTAGTCTATAGCCACGATGTTCCACTTCCGGGACTACTCCGTCGCCACTGGAAATTCCGCCGGATGTCACTCTTTTCGGCCAGATGTCCGTTACCTTTAGCTTTCTTTGTGTTGGAATTTTAAACTCAGGTTGATTTCTGAGGACTATGGTTAAGTGCTCCTCAGATCTCTGCAGGGTAAATCCAGACAGCTAGCTAGACTATCTGTCTCCGTGTGCCTGATTGCGTGTCCTGCTGTGAGAAGTCAAGACAGCCAAAATCACCATGAACCAAGGTGTTTTATTTTGAAATGTTTTATTTTTGTATCCGACTGCACTGTGGTCTTTCTGTATGTGATTACCTGCCTGGCTTGACACATACGCTCACATCTCGTGCAAGAAATAGAGGAGACTGCGAAATGATCGCTGCAGCACGCGGGCCTACGCGGATGTTACGTGCCCGGTATGAATGGACATATTGGATAACATGGACGCCTAAATAAAAATATCTGCGCTACAGGGCTATACGCAATGCTTACGCGCCCGGTGTGTTTCCGCTGTAAGACTAGCCAGCGAGTATTCGCTCCTGAAATAAACTCACTTCTGGAACAAAGACAACACAAGATATAGCTTTGGCAAAGAAATAATAAAGGAGGAAGGTGATTTAGAAGAAACTCTGGTAGCATTTGTTACGGCACCATAACAAAACAAAAAGGTTTTTGTTCAGTACATAGTCCAAGGCGAGAGAACAGAGAGAGTACGCTCTCCCAGCAGCAGATTCAATTCAATACAATTTTATTTATAGTGTCAAATCATAACAGGAATTATCTCAGGACACTTTACAGATAGAGTAGGTCTAGACCACACTCTATAATTTACAAGGACCTAACAATTCCAGTGATTCCCCCAAAGAGCATGCAGGAATGCGTAAGTGCAACAGTGGCGAGGAAAAACTCCCTTTATAGGAAGAAACCTCGGACAGACCCACGCTCTTGGTAGGCGGTGTCTGACGGTGCTGGTTGGGGATGTGATGGACAGTGGCAATAATAGTCACAATAAAGATAACGACTAGAAGTAGTAGTTGTAATAGTTCATGGTGTGGTAGAGCACAGCAGGGCGTAACAGGGCATGGCAGGGCGTTGGCCGGACATAGGAAGTCAAAGCCGGGCATTGCAGAGCAATGTGGTGTATGGATAAATGGGGGAATGCAGCTTTGTTTGTGTCAAACAACAACAGTCTTGGTGTCTCCTTGTGCATTCAGATGCCTGATTGAGAGTGTCAATTTCTTTCAGAGTCACTTGGATTTGATTCATCTTGGTGTCACAATCCGTCCATCTACCTGAGACGGAAATATTGTAAGCTACCAATTTGATGAAATTCGGAGGGAGGATCTGTCTTGTTGTTCTGTAATATTTCATTATAAGTAAGGTAGATGTGTAGGAAACCCCAAAAGTGTTTGCTTGCTGTATAATTCAATGAATTCATAGCGGTTTACAGACCACAGCAGGATGGATGGTAAAAGAACCCAAAAAAAAAGTTTTATTATCTATTAGAGTGTCGTGTTCACTTTTGAGACTGTCTGTCTGGTGAGATAGATCAAAAGCATGTCTGGCGGTTCAAGGAGTTCAAATATTTGACACTTTAGTCAAACATTTTATTCCGGTTTTGTCACCGAGATGTCGCTCAGAAGTGATTTGTCATTTCTTGCCCTTGACATCACAGCCATACATGCTGGAATATGGTGGGTGGAGAAGACTGGATGACTAGTGTTATAATATAGGCAACCATGGAATTGTATTTTCTATATCATTTAGCAGCCCCCTTTGGAAAACAATCTCATTATAATTCCTGCTTATCTACTATGTTCTTGTAATTGGAAACTAAAATATTCTCACCTAGTATGAAATTGTATTAGGGCATAAGTGGATTTTATTATCATGACATGCTTGGCAGGGATATTAAAATGTAATAAAAAAAAAATCTCTTGGCAATTAACATGGGCATTGTTTTCTTTGTCATTACTCCCTGTTCTCACATAGGTTATTTTATGCCTATTGTAAATTGTGTTGTGTTGATTTGTTATCCTCACTGTAGCTGAGGGAGGATTATTTTTGGTTTGGCTAAAAAAAAAAAAAAAAACACAACCCAAACAATAAAATAAAAATAAAAAAGAATTTACATGGTTATAGTGCTGCATATCCTCGTAGGGAGGAGGTCAAGGTGGATGGTTGAGTCAACAAAATGACGTTGGAAACCTCTGTTTATATCAAGTTTTCTACCAACAATAAATGTTGTTTGCTTTGAACCATGAATTTTTGTGTAGTATTAAAGCGGCACTAAATGTATTCATGTATTAACAATGATTATATATATATTGTTAAAGATGTAGAGACAAAGTAGTGACAAACCCACAGAATTATCATCCAGTCTGTAGTTACCCTCAGTCCCAGAGAGCATTTTAGTGTCTTTCAGCTCATTGTTTTAGGGATGCACCGAATCCAGATTTTTGGGGTTTGGCTGAATACCGAATCCACTGGTTAAGATTCTGCCGAATCCGAATCCGAAACCGAATACCAAATCCTACTCCCATCCTCAGTCCATTAACACAGTCAACACATTAATGAAGTAAACAAATGGGTAACAGAAGTTTGTAGCTGTGACTGTCCTTCCTTTGCCGTACCTGAAGTTGCTGCACGAGTTAACATTCTGATATAGGAGGAAAAAGGCTCTTGGTTGTTTGAATTTCTTTAAACAACTTAAAATAATCTTGGGCGCCGCTAAGCATCGGATGCAGCGATGGTGCCCTTGCAGAATAGATAGCAGAGATAGCGGAAGGGGAGGAGTATGGCTAACATCCGGTAAACCAGACTGTAGGGGCCTAGGATCAGAAAATCAGCCAAAACGTTTAGGAAATGTTTAGTTTGAAGGACGTGTTGCAGTATCTGTTATTACATTAGCAAGTAGTTATAAAGACTGGGAGAATCTTTTAGGATGCCCCATGGTGAGTCTTACATGGCAGTACAGCATATTATATGCTGTAATAATACTAGACACACCCCTCTACAGTCTTACACTTCTCTTCAACACATTCATTATCTCCTCTTGTCTTTTCCCTCCCTCTCCTGCATTCCCTCTCTCTAAGTCTTCCCCCATCTTTGTCCTTTTTCACTCATTCTGTTCTGCTTTCTCTCCCAGCCTCTTTTTATCTCCCTCCCTGTCCCCCCCTCTCCCTCTATTTCAGTACGGCTTTGCTGTGGCCTCCGGGCCCTTCATTACTTTGTCGTTGTGCAGTGGCCACTCCTTTTGACTAGGCGCCACTCTGGGATTAGCGTTATCTCCATCTCTGTCACTTGCTTATCTATTTTCTAGACTCTTGAAATAAAGCTCGGCCAGACGTGTGATGTACTTCAGATTACCTGAGGCGGGAGGCAGGAATGGAAATCCTCCCTTAGATGCCCTTCCTCAGTCTAAGGGAGATGTGCACAGACTGCAGGCAAGCACCTTTATAGAGATATACTGATACACTCTAAATCCCAAGTCCTGGGAAGGTGAGGCAAAGTTTGTCTCTTTGTCTTTTTTGTTTATATTACTTTTTTTGCTGATGTTCCTAAAATGGTAAGCAAACTACTTTCATGATTGTATGTCTTAGGTTTCATAGTGACTTCTGTTACATTTTATCTAACACTATAACAAACTACAATTCTCTGAATCCTTTTAATCATGATGACACTGAGACATTATCGAATAAAACTGCGCCATCACGAACACACACTACAATTATTAATGCTATTTATCAACCTAAGGGTGCTCCAATCAGGATTTTTAGGGCTGATCAGTGATTGCTGGAAGCAATATCGGCCGATACTGATAACCAGTCAAAGGGACTATTCAGAGCCTTCTATTTATTGTGTAGCATTAGTTACTTAACTATTCCCAATACAATTGTGTATTATGTATTAAAATGAAGGGATGAGAAAGTATGATCAATTGACAACTGTTTATTTATTGACAACAATAACATGTGCAACTCTTCTATATACTTTCACAACAATGTATTAGCTTTTATTATAATTTTTTAAATGTTTTTTTTATTTTATTCCACAGGAAAGCAGCTTCCAGTAAACAAGCATAGGTTGCTGTGGTTTGAGTTGTGTCTCTAAGAGACAGATTGGAAACTAGTGTTGTTTTCACACTCGACTAGTTAACCCTTTAGTGACAGCATATTCTATATGGGTTACACCCACCCAGAGAATTTGGCCCACCCATGAGAGAGAGACATCATGGCTTTCAAACGAGCAAAGTGGCAGTTGGTCAAGGCCACACCCCCACCCTCTACCTTGCCCTGTAGCAAAATTCTGCTTTTATTTTGGTTTGGTTTGCACCAATGCTTGAGAAGAGTATCTGGGTCTTTAGCTGCTAGAAGCTCGTTGCTATCTTTGTTAATGTGCTGTTTGGTAGTGAACTGGTATAGCCTAAAGTATATTTTTCAAGTGATGAGTGGTTGCTATGGTTACCAAGCAGCTTAAATCAGCTGGAATAGCAGATGATGTAGTGAGAGCAATATCCGCGAGCGCCCCTGTCGCCCGCCAGAGGATCGGCATTAATAAATAAACGGCTAGATTATTACTGCTAGAAGTTATGTTGAAATAATGGTTTGAGTTTGGTTTGGTACTGCAAGTGACTCACACCGACCGAGCCGAAAGACCGTCACTGTGATAAAGCAAACAGGAGGCCAAATTTGCCCATCTCTGTGAAAATTCAAAGGGTAGTAATATGTTGTTCAGGGACCCTAAAGTGGGACTCTCATCGACCCATGAGGTTCTGGGCTTGGAGCAGCCACTCGACCCTGCGTGCTTAAGCTGCTAGTATAGCTAACTAGCATCAGCTTCTTTGCAGCTGTACCAACAGGGCCTGATGGACATTCTCTACCATTATTACATATTCATATGGATCGATTTGTGGAAACCTGTTTCCAGACATGAAAAAAAGGTAACTTAGAGAAAAGAGCCTGGCAAAAATTAGATCAGACTTAGAAAATGGATCACCAGAATTGTTTTTCTCACTTGCCTCTTTGGCCTTCCGTACATTTGTCCTATTGTTCATATTAAAATACTGGTTAGTGCTGCTATAAAAAAAAAAAAAAAATCGTGCTATTCACCTGCAGCACATATCAGAAGTAATGGTGGTGATGGTGCAGTGGATATGACACATGCCTTAACCCATAGTTGCTCCAGAAGCTTCTGACATATGTAGCAATTGTAAGTCACTTTGGATAAAAGCATCAGCTAAATGACATGTAATGTAAGTAATATGTGACAAAACGAAATGTCATAAATGTTACTGTTGTGTATTGTGACTAAATTGCTGCTTTTCTGACATGTGTTGATAGTGGTAGACAGAATAATGGGGTGTCTCAACGTGGCGTCAACCCATAATGAAAAGTATCCTCAGTGAGCTGTGGGTTGTTTTGATATGTGTCATACTGGTGTGTATGATCCTTTGCTGCGTCATCACCAATTTGTAACGTTTAAAACATTCCAATTAGATTTTGAATTGTTTTTAAATACCTTTTTGGCAACTGCACTTTAATTCAGCCTGCCTTTGCACTGCAACTTTACTTCATTCCCCAGAATGAGTCTTACTTACCACCGGGCCAAATGGGAAAAGAGCAGGGATAAAAGAAATACCCCAGAAAATGGAAGGAACAAAGATGAAAGACCACCATAAAAGATACATCACCATTAGATAGTTCAATACAGTTTTTGAATGCAGATTTGTACTGTTTAACCCACCCACCCGCTTACATATTTATAAAGCAGACTGCTGGTTATTATGTATTAATAACCAGCGCTTATTGACAGTGACAATGACACACCCACGCTGTTCTGTCTGCTTCACTATTTTTAACAGTAAACTGGCTGAGCACAACTGAGCCATAGTTACAGCAATCCCTTTTACTCCATGTAGCAAACAGTCAGTGAGCCTGTTTACCCTAGTCAGATGTCAGGAATCATCATGTTAAAGAAAGTGTATAGCCCATTTATGTAGAGCAGACACTAAAGGCTTTTTACATTTAAATGCTGTATTAACTTGCCTGTATGGCTATTACTGTTTTGACACTCACCCAAACCCAAAATTATCAGTTTAATGGATGATGAAAATAATCATTATTTGCTATTTTGTGTTTTTTCTAACCTTGAGATATCATACACACCGTCCACACCATTCTGAAATGAGCAGCAATTCTAGAATAGCACTTAAAGAAGCATTTCTGATTTGGTGGCCTCTTATGGGCAGAGGAGCAAGCTGAAAACATCCATCTTATAAAGTTCCCATTGCTAAAGTGCAAGCAAACTGTTGCCCATTTACACATCTAGCAGACACGGAGCAACATCAGCAGTCATTTGAAGTTTGTTTCTGGCTATTAATTCTATTAATTAATTCTAGCTTTGTTTTTTTGCTCTGTTTAAGCTGCTAAATGCACCACACAGTGTTGCCATCTTGGCGACTTTTTTGGTAGATTTAGCGATATGTCAGGCTTTTTTAGCGACATTATTTCTAAAATGCTTTAGCCCATCAGGGGATAAGCGATACATGTACTGTATATTATATTTTAATTGATTGCCATGCGTGCTGCTCACAGTAATCCCAGTCCATGGCTCTTCCGCCAACGGCACGGTGTTTCTCTGAAAATCTTCTTGTGTCGTGCAGAAGACAGTCAGCCGAAATTTGCTTTGGTGTCGTCAAAATATACAAAGTAAATAAGTATTCCAATAAGAATACTAACTAAAACAGTAACCTTGCCAGCCATAAATCCAAAATAATGATGTGGAAGACGCTCAAATGCTGCGTAGAGTTTGATGTTTTTTCACATTACACACTAATTTGATTTACTGTTAATAAACAAATATTGAAGTGCAGCTTTGAAACTGTAAATTCAATTGTATAATAAAGCAATGTCCAATCAGTAAATGCTTTTACACATTAGAAACATCAGTAAAGCCGGCTGAACACAGACAGTATCTATCCACATATGCTAAATACTGTGTGAAAGTCTTCAGTTAATTAAATCCTGCACCCATGTGAAGGCAGCAGTAAATAGTTCCTGGGTCAGAATCAATATGGACAACATACAGCAGCAGAACGGAGGAGCACAAATGTCCAATAACAAACAGCTGTTGGCTTTAGTCTAAACCTTTGCACTACATCAAAATCTTACGTATGTCACAGGTGTCCACAGGTGTCCGGCCTCCCCTGCTCTGACTTCCGTCCTGCAAATTTATGGCTACATGCGTTGTCTCAACTCAAAGTCTGTGGTGTGATTCATGCACCCCGTTTTATGTTGCCGATAATAGCAAGTGAAAGCAGAGAAGACAAATCCGCCTGTGAGAAGAAAAAAAAAAAGACAGTGAGAAAGAGGGAAAGACAGTGAGTGCGTGAGAGAGAGAGGTGACATAAGGGTTCAACGTCTAAATTTAGGGCCTACCATCCAACACCCACTCACACAGCTGCACATATTTCACTGAAATTGACTCATTCTCTTGTCATGTTTTTCATCCTCAGGAGGATATTTGGCTGTTTTTTTTTTTTTTTTTTTTTTTTTTTTTTTTCGGTTTCTCTTCTGGCTGGTTATGACTCATCATCTCCCTGTCCTGCTTCACCTACAGCCACACATCTGCAGGGCTAGGATTAAGCAGAACGGAAGCGCGATTAAATGGCTTTGGCAACTGTCTTCTCATAGGTCTTAATAGAATTCCCAAGTCTCTTCCCTCTCTCTGTTTAGGGTGAAATCCGGCTCCAGTCTTGGGTGTTTTATTTTTTCCTTCATTTATCTGAAATGAGGGCCCTCTTTGAGCCGACAACTGGCTTACTGTGCTCTTGGGCAGGGCAGAGCAGATTAGTCAATTAAATGAAGCCATGGAGGAAAAGGGACTTAGTTTATGCTCATCCTTAAGCCTCTATTCTGTTGCTCTAAAGAAGCCACTGAGGGAATCAAATGACCAGATCGTCGGGGAAAAAAGGGAAGAAGGCAAACGCAGCGCGCTGACATGCTTGAACAAACTCTTTGTAATGCCACAAATTGAAAGAAAACGGACGTTTACCATTTGACAGACGACAGTTCACAACACCTCCTATACTAAAGAAAGAGCAACATCAGCGGTGGAACAGTTGCTACGCTGTGTACTTTTTACTCCGCTGTATTTATCTGACAACTATAGTTTGAAGTTGCTTTCTGGATTTCCCATTGAACAATATGACCAACATATGTATTACAATGCATTGCTGAAGATTAAACCAATGGTGACCCACTACCAAAAACATAAACACATTCTCACTCCCATCGCGTCAGGTGCCTTTGGCGTATGTTATTGACGCAAAAAGTCTCCTTTAGCGTAGAGCTGGGCAATATATCGATATTATATCGATATCGTGATATGAGACTAGATATCGTCTTAGATTTTGGATATCGTAATATCGTAATATTGCATAAGTGTTGTCTGTTGTAACTATTCTATTATTTGCCTTTACCCACTTAGTCATTATGCATATCCACATTACTGATGATTATTTATCAAAAATCTCATTGTATAATACTTTGTGAAAGCACCAGTAGTCAACACTACAATATCGTTGCGGTATCGATATCGAGGTATTTGGTCAAAAATATCGTGATATTTGATTTTCTCCATATCACCCAGCCCTACTTTAGCGTCATATTTAGACGCGGTTGGTCGGGAGTATTGGCGTCACTTTTTGACGCTCTGGGTCCGGACGTACTGACTGAAATGTGGCATGAGAACGGAACACTTATGTTTAGGAAAAGATCGTGCGTGGGGTTACAAAATGTACATTTCAGTGACATGCAGTACAAGAAGGGGACACAGACCCCTGGGCTCTTGGGTGAAAGTCCTGTGTGGTTTGACCCATCCACCACCCCAACCAACCTCCTTATGCTGCATTTAGGTCTTTCATACTACGCGCTACCGTTGTAACTGTTAGGGCCTCAAATAAATTAAAATAAGCCAATATTTCACAATAAAGCAAAGTTTAGTCCAAAAGAAATGAATACAAATTTGTGGAGCAGAACTTTTTTTTTCCGCCTCTACCTTATTAATTGTTTGTTGCGGACTCAACCCCTGTATCGGGAACCACTGGAACAAACTACAGAAATGTATAAAGTAGTTAAAAAAACAAAACAAGACTTTGACCTAGGAGACCACTATTTGTGTCTAATCTAAAAGTCAATGTTGAGTGATTTTAATTACTTTAGTTACAAATGTTCATACGTCGTGTTCTATGTCATATGCGTAATTACTAGGGGTTTGAAATCACCAGAGGCCTCACGATACAATATCATCACAATACTTACGGTTGTACTTACTTACTTACTTGAAATATTGTTATTTGCTGTCTTGACAAGATTTAGATAAAAAGATTGATACCACTCTGATTTCTGTACTGTAAATATTACGCTACAGTGATGCCAGTTAGCCTAACTTAGCACACAAACTGCAACTTGTGGTAATGCAGCCTGTTCTCATGAACCAAATGTTCAAAAACGAAAAGTTAAACCTGTAATTTGTATGATTTCCACCCGTTTTTTTTTTTTTTTTTTTTTACAGACTGCTGCTGTATAAGAACGTGGCTGGCCGCGTAAGGGGGTTGTCGGGGAGGATGGGTGGATGTTAGCACACAAGACATTCAAGCTGTGGAGCGGAGTTTGCTTCCCAAGGAAAACAAAAGACTTTCACCCAGGAAATGCGTGTTCCTTAGGAGTGTTTTGATGCAAACCACAAACTTTTTCCTAAACTTAATTAGTTGTTTTGGTGCCTAAAACGTAACTTTCATTGATGCTTAACGCTCACTTTTTTTTGCCTCAACTTAACTGTAATCTCTGCTGAAATGACCGGCATCTCGCAGGGCTCTGTACCCAGTTCTCAGTCACCTATTCTCGGGTAACTGAACCACCAACTACTGCTAACCTGATGGAGCACCGTGCGGAGCACCGTGCGGAGCACCATAGCCGGCGTTGCAGAGCTCTGTAGCGCCAACACATCTACTAACTGCCGCTGATACGACCGAGCTGTGACTGAGGTCTGTAGCCGGCGTCACAAAGCTTTGTAGCAGCTTAAACAGCTAGCAACTGCTGCTCGCCGTCTACGGAGCTCGGTAGCCGATGTCACATGACCAGCCGGCGGTCTCCTAGTTTTCGTCTTCTATCCTACGTTTTAGTGTGCATAACTACGATATCATACAAACCCGTTCATGAGAATGCATTGACAAATGAGATATAGCGTGTTCATTTCTTAGTTTTTTCAGTTCAACCAGCGAAGAACAAACATTCAGTCGTTGATTTGTTGAAAGGCAAAGTCTCCAGAAGCCCCCTTGCCTCGAGCATAATCCTTCGATGCTGATCAAAAATGCTAGAATACAACTGGAATTGAATGTGATTGAATACGATTATTCATCAGCAAAGAGCTCAATGTGGATTATTTACAAATCAGGCTAGAATTTTGAATCACAATGAGTGGAAAATGAATAATTTTAATACCAACTTTCCACGAGCAGTGAATACGAAGAAGAGGAGGCGCGGTAATAATAGAGGAGATAATTACAGCCCTCTTTGTTGTCGGTCGGTGAGGTAAAGCGTCATTGTTGCGGTGAAGATCTTGAACTAGCCGCACGTCTGCGACAGACTTGCTTAAAGGTCAGGCCATTGTGTGAAATTAGCAAAGACAGAAAGGTCATTGAGATTGTTCTCAGCTAATAGATAAGAACTGAGGCCTTAATGGGTTCATGTTTTCCCTTTTTATCAAGGGAGAATAATGCACACAAGCTGGCCTTTTTTCTTTGCTATGGACTACACACACATACACACAGAGGAACACTTCCTCACAGATGCAATAGGACGGAAAAAAACAGCCACACATAAAGCGTGTAAAACCGGGGCAATGGGGTTCTGAGGTTGACTAAGTTAATGAATAAGAGATGAAATATAAATTATTGTACAATGGTTTGTGCCTTAGCTTTTACCGCTGTGGGTGTGTATGTGTTTCTCTGATTGTAATTTCAGGGCTTTAAGCAGGGAAAGATGAAAGGAGGTGTGTTCAGGAAGCTGTGCTGAATCCTGAAGCAGCCAGGGTGCATGCCACCTGAGATGGAGTTAGTAATCAGTTCAAAATGGTTTCGAAACAGTGTCCTGACTAAACTTTGACAGATATACCAGTTTGATCCACTTAACATCCTCTGATCTTAACTATTAGTCAAAATAATTAATAATTTCTGCTTTTTTAACTAGAAAATGCGGTATAATTCCATACAAATGAGGTTTGTTGACCATGAATTGCAAAAAGAAGTGTAAAACTAGTGGTAACAAGTTGTTTTTAGTGGTGTGTATAGCCTACTGGTGGTACTGAAGAAAAAGCGTGAAAAAATGGGACAAAATAGTTTTTTAAAAAGCGTCAAAAGTACAGAAACAAAACAGCATTTCCCTAACCCCATCTTCTAATGTAGCTAAGAATGTGAGACAGTGTGGCCTGATCAAGTGGTGACTAAAAGATTAATTGAGCAACCATGTCCAGTAGTTTACATGAAAAGCACATTAGCATTTAAACATACCCTTTTGGAGTTTTTCACCATTGTAGCGCTATGGAGCAATGTTTTCATAAGGGGGTCTCCGTTTTATTTGTATTTCACACATACTTTATGAGGGGGCTGTGGCTCAGGTGGTAGAGCGGTTGTCTACCAAGCAGAGGGTTGGTGGCTCGATCCCTGGCCTTGCAGTCCTATGTCAAAGTTTCCTTGGGCAAGATGCTGAACCCCGTAATTGGAGTGTGAATGTTTGCCTGACAAGCAGATGGCACCTTGTATGGCAGTTGAGACCAAAAAAGTGCCAAATAAATACAGTCCATTTACATTTGCTAATGCACACATAACATAATGATAACATAATGTGTCTGCAAAGGCAGTGAAGAAGAAAATTGCTAGCCAGTAAACATGGATGGAAATGATGCAGGATTTAAAATATGCAGCAGAAATCACCTTTGCAAAAGAGGAAGGAAAATGCATTTGACACTTTTGACTTCAAGGATACACAAGGATACACACAATTCAAATGCACAATGCAGGAGAGCAGTTAAAGCTTTTGTGTTTCACAAAAACTCCACAGGGCACCTTAAAGATTAAGTGAACACAACCTGCTCATACTGTGATTCATGATTCCATTGAGGACGCCCGACAATAAAGCATTTTTTTCTACCTTTGTGCTATGCCTATGGGCCATGACGGAAATAATAAACTCTCTTAGCAAACCTTATAGTAAAAGTAGGCTATCGCAGGGTTTTTGGAGTTATATTCTTAAGATATATTAAGATAAGAAACTAAAATTGATGTTTTAAGAGGGCCAATTGTAACTTCATATGCACAGTGCTCCCACTAGGTTCCCACTATATCACCTCCTCTGCAGTATTATCCATTTTCTAAGCCTAGTCATAGAGAGGAGAGACGGTGAAGCTTGTTTTGGAAAATGGACCCTTGGCAGTTATTATAGCAGTATCCTGATCAGACTATGGCTTTCAACAGCTTTTTGGAAAGAAGGAACAATATTTTACACAGAGGAAATAACCTTTACCTGCTGTTATAATATCGGAAGTATGGTCTCTTCACTATGGTGCAGCAAACTAAGTGCAGTAACTTGTAGTGCTATTTGCAGTATGTACCTTAGCAACTGATCTTTTCTGTGTCTCACCTACAGTGGACGAGAAGTGTTACTAATTATGAATGTTACTGTAAAGTAATTATAATAGAGCTGCCAGCTCAAATCAGATTATTGTCAAGGGCCAATCCATACTTGTTTGACTACATAAGATGTAGAGGTTAAATTAAATAAGAACATCCCACGTTTTTTGTTTTGTTTCTCAGCTGATTATATTTGAAAATATGTGTACATTTCCCTGCCTCTATTACTTGTGTAATCAAACCTGCAACAGCAGCATCTACAATCAAAAGATGATTGGTATTTTACAGCTCAGGTGTAATTTCAGAATTTAGTATCAGCTTCTTTTTAAACTGCTCAGCAGAGACAGCCTGCAGTGATGATGTCAGCTAAAGACAAATGCTGGAGCTGCTCTGCAGACAGTGAATAATGCTACAACTCCTGGGAGACAGTGACAACAACTGTGGTGATTTGACTGGGATGTGGGACCATTTCCGAACTCACAGCTGGAAATACAGCTCAGCTGCATGTTTCACACAAAAAGTGTTTATGTGCGTGGACTACCTCAAAAGGACAAAAGTGATATTTTTCAATAGGTGAGGAGAATTCAGAGAAGTTGTTTGATTTGTGACCTGAGACTCAATGGGAGCTGTTTGTGTGGAGATTCGTTTCTTCACTGATGGCCGATCAATGGAAAGCTAATTCAATAGTTTAAAGTGCTCATATTATGCTCATTTTCAGGTTCATAATTGTATTTAGAGTTTATATCAGAATAGGTTTACATGGTTTAATTTTCAAAATAACACCATATTTTTGTTGTACTGCACATTGCTGCAGCTCCTCTTTTCACCCTGTGTGTTGAGCTCTCTGTTTTAGCTACAGAGTGAGGCATCACACTTCTATTCCATCTTTGTTGGGAGTTGCACATGCGCAGTAGCTAGGTAAGGACTACTAGCCAGTCAGAAGCAGGGTATGAGGGCGTGCTACGCTAGCAGCTAGGCGAGCATTATAACATGTGTTAAAAAGTGATGCACGTTCGTCACAGAAGTAAAGGCTGGACTACAATAGAGCTGTTTGGAGCAGTTTGTGAACAGTGTTTTCTGTTGGAGATGGTAAGTGCCCTTGGCGTGGACTTTGGGGACTTTTTCACTTTGTAAACCTATAACATGCACAAAAAATATATATAACACAATAAAGGAAAGGGAAAAAGCCAAAAAGCATAATATGAGCACTTTAAATAAGAAGCCTACTGTGGGATCTAGGGATGCAGAGATGAGGAAGTAGTGGAAGATTTAGAAGATTTATTAAATTACACAGCTTACAACAAAGTGAGGCATGAGGCAGGCAGGCAAATGGAGTGGAGTCAGGTAAAAGGAGTTCCAAAAACACTCTGAAAACTGAAGACTAGGGAATCAAAAACCGAAGCCATCAGGACCAACAAACAATGATCTGACAACAGACAACAAATGCACGGAAACTAAATACATGAGGTAACAAGGGTAGTAACAGGGGACAGGTGACATGAGGGCGGAGGAACAGGTGAGACACATCAGGGCAGGGCAGACAATCGCAAAGGTGGGAAAACACAAGGCAGGAAGTAAAACAAGACATGACATAGGAGAAACAGACACTACAAAGTAAAACAGGAAACCAAAGCATGAAACTAGGAACGGAACTAGGAAAACCGAACACAGAACGAACACGGGTAAAACATAACCATGAACAAATAATAGGGAAACAGTAACAGACAGGGAATGAATTGACAAAATAAAACACAACTGGAAACCACAACCATGACAGATATCGTGTAAAACAGGAAAAATGTGGGAGGCAACATGTGACAAAGATCGCTAACAATTTTTAACTCCACATCGCATAGGCCCGAGCTCATTATGCCACCAGAGTCCATCTTCGTTGTCTTTAATAGGCAATAGAATGCAGCTGAGCAGCTCCTCAGGGTGCCTTCGCCCTCTGCTTTTCACAGAACACTCACAGCTGGATGGCTCCAGAAACTTCCTGGAAAAGAAAAGCAAAGCAGTTGGGCTGTAGGGATTTATATAATGCCTGGATAAAATGGGACACACACACATGCATGCACGCACGCACGCACTCTCACACACACACACACACACACACACACACACACACACAAACTTTGATTTAAGTGCAGTACAGGAAGTAATAATGATAAAAGTTCAAAGCTTGCAGGGAAAAAAAGATAAGTGTAGTAACTGCATCAGTCACTTAGCAGTTTAAGCTGGCTTAGCTTTCTTTTTATTATCTTCTACCAGATGTTAGTTAAATTAGCTAATGTAGAATTAGCTACAGGTTGTCTGTAGCATAGGCCTGAAGTTAAAACTCATGTTATTGGTAGTCATATCAAATGTATTTTTGCAGTCCATTCAGAAGGTAGCAGTTATAGATAGTTCCAGTTTATTTCAGTTTTGTCATTTTAATAGTTCTGGCCATACATTCTTCCAGTAATGAGCTAACAGTAGACATATTCACTAATTAGCTTAATCGCCAAAAATCTGAGAACATGGCAACTTTGCTGCAACAAAGTCTGCAACGAGGCGACATAGCTTTGCTCCGTCCGCACCTCTGCGTGTGTGTGTGTGTGTGTTGGAGCCCCCCTCTCTGTCAAACATGCAGAGAGGACAAATATGCTTGTGCTTACGTGCTCTCAGGTACCAAAATTTGGCACCGTTTGATTTAACGTGAACCGGTCCTCGGTAGTACCGTCGTAATTCAGTTGGTACCCATAAAAGTACCCAACCCCAACAGTTAGAGACTAACTGGTGAAGACAGTGGAATAATTAGCAGCTAAAGCTTTAGATATATCCCTCAGGAGTTGGTTGAGACCTAAAACGGAGCTTAAAGATGTTCACAACTTTATTTCTGCTTCCCACAAGTGGCAAATCCTGAGATTCCAGCCCAGTCTCACAGCAGTTTGTGAAATGTTCACGTAATTTAATCCATTGATTTGTGTACACGGACACGTTTATCTTGTTTTTTTCATGATGGTCAGGACGATGGGAAGCATCTTTTGTGATCACAGCACGATTCTTTCTGCCAGTCGCCGTGATACTGGGTTGGGTAGCGAGTAGTATGAAAGGCCGAAAATCCACATAGGGAGGTTGGTTTGGGTGGTGGATGGGTCAAACAACAAAAAAAAAGTTCTGCACCACAAATTTGTATTAATTTCTTTTGGACTTTAATCCTAAACTTTGCTTTATTGTGAAATATTGGATTATTTTAATTTATTTGAGCCCCTAACAGTTACAACGGTAGCGCGTAGTATGAAAGCCCTAAATGCAGCATAAGGAGGTTGGTTGGGGTGGTGGATGGCGCAAACAACACAGGACTTTCACCCAAGAGACCGGGGATCGTGTCCCGCGTGTCACGTTTCCTAAACCCAACCGTCCCGTTCTTCTTTTCCTAAACCCAACCGTCCCGTTCTTCTTTTCCTAAACCCAACTGTCCCGTTCTTGTCCCGCGTGTCATGGAAACGTAAGTCCACCCACGACCTTTTCCTTAACTTAAGGGGCCGTGTTCATTTCACGGAATTCTGTGAGATCAGGTTGTTCTTTTAATGTTATTATTGTGGAATCGTGCTGTGATCACGAAAGATGTTTCCCATAGAAATACATTAGTTTAAAAAAACTTGCTGACCATCACGAAAAAAAAATAGATAAACGTCTCCGTGTACACAAAATCAATAGATTAAATTAGGTGAACATTTCACGAACTGCCGTGAGACTGGGTTGGAGATTTGTCATTCCTGAGAAGAACTAAATGGTTAAAGCTACTGTACATTTAAAACACTCTGGCTTGCAGTTTGAAACTTGCCTTAATGACCAATTTCTCTAGCAGAGGCTCAGTCGAGAACTGTGCCGTCCTGGCAGCTCCCAGGTGGGGATATGTGACTCTGTGTGACTTTGATAAAGGCATGCTGGAAAAAGGAGAAAAGGGCTCAGTTCAGGCTCCTTGAATAAAAGATGATAAACACATGTAAACACACACCTAGCAACCTGTCATCAGTCTCCCCCGTCCTGCTCTCTCGGCATGTACACACCAGTGCTCTGGAAGCTGCTCCTCAGCTCTTTTAGTTTCCTTAATTAAACCGACCATTGCTCCCCCAATTTCGCCCCATTAAGGAGCTGTAAATCTAGCAAGCAGCTCTGACTAACAGCATTTTACCAACACAATGATGCAACCGGCTTGTATTGGCCTTGCCTCCATGAATAAATCAGATGGAAGGGGAAGCTGGAGGGTGGACGAGATGTGTAAGCATATATGTGGTTGTGCATGTCAAGATTTACTTTGATGATTTGTTTTCGATCTTGCAGACAGTTTTAGGGTACACATTCAAGGTAAAGAGGAAAATTCTAGCCCAGCGGTCTTCAACGATTTCTAGGACCCATTAACTGACAGAGATGGATCAGGGACCCCCTACATATATTGTATAAAATTAAGTTGCATATTAAGCTGAACCTACAACAACAGGTGAGCAGCCTAAAGCCAGAAAGTGTCAAACATGAATGAACTTTTTTTTTGTTCTCATTGTTTGCCTGCAAGTTTTTTTATTTGGAATCTGTCAGTTTTGGCCAGAAGCAAACTCTGCCATGTGTATTGTATGAGATGGCCTGTTTATCGAAGGCCGGACCGATTGGAGGAGAATCTGCTACTGGAGGAGAGACACGGCAGCCACGAATAAACTCACTGTGCTCAATGCATTTTTGCCGTGCAGATTCCACATATGTTCTGTGCTCCGGTTGTTTTTGATGTAATTTTCTATTGACATTTTCTCCCTTTTTTGTGAATATTTGTAATAATATATAAACATTACAATATATATATATATACAAGTAGAAAAGAATTAAAAAAATTCACATATGGGATATATTACAGTTATGTTGGTGTGTAGAAAACCCAACAAAAAAGAAACAAATCAAACAGTCTTTAATAAAAACATGTTTAAGGACACACACACACACGCACACACACACTAATATAGAAAAATAACTACAAATACATGTAGTTATACTACAACATTGGAATAAAAACTAAAAGAAATTCATTCACTGGGCAAAATGCCCACTTTGCATTAAAATCATGGAAATGTATTTCTTGAGAATAATCTTACCAATATTTTTTAGTTAGAGAAATTAATTTCAAGTAGCACCAACACCGAAATGGCACTTACAGTACATACATTGTATGTCAAGTAGTATGAACAATAGTTAGTACATACCATTCACTTGTCAGACTCTTTTGTCCAAAGCGACTTACAATTCAAACTACGTAGGAGCATGATATCAGTGTATCACTTTTCCAGTTAACAAATAACTAAATGCCTGTCCAGTGCTAACATACAAGTGCTAAGAGAGGATTTTTTGTTTGTATTGTTATTTTATTTGAGAAATAACACAAATAAGTGCTAGCAAGGGTTGTTGAGACGTCGTCTGAAAAGGTGGTAAAAGCCCACCTGTAACGGAATATGTGCAGTGACTCTAAAGTATGTCCTATGAGCAGATTTATAGTGAATTAATTGGGGCTACATTTTATGACAAAGAGGTGATGCCAGCCCATATTTGATGACACTTTCAGTCAAAACCAGACCCGTGTAATTGCTACTCCAAGACCAGCATGACATGAAGCTTGTTAGACTCGTGAGATTCCTTCAGATCTCCCTTAACGTGAATATGCATGATCCTGATGAGACATTGCATACTGTGATAAATATAGGCAGTTCTTGAAAAGTCGCCTTTTTACAAGAACAGAAAATACCTACTAATACTAGTAATAAAGCAGGAATACATTTTCTTTCCTGTCAGCTGAACAGAGAGAATGCAGTGTGTTGCTTTGTAAATGCTCCTCATATTAATACTGTGTGAGCTATTTTTCTCTGTGTAGCATTTTGACTGTAGGGCCTCATCAACTTTCATAAAATAAAATCATTCATCATCGCATTTTTTGTGCCATTCTATAGCAAAAACCAAAAAGGCGTGGCTGCTGTCATTGCAGTCATCTATCACATTTCCCGTCAAGCATTGTGGCTGCTGCCATCTATCATATATCCCATGGTGCACTCTGAGAGTTTGGATATTCAGATATTCAGCCTGTCAGGTATTAGATGTGTATATCTGCAGTGTTTTAACTCTAGATATGTGTGTGTGTGTGTGTGTGTGTGTGTGTGTGTGTGTGTGTGTGTGTGTGTGTGTGTGTGTGTGAATAAATCAGTGTGTTAGTTTCTGCCTTTAAGATGAGACAGAGAGATGTAAGATAACGCCTGGAGGCCAAATGTAAAAAGTCCCTTTCAGAGGTGCATTTAAGATAAGGAAAAGGGGATGAGACAGCTCCATAACCTACACACACCCACTCTTCTTGAAATCTGCAGCTGTGTGTTTTCTGCATATCACTGCATTATTTGTGTTTATCTGTGTTTTAAGCCCCCACCGTTTCCTTCCAGGCAGCGCTGCCTGGAAGGCACTAGGATTAGGCAATGGTTATGGTTATGGTTATAGTTATGGTTATGGTTACGGTTAGGGTTAGGGTTAAGGTTAGGGTTAGGTGCCTTGAAGTCAATGGTCGAAGCGCTGCCTTGAAGTCGATTAGGCAATGGTTATGGTTATGGTTATGGTTATGGTTATGGTTACGGTTAAGGTTAGGGTTAGGTGCCTTGAAGTCAACGGTTGCAGCGCTGCCTGGAAGGAGACGTTGGGGGCTTAAAACACCATTGAGCATTATTTGTGGCAAAGAAATACTGCCTGAAACAGTGTGAGCCAAGATGAGAGAAGAGATAGTTTGATATCTTCCCCAACACATTCTGTAGTTGGCAGTGTAAGACCAAAATAACTCTATTATCTTATATTAAAACAATACTGAGCCTAGCTATGTTTAGGCCAAGTTATTGTTCTTGGCAAAAGCCGGAGCAGAAACTTTACAGCACAACACTGAGACAGAGCATAAGAAATATGTGGATACTGGACTACTCCGATTTATTGTGGCACACTGGTCACCTTACACAATATATAATGAGAAGACTGGTAATAAACTTAACTCTTAGCCAGCTAACATTAATCAAAGTGTGAAGGTGAACGTTTTAATCTAAAGCTGGATCTATCTGCTGCCATTTAAGTCTCTTTAAAGATATAGTAGCGTCATTAAAATTAAATAACCATCTAGCCATACAGTTGCTGAAAAATTGCCGTATATGATCACTTAACATATTGTAGGCTAAAACAAAACCATGCACACAAGACAGAACTGCCTTATCAGTGACATACAGCATCCCTGTCTCGTGAAAAGGTTACATACAATGTAAGGCACATCTACGTATATACACATTTTATGAATAGGATACATCCACACAGGGTGTGATTTGCCAGGGGAATGTGTGGGATTTCCCCCTTTCTGGTCTATATCCCTGTTTCTGCGGAATTATTTTCATTCCCGGTGGGGACAAAATATATCCCCCCCGCCTCTCAAAGTGATCAATGCTACTTCACCAATAGACCATTATATACCTAGAATAGAAGTATTTCCTGTTGCAAATTAGTTGTATATATAATTGATTTCTGGAAGTTGGTTAATGTTTCACTTATTTTCCTGAAAATATCCACACATGACAACTGATGGACTTAATGTTTTTATGGCGGAGGTTAAAAAACACACCTGATCTTTACCTAACCAGGTGCTGTTAAAACATTTGGGATGCAGGATGCCAACCCCATTCCGAACCCCACACTTCCTGGAATTAAATATCCCAGCAGCATTTACATTGCCTCCAAAATATTTGGGCAAAACTACTAGGCAAGGCAAGGCAAGGCAGCTTTATTTGTATAGCACATTTCAGCAACAAGGCAATTCAAAGTGCTTTACATGAAACATGAAACATTAAAAACAGTTAGAAAACAATTAAAAACAATTTCAAAGCATTAAAACAATTAACAACAATTTAAGATCATTAAAAGACAAGAATAAAATGTACAGTGCAGTATAAGAATTTTAAAGAAAGAGCAACATAGTACTACATAGTATTAAAAAGAGTTTAGTAGGAGAGAGGGTTGAAAACAGGTGCTCTTGTCACTTGTTGGATAAAGTAACCAATGAGAAAACTTAAGAATTCAGCGTAGTCATTTGATGACTTTCACAAAGAATTGTCACATTGTTTTCTCTTTGCAGCCTGTAGTTTGGCTGACGCACCTGCAGTGCACAGCAAGCACTAAGGTATAATATATAAACCAAAGCCACAACCCTTTTTTTTCCACAATGATCAATATGTCTAATGTTACCGAGCTAGAACCTCTGTGCTTTCCCTGCACTTTCCTCCACAAACATAGCACACAAATAATGCATTATATTGGTGTCCTGAGAATGAGTGTGTTGATATGTTGCTCTTCTTAAACTGTATTTTCCCTGCTTAGCTATTGTTTCATATTGAATTTCACATAGCAAACTATCTATGTTTCTAGTTGCATTTGAAATTGTTGAGCTTTGAGCCAATGAAAGGCTTAGCAGATGTTAAAAAGGTAACGTTAGCGCATAGAATGGCTTCTGTCATTTACGACAGTCATTTAAAATGGAAAGGGGGATTTCCATCTCAGTAATATTGCAAATAATTTGACCCATCTTATCATATTGTGATACTGAAACTGTAATCCATGCATTTGTGTCTTCCCAACTTAATTACCGCAATGTCCTTGTTTCTGGTGTTCCAAATTGTGCCACTAGAGGCCTTCAACTTGCTCAGAACACTGCCGCCAGAATCCTGGCAAAAACTAGAAAATATGATCACATAACACCCGTTCTGGCCTTTCTTCACTGGCTCCCAGTGCATGCTAGAGCTGGTTTTAAGGTTGTTCTTTTAACATAAGAGGCCCTGCATGGACTCGCACCACCTTATTTTTCTGAGCTTATTACACCACATACACCGGCATGCACTTTCCGCTCCCTTGATGCTGGTCTCCTGGTCCTTCCCCTAATAAACAAAAATCAGTTGGTTATAGGGCATTCTCCTACCATGCCCCTCATCTTTGGAATGGCCTCCCGCTACATGTTAAAGAAGCTCACTCAGTTGACATTTTTAAATCTAGACTGGACACTCCCCTCTACTCATTATACTACAGCCAACCATAACACACTATACTTTCCCTTTTTCAGTTATTGTCTTATGTTGCTGGTTTTGTATTGTTTATTGTTGCTGCTTTAAAGCTATTAGTGCATAGTTTCTGCCCCCATGAGGAATTCTAAGTAATGACAACAAAACTGTTTTGGCGTGAGGAAGGGAAGCAAGTGGATGCAATTTGAAGAGAACTGAGATCCAGCCTTGGTGTTCTCTTGTTTCAGTGTCAGATTACCTGTGGTAATTATTTATTATTATTTTAAGAATAAATCTATGATGTGTTGTTCCCACCTACACATTCTAAAGAAAGATTCTTTCTATTTTTGCACTTGCAATAAAGTTGTCGAGCCTGACACCTCATAACTCCAAACAAGGAAGCTTAGTGTCAGAATTGCATTACCTTAAGCAAAATAAATCCAAATACCTCAGTGTTAACTGTCACAGAGGGCTTCTGGGAAGTACATCGGCTATAGTGGCAGCTGCTGCTGCTGCTGTATAATAAAGGATGGATGGATAACAGGAGACCTATCAACCCTAACGTTTGGAGCACCTGCATGAGTACATGTGACAGGCTGAAAAAACACTCTTGGGATCTCACTTTCGTGTGTTTATTTCACCTTGACCTCCCATTCGGCTGCATGTTACTGCTGGAGCTTATGCGCTGCAAAATAGGCATGTAAAGCAAAGACAGTGGTAGGAAAAACATAAATCTTTCCTTGTTGATTCCTAAGCTCTTTTAATTTGAAATCTCCATATCATAAATACTGGAAAGGGCTATCGTTTACACATGAATGAATATTGTTGAGGATAAAAACATGTGTGCACACACATATCAAACAGACCAGATTGGATTAGAATTTACCAAACATTTCAACTCCTGTCTCCCAAAACTGGCACACACTTTTAATAAGACATGACAGCAGTGACACGCTCAACTTAATACTAAACACCATGACAAATTAACAGAGATCCTGACACAAAGTGTTATGGAGAATTGAATAAAACACTGTGAGTGAAGACAGCTGTCTGCTGCTGCCATACACATACTCAAAAAACAGTATTTTGTTGTGTGGTATTCTTAAAGAAAAACACAAAATTCACGTTAAACTAAATATATAATTAATCTACGATGTTTTCCTGGTAAAACGTCCTCGATTTACAAGGCAATGTACATGATATTGTACGAAAATACATGCACAATAATTCGTACATCCTATGAAATTATGGCGACCGGTCACATGACAGTTATGTTTAGCGATCTTAACAGATAAATTCAGCCAAGAAAAGGTGACTGTGCGCTGGGTACAGGTTGCCGTGAGGTAATGGTCTTTTCAGCGGCTTTTCCTGTTAAATTTAGCCGACAAAAGGGGACTGTCCAGCTGCGATGACAGTTAATATATAGCTGTATGAATAGTTAATGAGAACAGCCTGCACTCCACTTGCTAAACTAAGCTAAGCTAAGCTAGCAGGTCAAACAAATACATTTTTTTAGTGGTTGCCAATAAAACAGATGCAGATATTAAAACAAACATTAGTAACCATGTAGGCTAGTCTATATCCACGACGTTCCACTTCCGGGATTGCTCCATTGCCGCCGGAAATTCAACCACATGACACTCTTTTTGGCCGGATGTCCGTTACCTTATGCTTTCTTTGTGTTTTTAAATAGATTTATGAGGACTATAGTTAACTGCTCCTCAGATCTTTGCAGGGTAATTCGAGACAGCTAGCTAGACTATCTGTCCAATCTGAGTTTTCTGTTGCACGACTAGAACTACTTTTGAACTTACACATGTTCCACCAGAACAAGTTCCTTCCCGAGGCTATTTTGCAGCGGCATCGGGATAGCGTTTAAAGACATGCAAATAAACCAGAGCACGTTTCTGTCCTATCCCGGAATGCTGTGTGGACTAGCCAGACCCTCCTCCGCAGCGCTGTGGAGCAAGGTCTGGCAAAGCGAGACTAATATAGTAACGATGAAACTATGTTTATGAATTCTTAATGCCCGCTAGATGTAATACTGTATGTCGGCATCAATATGGCTGGAAATGGTTGAAATGAGAAGGTTGGGAGTGTCAGTGTTGTGTTTTTGAATTTGTGAAGTTGGTGTGTTCAAGCTAAAATACGTTATTGTAAAACTCAACCTCTCCCTGGTGATTCAGTCTTTGTCCTAAATTGCTATGTCTGTCAAAGGCAGTGCCTCCCACCTGATTACATTAACATGTAAGTGAAGGAACCACTTAAAAAAAAAGAAGAAAAAAAAAAGTAAACTGATTGCATCAAAAATTAAATCAAATTTGTTTGTGCAGCCCAATATCACATATGTCTCATCTGGCTGTGCAGGTCCTCTCTCAGACATCGGAGAGTCACATTGCGTTATTCTAAAATAATCTCTGCTCTCGTCCGGTCTGAATTGCAAGTCATGAGCTATTTCTGGCGGAAGCTTTGTCAGCAGTCCTGTGCTTAAAACCCTCCCTGATGAGCCAGGTTATACTGCTGATGCCCATCTCCGCTGGAAATGACTATCCAATGTAATAATTCCACTGCTTTGCTAAGGGCTACTAAACTATTCAACATCTATGTCAAAACATATTTTCCTACAGCTTAAGTAGCATGTAAGTATAAGAGGATGGTTTAGGTTGTGACAGGGAGCATGGTGTTCCAAGATAGACCATAAGTTGTGAAAGTTTTGACTTCTGCATTTTTGGTATTCGAGTCAGCACATGCATCAAACATGATTAATATGTCCATATGGCTGTTGGGGGCTTTTCAGTATATACTGGCCCTAATTGCTGAAATTGTGATGATTTTGACAATAACGTTGACGATGCAGCCAGCAATAATGTAATGTTATTGATAATTACATAGATTTCTCCATAGAAACAAATTACTGATAGACAAGCATCAATATTTGGAAAAAATAAATAAATAGTGATAAAACTGTAATGTTTCTATGGTAGACGGTTGACTTTTTAGTCCAAAACTGTTTTCCTTCTATTGTTGTTTGTCTTGTAATATTATATTTTATTACACATTTGTCAGAATCACTATATTGTTTAGGGTCCATATCTGAAATCTTTAAAACTGTAGAACGGTGCGGGATTTAAAAAAAAAAATATCATACATATAACAGAAAATTCAAGAACAGTAAGCATCATTAATCAACATCTTCAAAATGCATTAAAATGAATGAGCGATTGAAACTTATGGTCTGTCAGATATGTCACGGTTTGAGATATCAAAAGGAGGACCTAAAAGCAGGAAACCAGTCAGGCAAGTTAGCAGACCAAAAATGAAGCTTTAATAGACATAAAGCTGAATCCAGAAACAGACGGGCAACAAAAAGAAAATCCAAAAACACTAAAAAGACAAAACATTGAGGAAACTATACACTAGGACGATACACAAAAAGCCAGGAACACACGTAGGCTGAAACGAGAGAACACCGAGGCTGGATCTCAGTTCTCTTCAAATTGCATCCACGGTTCCTTCCCTTGCTTCCCTTCCTCGCGTCTTAGTCCGTCCCACCGAGGAAGCATTGGTGAGACGCGTGGAAATTTTGCGATGAGAGAGGAATGAGAAGTCCTTTCCTCTGAAGCGTCACGTGAATTCGTCAGCTGTATCGGCGGAGTTACCTTTCAGCTGCACGGCTTTCGGGAAGGCTCCTCTCGTGTATCCTCCCTCATAGGAGATCCTCCTCGGAGATCCCTCCTTTATCCTGAATCCGGTGGTCCTAATCCACAGCTCTGTGCCGTTCCTGTTGTTTCATTTTGTTTGTGGGCACACCTGTTAAAAATAACTCTCATACCGAGATTGTAAATTGGTTTTCCAGTAAACTGGTTTTCCCCAGAGCTTGTCCATCAGAGCTGAGCACCTGCAGCCAGATGGCCCAGATTTTTGGTTTACTGGTCATTGTTTACTTCTAATGCCTATTGTATATGTACCAGTCTGTTAACTCATTTTATCTTATTCAAGGCACTTAACATATTTCACCATAATCTTTAATTTGTAAGCTTAATGTCTCATGACCAGTCATTATCCTGACTATATATATATATATATATATATATATATATATATATATATATATATATATATATATATATATATATATATATATATATATATATATATCACAGGCCTTTAACACTAATTTATTCTTCATTTGTATGTGATTACTCAACCCAATTTTTTATTAAATCATTTAGATTTATTAAGGTTAGGGTAGAATTGTTTGTTCTGTTTAGTTTTTTTTTCAGTGCTAAAATGTATCAAGGTTACTTAGCAAAGATGTTGCTATAATAATTGTCTGATTTGAAAACAAGTATGTGTACTGTACACTGCAGAAAAGAAACAAGCAAGTTCCTTTGTGATGAAATCAAGTTAGAAACAGTGAACTCTTTGTCTAAGATATAGAAATATAATTGAAGGTGCAGACAGGTGATTGATACATGACCTTTTAACTTCCCTCTTTTGCTCCTCAGAGAAAAAGGAAATACTGATTGTACAGACTTCATACAGCGCTTTGATTTAATTGTGAAATGTGTATCAAAGCATTTTGTTAAACTGCTGTGAATGGAAGTCCTTGACGACAAAATAATATGTCCAAATGTTCTCTGAAATGACGCCTATGATCTGAGCATTATCTGATCTGGAAAAACGGATTAGAAGAACTCAGCCTCATTTTATGAATAATGACGACCATGTAGAAACAGTTTAAAAGACAAACATTATATATACTACAACGCAGACTATGATCCGTGCTCAGTTTTGCTCGTCTTATCTGTCAAAAGCATTACTGCCAGATACAGAGGACAGAATACCATGAGAAGAGACGCTCTTTGCCTTTTAGCGGTACTAAAATGGATAACCCTTTTAACCCTTCACAGGTTCACACAGAGCCTTCAGGCTGTACTCCATCATAACACAAGTTAGCTCACTGCAGTTGATCTGCAACTGCAGTTTTAACCTCCAATACATCCTATTGGCCTAGGTACACATATATACCTATCAGCAAGTTGGGAAGGTTAAAGACTTGAGTCGTACGCTCGTGTTCAGCCCATTTCGACATGTAGACGGCATATTAAATGTCCTCAGCAGAGAGCTTTTCCCCTTCCTCTCACTAGTCTTTTTTACGGCGATAGAGAGGCAGGCAGATGAAGCCAGAAGGCTAAATAGAAGCCTTAAAAAGGATGTTTCTCTTACATTCCTGTGAAGCTAAAAGACGATTCCAGAAAATGCCTGTAGATATAGATTCAGAAGGCGAGAGAGAAGCGAGTTATGTGTGAGAGAGAGAGAGAGAGAGAGAGAGAGGGAATGAGCGAGATGGCCAAAGCCAGACAGAACAGAGAGATGAAGAGGAAAAGAGGAATACAAAGAGAGTCATGAAGAGCAAGGCAACTGACAGATACAGCAAAGACGGGATGCAGCCGCTGCTTTCATTATCTTCTAATACATTTTTCTTTATAAACTTTGGGAATTTATGAAATTAATTTCAAACTTCTAGCCCGTGGGGCCACACTAAATGGTGCCTCAGCCACAGAAGAAAGAGCGAGGCGATTCCTCTTCCCTAACATCCATGTCTAACTGTAGAGGAAAGCAATCAGGCTCTCTGTACTGTGGAGCAGAGCTGGAGAGTAACAGCTTTGATTAAAGGGCTGTTCAGTAATCACTGCAGCCATTAATGCTCAGTTAGCTGACCTTTGCAGAGTAAAGTTTTCTACCTGTTAAGGTGGCCAGTCTTTCTGTGAGAAATGTATACATCGGAGAAATGAATAGCAAACTGATAAAAGTGATTGTGATATTGACATTTCAAATATAAATAAATGTTCTTAGCTCCAAATGCTAAACATTCATGGTTTTGTAAATGGATGAGTATTTGACATTGTTTGCATTTTGTGATGTCCTGTTAAAGGTCCCATGGCATGAAAATTTCACTTTATGAGGTTTTTTAACATTAATATGAGTTCCCCCAGCCTGCCTATGGTCCCCCAGTGGCTAGAAATGGTGATAGGTGTAAACCGAGCCCTGGGTATCCTGCTCTGCCTTTGAGAAAATGAAAGCTCAGATGGGCCGATCTGGAATCTTCTTCTTAAGGAGCAAGGTTACCCCCCCTTTCTCTGCTTTGCCCGCCCAGAGAATTTGGCCCACCCATGAGAGAGAGACATCATGACTTTCAAACGAGCAAAGTGGCAGTTGGTCAAGGCCACACCCCCACCCTCCACCTTGCCCCCCCTCTCTCCTCCTCAATAGACACAGAAATGACATATTAAGGAAAGCTCATTGTGGGACTGGCTCTAGTGGCTGTAATTCTGCACCAAGGCTGAATTTCGGGAAAGAGACTTCAGATACAGTATTAGGGGACCACTGAGGTCTATATAAAAGCATCCAAAAGGCACCATGTCATGGGACCTTTAACAGTTTTACACATGTCTCTTTTATAATGGTGGTATAATGGACACTTAAAGGCAGCTTTAGCTTCCTAGTTTACACATCCAATAGGGCCACATAGTTCATTAATTCATGGCGATTCATTGTCCTTTTACCTCCAATTTGGTCTCCACCAACTCCTGAGAAAAGCATCTGCATCCTAAGCTGCAAGATGTTTTACTATGTTCAACGGCTTTTTGTTTGCCTGCTGCTTGTTGTTGGGCAGGAGGAGAACAGTGGCCTTCATCACCCTCTTATTTTGCTGCCAACGGCTGCCTACTACTGCTTGAGACAATGTTAATGAGAGCGGAGATGCAGTCCAGGAAACAAAAAAAACCATTGAGTTTTGAATTTACTGTGGATTTAAGTGACACATTTAAGTTCAAAACAATCACTTACCCAATCATTACCCAATCTTACAGGACTGCCTTTGGGGGCCATGTCCACCAAAGCATTTTTTTTCTTCATCTTTTGCAATTGGAGAGCAGGGTATTTACAATATGCTACAAACACCTAGCTTGACAAGCCAGACCCACATCCAGATGTTGGGTCTGGGAACTCACCATTGACAGGGCTCAATCTGAGGACGGGATAAACGGTTGTCTTTCAAATTCCCTCTGCACGTAACAAGATAACGCTACAACCAGGCAGAGCAACGAAGAAGGTAGCGAAGCTAGTTGATAGATTAAACTTTTGCTGTAACCGGTCGGTAAAACTCCAAACACATCTTCCTTTTTTAAGAATGATTTCTGTGCCGTACTTTTCTCAAAGAAAAGCTTAACTCCAAGTCTTCCAGAAGACCGCTGTTCCCAGCAGCAGCAGCAGCCATAAGCCCGCCCACCGATGTGATTGGCCTGATGAGATTTTGGTTTTTCCAGCTCACAAGTCAACAGAGAGTGCCTAGACACCCCTGGCTGCAAAATCAATTTGCTGCTGCTAGGGTGCGTCTAGATTTCTAGGCTAACAAACACCAGCAGCGTGAAGATGCACATTTGGCATTTTTATCTGGTCGCTGAGAGATACATTTTTTTTCAACTTTGGGTAAAACACTTTTTACCCAGCCGCCCAATCCACAGAATGTATATAAATGTATCTCTACTTCCTCCCAGGGTACAAAAGTGAAGCCAATATATCCTGGATATGGGCGCTGCTATTTCGTAATTTTGGAGCCAGAGTCTGCGCAGTAGTGACCAGGCGGTAACGATGTCCCGCCCATACACCCGCCAGTCCATCACTGTTGTCAATCATGACGTTTCATCCTCTTTTTAAGGCATCAAATAACTATTTAAAACCAAACTTTTCAGAAAAATTAACACTTGAACAAACATCAGCGTGATAAGAACTACCTAAAATGACAGAAACCTTTCGGAAAAATGAAATGAAATGAAAAAAAGGGCTGTCATCTGCCGGTGCCTGTTCCGGGCTCACAATCACCTGTTGGCAGCTAAACAACTGCCGCTTGTAGCCGGCGTCCCGGTGCTCTGTAGCGGCTTAATAAAAACCAGCAACTGCTCAACTCAGATTTGATCGTTCAATGATTTGACCCCCCCCCCGACAGAGCAAGGGCCAGAGCAAGTTCTCTACCTTGTGCCGACAATTATACTTCCGTGGATATTCCGTATCATAGCAACCAAAGCCTCTCAGGTGAAAAACCGTTGAGCCTCTAAAGTTCTCTCAAGTGCCTGCCTTTTCCAGCTGGGAAAAAAAATATGCTTAGGTGGACACAGGCCCTTATTTCTGGAAAATCAGTAGCTTTCTGAGCGTCTTCTCTCACTTTTAAAGAGACCCAGCAGAGATGTAACAAGCAAAAAAAGTATAATAATTAAAGAAGCAGGTTAAAGTACAATGCAGCTAACAACAACAGCTAAAGTGGGATAGCTGTATCCATGGCCTATTGTTTTTTACAGAGGCAGCAAATGAAGCTCTATATTTCTGGTTGCTCTCTCTTTATCCCTGTGCCTTTATCTCAGTCATCTCTTTACCTCTCTCTCTCTCTCACTGTGACCCCTTCTCACTCTGTGGCCAACTCTCATTGAGCGTCAAGAACAGAGAGGTGTTTGTTTCTCGTTAGCCGTCGGCTTCATCCTCCTGGGGGACTCAGCTGTTTTGTAGCGATGCAGGACACATGATTGGAGTTGGCATGGCAGTGTTGCCAAGGGCACTGTGCCTCCAGCATCACAGACCCGTTCCTACACTGAGAGAAGTGGCCAAAAAAGCTCAGGTTTTTTTTTTTTTTTACTTAAAAGTCCCCCTGGCAGTTATTTAAGTAATCACCTCATCTCAGGTCTGTCAGACATGCTATTTTGCATCTTAATATTTTGTGTAAACACCGTACAAGTCACCACCAAGTGACTCAATATTATTTTTAAAGCGTTTGACCTTCTCTCGTCACCTGTGTCCTCTCTGTATTGCCTCCTTTCTCCTCTCTTACCCTCGGGGCCAGTTGTTGGCATGACAGTGCTGCTCTGCATGGCGCTCCGAGGTTCAGCACCCAACCCACCTGCTCATAATTATTTAACACCACAGTTTGACAAAGCTGGAAATAGAACACCCCGAAGCCCTAGAAACATCTAAAATGCATTTGTGCTCGTATGAATCCAAAATAAGTCATAAATGTACTATGCTTTATGTAACTGATAAACAGCAAGAACTACTTTTCCTCTTTCTTTATCTTTTCTTTATCTAACCAGGTAAAAGTCTCATAGATATTCAATGTTCTTTCTCAAGCGAAAAAAAGGCTGCATTAAAAACACAACACTGTCAAGACAATCACTACAATACAGACAACATAAAGAGACTGGGAAAATGTAACTACTGGCCTAAAAGGGCATAAATAACAGGCATTTGATTTTTCAGTTACCATATGCTTCACCACCAATGAGCAAGTGTGACTTCATATTCCACCAAAATGTGTTATTTAAAAAAATGTAAAAGACAAACAGTGAAGGGAGATACTGGAGGGACACTACAGAACAAAAATAGGTACAATCAAGAGCATGATTAAGTGAATTCACATCTCACAACACTACTGCATATATAAATAGGAATCACCTTGTTTCTTGGGCCGAACAGAAAACTGTGAGAAGTGGTAAACTGAAGTGTCTGTGAACATGTCTTTGCAGTTCATTTCAGTGCAGCCCTATTCAAATCTACAATGTCACTTTCTTAGTGTAAAGGCGCATATAATATACACCCTTGCAAGAAAACATCTGTGTTCTGAAATAAGAAGAAAATGAATGCTGCGTGCGAATGGGGGAACTTCTCTGTTGACATCACTATTTACTTTGAACTCAACTCTCATGAGGTCAACTACTGTATGTGCTGAAAAATTTCCCTGGAGAGTATGATGCTACCAATCTAAAAGCTAAATTTGGAAGCAACTTCTCCTATCAATCTCTCTACACTTTGTGGTGAAACTCTTTTTAATCCAGAAGCAGCTGAAGCAGTCTCTCCCAACCTCTAAAAACCTGTGCTTTCTCTGCCTTTTGGGAGCAAAGCTCCCCCTCTATTGATATGTCTACCATAAGAGATTTTTATAGTCTCTCTAGCCTTTTCCCCGAGAGTTGGATTTAAAGTGGGAGGGCATAAGGTAGTGTACCGTCTGAATCCAGCTGCCTAGTGTGTTGTTCGCAGATTCGCCAAAAAGAGAATGGGAAGGGGAGAGGGGAGAAAGAAGTCAGATAGGAAGACATTTCTGTATAGGGTGGACAAAGGGCAGAAGAGGTGGACCAGAAAACTGAGAGGGTGAGAAAAAATGGGAAGTTTCAGGAAATACTGTAATCCCCAGATCCTAAAACTCACTAGAATACAGTTCAAGGCATTTTGAGTTGTTATGTAAAGACGCTGTTCCAGTCTTTTGCCTCTGAAAAAGAACGTCTTTGTACTTGTCCCGACTCCTTGAAGCGGAGCACAATTTACCGGCGAAAAGTGACACACAAGTACAGCTTAACCATTCACAAAAGGTTCTTACAGGAGAAGAAGGTTGTCAATGTCAAACAGTCTTGGACGGATGGCACTGGCGGTCTTTCTTCTTCAGTTCTCGGAGTTTGTTCAGTGAAATGAAACGGTGTACTTTGTTGTTACTGCACTATCATGGGAACAGGAGATGAAATGGAGTTTTGATGTCCGTTTTGACGAAGCACTTGTGCGTCCCACCCACCAAGCCATTAGCTTGGTTCAAGTAAAGAGCTCAAAATAGCGTGACTTAAAGAGATATTTTGCTGATTTAAATCTAGCTCTGTGTATTAAAGGACTTTGGAGCAGAAAAGGTAGCCTTATATTTGAGGCTGTCTGTTATTTTATAGGTCAAATCTCACAAATGCACCTACTCATGACCAGGGTTGGGTACCGAAACCCGGTGCTAATATGGCACCGGTACCCAAAAAGCCAGTATCTACCGGACCGAATAGCAACGCAGATTTCGGTGCCTCATTTTGGTGCCACTGAAATTCCTGCACTTCTCTCTGATGCTCCGAAATGAACGTTACAGCCAACAGAAGCATTACTGTACGTGATGCTAGTTAACACTACACTTGGCAGCAGGTAACGTTAGCCTACCGTTAGCTAGCTGCTGGAGTAAAGAGTGTTAAAATGCTGACAGCTAAACGGTGTAAAGTGTGACTGTATTTCACTGTAGAGGATTTCAAAATCGGGACGTAACATTCTGCAGCTGCCGTTGTAAAACAACACAGACAGAGTTCACTGAAACTGGTAGCCTAAGCCTCGTGGTGCATTCAAAGTTATTGTAAAATACCCTTTTCCCACCTGGTGGTTGTTTTTGTCGTTTAACAGCAATTTACTGGTGAAATAAGTTGTTGTTATAAGTTATTGTTATTAAATTATTTAATTTTGACCATATGGCCTTAGCAATAAACAAGCCATCCTTTAATGTCACAGACTATCGTTTTGTGCTCTTTTTTTTCTTTTTCCTTTTACTTAAAAAAAAAAAAGTATTGGGTTCAGGCACCGTTTAGGCACCAGCACTGTTTTAGAAGTATCGCTTCATCACTGGTATCAAAATAACAAAATACAATACCCAACAGTACTCATGACCAGATTGAAACACAGAAGTCACAACGATACTGTGCAGTAAAGAGGGTTTATTGAATCTGACTTGGAGCACTATAAGCATGCAAACCTCACAGAACAAAAAATAGCAAAGGTTTAGGCTAAGAATATCTTAGTTTTTCTCATGGGGCCAATTGCTTCTGCTGGTTTTGTAAACCCCCAGATATGTGCTTTTGGCAAATCAGCATAAATATCTGTATTTTTATGTACATGATCTGAGATGTTAGGAGAGTTGAACATATTGCTAGTAGATACAGTTAACAGCTCTACGACTATGCTGAAACTTTTTGTTGTTTTGTTCGACTGACCTGATTTTACTTAGTCGTGCCCGCCCCCCTTGAACATCACAGCCATTTTATCTGTGAGGCCATCACCAAGCTCAATGTGGCCCAATCTATTTTCTCATCTCGGCTCAGTTCAGTTCAGCTCTGTGTTATTAGAGTGGGATGAAGCCTGTGTACACAGCCACTTTACAACACTTGGAGAAAATGATTCGTCAAATGGCTTTGGCAATTCCAAAGAGCCTGGGGAGAAATTCCGATGTGTGCATAGTCGGAAATAAGCAGCTATGACAAAAAATCCTTCTTAAAGCTGCTTAAATCTGAGGCCTGGGAATAGTTTAGGTGATCAATTTCTCCCTTCCTCTTGTCTGCGATGCAGAAAAACACCTCGTCACTCTCACCGATTTCAGATAAGGCCCTATAAGCTGCCACACAATTGTTTTTTCTTCTCAAAGGTGCTGAGAGGAAAAGGCGTTTTCCAAAACTTTCTGCTACGCTAACAGACCAGAGAGCAAATAGTGTGCACTCTCCACACATAGCAAACACTGCAGAGGCTCAAGCAGTCCTGGCAGACAGAATAGAGCAACTTTTACAGACCACAGAAATAAATGGCTTCCCTAAAGAAACATTTCCATCCTTGGATCTTCACTGTAGTCATGCACTCCTGCCTATGTGTAATTAATTCAGAGCACCATGCAGAAGTAGGCTATTGTTGTATCGATCAGCAAAGTGCAACCCCGGAAGAAAAGCCAATACATGTGTTATTGATCCTAAAAAATAACGGTGGGACTCTGTAAGCTTGGAGACAGGCAGAGTGAAAGATTACTCTGTTAGTGACTCTCTCTGTTCCTTAATGCAAGTGCATAAAACCAAACCAGTACTGCTAATTTAAGTTGCGTCAGCACGGACCACCAGGACCCCAGATGTGAGCAACTGTGGGGGATACCCTACCTATAATGTAGTATATATCCATGACCTTCCACTTCCGGGATTGTTCAGGTGCCGCTCAAAATTCCGCCGGATGTCCCTTATTTCGGCCAGATGTCCGTTTCCTTGCGCTTTCTTTGTATTGGCATTTCAAACTTTTTTATGAGGACTATGGTTACCTGCTCCTCAGATCTCTGCGTAAATCCAGACAGCTAGCTAGACGTTTTCTGTTGCTCGACTAAAACAACCTTTGAATAGACACGTTCCACCCAAGGCTATTTTGCTGTGGCGATTGATTCCTCCTCCGCAGCACTGTGGAGGAAGGTCTGGCAATGCGAGACTATCTATAATGTAATCATGGCATTTTTGTCATTGGTATTTTGAGTAGATCTTTCAAGGTGCCATCAGCTGTTTTGTTGGTTTCATTCAAGACCTTGGACTAAATTTGTAACATTTAAAATGGGATTCTTTGAAGTCTACATTATTTCAAACTATCCACCCAATGCCGATATTCACATGATCAAAAGAGCATGTATAAGTTCATTTTCATTTTTGTTCACAAATATGCTAATTGATCAAATTATCATGAAACATAATACATTTCAATGATGAGTTCTGAGCCTGTGAATTTGATGTGGTGATATTTCACCTGAGCATTTGAGGGATTTTGGAATGAACATGATTAGGCTGTGAGCCAAATCACCTTTTCCTGTGGCTGTCTCCAATTCATTCTGGATTTCCACTTGCAAACATCGACATTAGCATGGCTAAGCTACTGGCAGCCAATTTGCAACGACATTCATGGTGGCGAATCCTAACGACTCTGGCAATCTTGGAGGATCAACCTTCATTCTTAACATTGGAAACAAAATACTGCAAAAGAAGCGTCGCCTTACTGAGTTTTTTGAGCTTTCAACCACATTGCTCAGCATTTGGTTTGCTGAGCAAATAGAGGATGGCGTTGAGAAAAATGGGAACTGAAATCGTCTAAAAAACAAGTGGACATTGAGTCATGAGTTTTATTGCCAATTGTCTACCATTAGTAACCATGGCACCAAGGTGCATTTGTCTCTCTAAATAAACTATGGCAAATGGCAAATTAAACTTCAATGAGGGCCAGTGTGATCCTCATGCCCCTGAGTGTTACTTAACCCACCAAACAATTTCAGTTAAAGGTCCGTACTGTAAAAAGTGAGATTTCAATGACTTTTTTATTATAAAGTAGGTTGAGGTGCTATATAAATATATATTTATAATTTGTTTTTTTAACATTAAACCATGTAAACAAAACAAAAGTATGGTCCTGAAAATGAGGACGATATGGGACCTTTAAAAATGATTAACTAGACTAGTTATTTAATTGTCAGTAATTGCTTTAACCCACAGCACATATACCGTATACATATATATCAGCCATAACAGCGAATGAGGACAACCTAATTCACACAATCAGCACATACACTTATTCACCTCTAATATGAAAACCGTAGTTTCTTTCCTATCCACAGAGAAACTCTAAAGTCTTCCTCTCTAAGCTATAAATGGACTGAGGCTAAATTAGAGCAATTTGCATCTAATGTGAACCATTAAAGGCATTTCCACATTTCAAAGTCAGACTTTGTCCTGGCAGCAACAGAACAGTAATGTAACTATGTAATGGGTTTTACAAATGTGCTTCATTATCAAGGCTAACGCATAATAAAGAGATACAAAAGTCCTGTTGTATAAATGTGCTCGGAACAAAGTTAGCTTGACTCTCAAAAGGTGTTGGGACAAAAAAAATAAGATAGTAATTGTGAGGGACCAAACAGGAAGGCAAAAATAGCAAAAAATAAACTGTTTACAAAGAAAACTGAAGATAAAGTTCTGGTTCCGTAAAAGAGGTCAACTAAACAGGATGCAACTAAAAGTTTTAGCAAGAAACTCAACATACAACTGAGGTATGTCTCCAGAGGCTGGTTTTGAACGGAAGGCATGTCACCTGTTTCAACAGCCGATAGCGAAGTAATGTTGTTATGTCAGCTACAATGAAATGTTCCATAATCCATTTTTATTTCTGTTACAAACTGTTAACGGAGGCTCTACATGCACCCACAAGCACGTACGGTCAAGCGAGCTAGAGAGTGACTGAAGAGAAGGAGCACCTGGGACAAAGCCGCGAATCAGAGAAATAAAACGTGTTTTCGCCGATCCATCACTAGAAATGTAACTATAGCAAGCATCTCACCATCGCTAACGTTATCCACGTTTCATATTTAGACGCAACCAATATATTTATATATTATATATTCAGCTACAAAAAGCCTGGAAGTTGTAAGTTAGGGCAGAAGTACAAAGAGTTGTTACTATCGAGATGTAACGTCGGTCGGTCACATTGGTATGAACTGGCAGGTTTTAGAACGCTGCAGGCCGATGCATTGCAAGTAGTTGCAAGTTTGAACTCATCTTGTCGGAAATCTTTGGTCTTAGCATATCTGAGAAACTATACGAACCAATCTTAAGGGAAAAAAAGAACTGCGTAAGCCAATGAAAATAAATTGTGAAAAAACCCTCAAGACAAATATCCATGTGCTAAGTGATAATTTGGACATGGACAAAGAGGGAAGAGAGAGGAGGAGAATACCACAGAAGAAAGAGAGTGAGAGTGAGAGAGATGGAAGTCAACAGGCGGTTGATAACTCTGTCCTAACATGTCGGAGACATTGACAGTCCAGATTCAATCTTAACCACAACAATCAATTTGTGAACCGCCTTCAGAATATCAAACATGTTAACGATCGTCTACAGGGTCCTTAGCTGTCCTTTGGTGTGTGGAGGATTACAGAGACTGCAGATATTCCCCAACACTTAGATCAAAACAAGGCTGTCAGACATGCATTGTTGTGCGGATTGGAATCACACATGACAGGAGGTCTCACAAGAGTGGAAGCCCTCAAGTCAGCAGATATGTCAAATGGCTAAAACTCCGACCCAAATTTTGGAAGGTTTTAGACGGGTAACTAAAAAGCACAAGCAGCTATCAAATTCACAGTAAGTGTCACAATTTGGTTTAATTTCTAATGGCATAGACTGTGAAACAATGCACATGGGAATCACAGGAAATGTCTGCATGTACTGGACTTGGTTCGGAACCCTGAAGTCTGCATGCACGCATTTCACATAATGCAGCACTCTATTATGAGCTCAGTATTACTGTAGCAGACAACATTGTTGACTGTTCTCTTTAGTCTTCAGTATTTTTTATTAAAAGTGACATGATAATTCCTCTTAATCCTTTGATGTGGCATAAAAAGATACAACAGATGCGCTTCTTCTGTTCTTCAGTCACTTAAGGCATGTTTGTTGCCCCCAAACATGGCATTTTGATTTTGAACTCAGCAGCCTTTTGTATCATTAAAACTCAATAAGTCCAGTATCCACAGTGTTGCCAAATACACTGACAGGCCAATTCACAAAAGGATTGAACGGCTTTTGAGGCAGCTAAATAAGAAAAAAAGAAACTGTGTACTAGTGATGACCAAATGAAGCTTCATGAAGCTTTATGAAGCACTTTCGTTATTTTCTGAACACACTAGATGGCGATCTCTGTTCAACAATGGGTTAAAAGCACACTGAAATGCCATTACTTGAACCTTTTTTCTTTAAACCAAGAGCGCTGTTCAGTGGGGTCAACAAATGATGATGCTAAGTGATGCACAATTCATGGTTCTATCAGCGGCGGCAATCCATTCTTTGTGAAATCGCCCCTGAGAGTTTAAACCTGCATTTATTTATGTTGTGGCCACTTGGGGGCAGCATAACAAGCAGTCACGTGACACTGACAGTCATAAATCACATCATAAAGTTGCTATGGTGAACATGTTAGCAACAGTCGCTAAATTACGCATCCAGCAAACAGTAACATTAGTATTCATTTGATTTTAGCCACCGGCCGAATGCAAGTCTATTATTCATTCTCTTTTATCTCTGTTTTGGTCTCCACCAACTCCTGAAGGAAATAGCTGACTCTTTAGCAGAGAAATGTTCATCAGCTAGTTGCTACGTTTGTCTGGCTGCTTTTTGGTGCTGCAGGTAGTGTACTGTGGGATTATCAAGAGGTTTTTTTTGCTGAAAAAAGCTGCTTCTGCAGCTGCTGTAAACAAAAAGGATGATGGGAGCACTAAGAGCGAACCAAAACAGTAACGGTGCGGGCCAAAAAAAACTTTAATCAATACAATGCATCTTACAAATATGTTTGGTTTCACATATTAAAATCTACTTTGCCTACAAACCTAAATTGTCCCTGAGTTTGGCAAAAAAAAAAAAAAAAAAGATATGTACATAGACAGAGTGAGAGAGACAGATGTGTAAAGAACAAACCTTTAACAAATTTCAGAAACATCATCATCTGCAGCAGCAGTATTGAGAGGTTGCACATTGTAACCTGAGGGCCGAGAGGAATAAGACCGTAACAAATAGCTTGTACACACCTCATGTGAACCTGCACCTCATACGTGTACAGCACAGAAGCGAGGCAGCCATGCAGAATGGATAAATGAACTTGCTTGCATGGCAGTTTCTAAAGTGCTTGTAGGAATAAGAGCAAAAATTTCAGAAGCAAGATTAAAGGAAATAAACATTTTTCTCCTCTCTTTTTAGCGTTGGCTATGAGATCAGGGAGTTAACTTCCAAACTCTGCCCGTGTTCCTGGTGAGACGTGACATGGATACTGTGGTGAACCTTTGCAGTGACCTCTCACTACTAGTGTGAATAAGACAATGTTAGATAAGATGCATTTTGACAGACACCTCCTGTTGAGAGTATCTTAGATTGCTTTGGTAATCTCTCTAAACTTAGTGCTGAAAAAAATATTTAGCATGAGCACTTTTGAGAAAACTTACTTTGATGTTTTACACAACTCTCTGTATTAATTAGAAAAGTAAGTAATAAAGTGACACGTGTATGGGACATGGATGTCATAATGCCTTGCTTTTTATAGCTGAAAGGGTTAACAAGTGTACGTTTGTTTTAAGATTATGTTTTGGGCATTTTAGGCCTTTATTTTTTTATAGGACAGCTGAGTACATGAAACAGGAGAGAGAGGGGGAATGACGTGCAGCAAAGGGCCGCAGGTGGGAGTCAAACCCGCGGCCACTGTGTCAAGGAGTGAACCTCTATATATATGGACGGGCGCTCTAGTTGAGCTACCCAGGGCCCCCCCTAAGTTTAAGTTTTCCCTTTCCCTATTTTCCCTGTATCCTCCTAAAAGAGATCCTTGTCTTATTGTAACTACCTTTGTCTTGAGCAGGAGCTTTTGTGTCCTTTGATTCTCACAATGGCTTGCAGCTGCACCTGCCTCTCAAGATTTATTTGTAGTAGTGTGCATCATGTATCATGTTTTTGCTCCTCTCATTGCCTAAAGCCCTCCAATCAGGCCGGTTTGTTGCATTTACACTGGGTGCTTCCACTTAACAAGGCTTGTCTTATTTAAATTAGAGTATCTGGTTTCGTCAGCCAGTACAGGTTCTGTGAGAATTCAGCCTTGAAATTGATCCGTGTTTGCTAGTTAAATTTAAATTGAAGGGATAAAAATATATTTGAAAAAAAAAAAAAACATGTTAGATTTTTAATTTGCTTTTTGAAAACTGTTTCAGTGTCTGAGTAGAAATAGAATATAATTTAGTTGAGGGGCAAAGGCTGATTGTGAGAAAGAAAACTTTTTAAAGTATATTGGAGAAATTGATGAACAGCATGAGATACGGCGGCTACGAGTGTGTGTACTTGTGTTGTGTCTTTTTTGTTGTTGTGGTTAGGAATTGGACAAGATTTAGGGAAATATGCTTATTGGCTTTCTTTCCAACACGCAGCTGGAGTCAGAATGTAGTAAGCCTAGCTTAGCACAAAGACTGAAGGCTCTAAGGTAAATAGCAATGCCTGCCAGCACCTCTAAAGCTCACTAATTAACATGTATCCTATTTTTTTGTTTGTTTAATCTGTACACAAAATGTTAAAATGCAGTTTCCCTTATGAGCTGGAACAATTTCTTTACAAAGAACAATTTATGCATCCAGTATAGTAGCGAGATACAGTCATTGGGCACAGGTTTTGGTCTGTGCGCAGGCACGATGGTACCAAACCTGGCAGTTATTCTCAGGGAAGCTAAGTACAGACACTGTTGTCACCAAGAAAGCGTTACCCTATATAAGTTGGGTTTCTTTTTGTGCGTTTGTGTTTCTTTTGTTATTGCTATACAAGTTAATCATGGAGCTTTTGGGGATTGTTGGAGCCAAAAGTGTGATTTTGATATTAACTTTTATTTTGATAAATTGTGCATAGATGCAGTGACAATTGCAGTAAACCAGTCTTGATGGAAATTGGTAATTTGTGTTAATTGATCTTGACGCGTGGCATATCGTCAAAGCCTTTTGACAATCAGCTGATTGAGGTAGTGATTGCTTCAGCTGTTGTATAAAAGCCAGGAGCTGTCATTCAGTTAGTTGCCGTTTGGTTTGTAGCCATACGGTTTTTTGACCGCTGTTTCAAGTACTACACAGAACGTGATTGAGTAAAAGTTGATTTTTGTTACATCCTTTATTTTGGCTCTGCTGTCACTGCTTGTACGCTTTCTGGTAAGGACAGTTTATCTACTCTGTGGAAAAGACAAAATCACGTATCACATTGAAGCTTGAGTGATAAGGAAAAATAAACGTGAAAACAAAAAGAAAACTGTGGAGTCATTCTGAGTCTTGTTTAAGCGCGTCGACCACGGCGCATTCCAAAGGTCAAAAAAGGGAACAAAAACGTTATCGGATGGTTGCTCCCACAGGGATGTTTAAAATGTCAAAAAATATATATATATATTTAATGAAATACCTTGTGTATGGATGTAAATGATATAACTGTGGTGCACCCACCCACACCCCCGTGCCCCGCCCCTGTGTATAGGCAGCGATTGTGTCGACATAAGCGTCTGGCTGTGGAGAGCCCTGTTTGTCTACATGGCTCGTAAATTTCTCCCCCGCAACGTCCTAGCTCCTGTGCAGCACACTACCTCTATTAGTGGATTTTGCTTAACCAGAGTGGACTTTGTGTAGGCTCTGAGTAATCTAAAAGTGTGTGGCACACTTTCTAAGGCCATATGAGTGGCTGCACTGACACTTTATGTCCGCGGGACATCAATGTATTGACTTTACTAACCCAGAAACTAGAGTAACGCTCCATTAAACTAATTGTTTGAGAAGTGGTGGGGAACTCTCAGAGGACAGGCCGCGCCAATTAAAAATGCATACACACAAACACATGCCTGTACACTCACATATAAGTAGCAAGTCAATGAGTGCTGACCTTTGAGTGCATTGTGAGTGATTTTTAAAATAGTGGTTGGAGTCTGTTAGAGATTTTAGAGTCTGTCAGCAGATGCATTGCTATTGATCCCCTCTGTTAACCTTTACCTCTCACCCACCCATCGTCCCACCTCGCTCCATCTAAATCTCATACATGAGAGTAATTGAGAGAGTGTGGAAAAAGTCCACTCATGGGTCAGGGTGCGTTACTGAAAAATGAGTAACAAGCGTGTGAAGTTGTTGAGTTTAGAAACTAAACTAAACTAAAGTCCATAATACAACTTGTAGCTGCAGCCTAACTGTCTGATATCCTGCTCCAAAAAAACAGAATTTGCTTGAGTAAAAAGATTATACTTCTTTGATGACATTGTTTGGTGCAATTTTCATGTCTAACCTTGTCGCTGTCATACCTGTAATCACAGCAAAGAACACCTTGGCCAGCATTATGTCTCTAGGGTGCCATCACATTAAACGTTTTTACAACACAATCCCAAGCTATGACAGTCAGGCTCACATGAATGGTGAAATTATGAGAAATAAATTACATGGACAGACAAGGTTGTTTAGAATAATGCCTTTTTTTTTAGCCAGCCTGTAATATGCAATATATAATTCAACCTTTACGCAACACTTGTTTTACTTGACAGTTTTGCGCTTGTTGGTTGTTAAGCGAATGCTTCAGTGGATCTTGAAGGACACCTAACAAGAAACTGTATGTATAACCAACTTTTGTGGTTTACGTACATTAGTGTGCTTTCATACCTAATAGGGCTGTGTACGATACTTTTGGGCACAGACCCAATTGCCATTCTCACTCCCAACTCTTAAAATACTGACGCTTGGTCAGTGGCGCTCAGCGTCGGATATCGACGCAAAAATCACCCGATAGGGTTAGGGCTTACGGGTTGCTCTGCACCGGGCAGAGCAGCAGCTCGGCCACAGCGCTGTAATATGACGTAGTATTAAGAGCAACAATGGTAGCGATAAGTAAGAAAGACCTAAAATCCGTGTACGGTTGGTTTGGGTAATGGACAGGTCAAACAACACAGGACGTTCACCCAGGAGACCGGGGTTTGTGTCCCGTTCTTGTCCCGCGTGTCACTGAAACGTTTTGTAACCTGACCCACCATCTTTTCCTAAACCTAACTGTCCTGTTCTTGTGCCACATGTCAGTTAAACGTACAGTACAGGCCAAAAGTTTGGACACACCTTCTCATTCAATGTGTTTCCTTTATCTTCATGACTATTTACATTGTAGATTCTCACTGAAGGCATCAAAACTATGAATGAACACATATGGAATTATGTACTTAACAAAAAAGTGTGAACTAACTGAAAACATGTCTTAAATTTTAGATTCTTCAAAGTAGCCACCCTTTGCTTTTTTGATAACTCTGCAAACCCTTGGTGTTCTCTCAATGAGCTTCATGAGGTAGTCACCTGAAATGGTTTTACCTTCACAGGTGTGCTTTGTCAGGGTTAATTAGTGGAATTTTTTCCCTTATTAAAAAAAAAGCAAAGGGTGTCTACTTTGAAGAATCTAAAATATAAGACATGTTTTCAGTTATTTCACACTTTTTTGTTAAATACATAATTCCATATGTGTTCATTCATAGTTTTGATGACTTCAGTGAAAATCTACAATGTAAATAGTCATGAAAATAAAAAGGAAACGCATTGAATGAGAAGGTGTGTCCAAACTTTTGGCCTGTACTGTACGTCCCGACCAAGCATGTCTCAATATGACGCTAAAGGAGACTTTTTGTGTCAATAACAAACGCCAAAGGCACCTGACCAAGCACCGCTTTTTGACGCGATGGGAGTGAGAATGTGTTGGTCATAGTATTGAGTCATTTTTTTTCTTTTGTTCTGAACAACTGACTTACAGGTGGGGAAGCGACCTTATGGCGCAGTCAGACTAGATTTCACTTCCCATTCATTTCAACGTGGAACAGGGGGAGAGACACATTCGCTTCCTGTTCCGAATTGACCTGCGTCTTTTGCTTTGTTTCACACTTCGTAATAATAATGTTTGTTCATATTTTAATTTTATTACTGAAGCTGAAATAATACAAGCAGCGGAGAAGAAGAGGTGCTGATTGGCTGCAGTGAGTGTAAGGACAGCGAGTGTAAGGACAGTAAAATGTTTGGTAATATTTTACAACATTGTGGGCTGCTGTTGTTAGCTTGCTAGCCATTACAACCAAAAGTCTACTGTATGTTTACTACCCTTCCCATGCTGTTTCCTGTCTAGTAAGTAGGCTCCATTTTGTCAGGTGGATTTCAGTCTCACTCCAGCTTTAGACCACATACACCAAGTTGTATGGTATTCATTACAAATCTTGCTTAAATCACATTGAAGTTAGGCAGCTGACATAGCTACAAAGAAAAACTGTAACATATATATGCATGATTTTTTTACTAGGTAGGAACAGATGCTTATAATATATGTTTAACATTATGCAGTAGTGGAAGTATTCAGATAATTTACTTAAGTAAAATTACTAATTTCACACTATGAAAATTCTCCACTAAAAGTTAATTCAAAACATTACTTTAGTAAAAGTATTATTAGCAAAATGTACTTAGGCATGGAAAGTATAAATACTCATTGATAAATGTTCCCTGTCAGTGTTTTATTATAATATATTTTCATTTTTGGATTAATATTACTGATGCATTAATGTGTATGTTGCATTTTACTATTGTAGATGTTCAAGGTGAGAACCACAAAAAAATCAACTTTTTATGGTGTTTAATGTTTTCAGCTTTGTGACAATTCAATTTCCAGCTGACGCAAGAGGCTTTTTAAACACTTTATTTAGCTTAACACGTAGGAGAATCTTTCACATAAAGGAGCACTTCATCTTTCAGTTCATCACACACATTTAAAATCAACACATCTGGAGATGCATGGTTTTCACTTGACAGGAAGGGGATGAAAAACTGTCATCTGAAAAGTAACTAAAGCTGTCATAAAATGAAAACACAAGTGAAGTACAGAGCCTCATATTTTCACTTAAGTACAGTAAATGTACTTCTTTACATTCCATCACTGGCATTATGTGCGTACAGTTTGAATGCTCATGATTTCACTGTAATGGAACAGGCCGCCAAACAGCATTCATGTTTTCACCAAATGTTTTTTATTAAAAACATGAATCAATTTATCTGGAAAATATGTCCATGTTTCTGAGCATCACCTTGGGTACTGTTGAATAATTCACCAAGTGTAAACATATAGAAGCCCCAGGGTTTATATATGTTGTCTGTGCTAGCTTTAAGAGATGGTTGGTCATTATCACAAAGCCTGAACAGGCTGCTATCAGAGACTGCATCAACTAACAACTTTGTTAATCCCCTTTTCATTAATTCGCTTCATACACTGACTCTTAGCTTTGTGCTTATTCTTAGCTGTGCGTGTTGCTCATCGCCTGATTATTGGGGGCTTCCTAGCAGGGGCCAAAAAGACCCCAGTGTTAATCTAACCATGCTTGAAGAACAGAACAGTGCTGATAAATGGTTTACTGTAGATTTTCCCTCGAGGTGAAGATCACCGAAAGATAATGCTCCATATTCACAAGAGCCAAGCAAAATGACTGTCTGGAGGTAGTGATAAATGAACTGTGTGGCAAATCATACTTGAAGAGGCCTAAGTATGGCACAGAGCTGTGTAATTACATATGCCTATCATAGCTGACATTGTTAATGATGACCTAACACTTGTACTCATCGTTTTATCTGTAGTTACTGATGACCAGGGAAACACTTGACTGACAGTTTTGTGTTTCATAGACCTAATTAGAATGGAGAGATTTGAGATCGGAAAGGTTAAAACGACTACCGTTGTTCCCGTGGAGGTTAAATACAGCACAGATGCATGGTGGGCCATTTTTTTATGATGCTACTGCTGCAGTTTCTGCTATGCAAAATGGAGCGTTACCGCTGTGGCCTGGTGAAGCAATTATGAGACCTCTTCTGGCTTTGCGATGCTGCTAACTAAATGGTTTTCTATTGGAATCCCAGGGGAAGAGATCATTAAGAAATAGCTGTCGTTCTATCTGTGATGCAGTGGGCTTGTGTGTGTGTGTGTGTGTGTGGTATACATATCCACTGAGACCCAGGAGACTGTAGTGCATCTGTTACACATGAGGGGACCTCTTAAACACATTTTGATAAACTGACTATAAGCTGCTAATGCGCCCCTGTAATGGAGGCAAGTTGCAGCTGATGATGTTAAAAGGGGAAATAAGCCTTCAATCATGTCTTCTCTTTCACTGTGGGCCAAGAGTGTCTCTCTCTTTTGGAAAAAAAAAACGGACGAGAGAGGGGGGTTACTTCCATCCCAGAGGGCAACTCTGATGAATCTTACACACATTAATCCACCCTGTAAAAGGCCTTGAGTCGCTTCTTTTATTGATTCACCAAAATGCTAATCTCAGAAATTCTGATTCCACTGCTTGTGGCTGACTAGATTCAATTTGCACGGTTTTAATAAGGTCCAAATAGAAACACACGCTCCCCTGAGAAATTCCTGCAGATTATTTTCTTTGAAAACAGTCCAAGGTTGGAATTTTTTTTTTTTATCTGGGCCCATCATGCAAACACCAGCTGAATGCATTACAGCTGAGGTGCTCTGGATAAAGCCTGAGTGACACATTCATGTGTCAACATGTGCTGCTTGCCAGAGAGATGAGATGATGGCCTTGCAATTGGCCTTGATTACACATCACCACCAGAAGCAATACAGTTAAAATGAGGAACATATTTCTGTGATGACAGGGTTATAACGTTCATGCCGTGTCACGCTCATTCCCCATGGTGATCGAGCAATAGCATAATGCATGCCCCTTGGTGACTGGCACAGCCCACACAGAATTAAAACAAATAGAACACACTGCCCACACATACACTGGATAGTACCCTACTCTTTCTTAAACTATGTGCTGGGACATACAATATTTCACGCTCCCTTCTCTGCTGGGGTTCCCATATGACACTAGCAGCAATGAATAATGAGGCTGCATGAGACCCAAGGGATGGGATTACATTTTTCATGTTGGTCCAGAACAGAAGTTTTAGGACCTCTGAGTTATGCAGCAGATGTTCCACTGTTTATCAAAAGCCTTCAGATATAGAGGTTATATGAGAGGATGAAGTGTTCGAACAAAGCGATTTATCGAGATTCCACATCAAACCTTTTTTCTAATGATGAAAGAATTAGGAGTAGAACGAATACTATGTGGGCCATATGAGTACAATGAAAAGAGCAGCTATTTGTCTGTCCACATGAAACTAGAACAAAGCATATAAGAAATGCCTTCACAAAATACCAATGTAATGAAAGCAGAATGTGATGTGGTGACTGGTCTGGCCCAACGTGCTTAGTAAGAGTACACCAGATACTGTCTGGGCCCAAAGAAATATTTGATATAGCAGACATTGATCATAGTGAATCTTAGAATTGCAATGCAAGGATGGATAAAGATGTTAAGAAATATGCCATTTGTAGACCCATGCAGTCTTAGGGCACTTTCACACCTATAGTTTGGTAGACTGAAGACGATCCAGGGGTGATGTTGCAACATTGTTGCATTTTTCTTATGGTTCTGTTTGCACTCACACTGCACAAACCAGTGCACTTGGAAGCGAACTGAGACCTCCGTTTTCAAGCAGACCAGAGTTTGGTTGTTTGGTCCGCACTTGAGTTTGAATGAGCTTTCACACCAAACCAACTGAACTATCCATGAAATGCTCCAGGGTTTGGTTAAAAAAGACCAAACTGTTCAGGTGTGAAAGCAACCCTATCCATGGTAAAATTGGTGAGAGTGTGAATTTATCACAGCAGTTAATACTTACCTGGGGTTGGACACTGTAACGTGCCCTAGCTTAGGTTAAAGTGCAAGCTACCGATCACTCTTTTTTTCCACTTTTTGCAGGTTTTGTGAGGCTGGTGCAGTGTCAATGCATTTGGATGAGATGGAGGTATAAATCAGTGGGGTTAGCTTTAGAAAAGCACATAGCTGTTGGTTTAGTGATTGAGAGTCACACTGGTATTAATTTTTTCTCCCCAGCACTTTGATGTTGATGCCAGTCCTTGGACACCTCTTTTTGTCTATTCAGACCATAATCCACTCTGTATTTTTCACTCCTCAGAAAATCCTACCCAGCGTTTAATAAGGTGGCTATTGTTCGTGCAGCCTTAGCAGCTGGCGAGCCATCGGATACTTTCAATGCTGACCCACTACCCATTTGGTGTGCTATTTTTGCCTTGATATCTCACCTGGTTTTGTTTTCTATTGCCTAGTCTTATGGAATTCCCATAGAAATTATGCAACATTTTCTTTTTTGCTGCCTTACCCAGAGTTAAGTAAGAAGGTCGGTATCAACTGTCTGTCAGAGTACTCCTAGCTTCTCAGGCACTGTGAGACTAGAGATGCGAGATGGATGAGCTTTAGCTTTTTATTCATAATGAGCTTTTGGGGTTCTAGCTGGGTCTATTTCTATTCTATTTCTTAGCCATGTAATGTTTAGGCCATTTCCCTAAGAATTATGCCCAAATCAGCATGGAAGTACTGTGCTGTTTTCAGTAGCAGAAAGTAATTGTGTGGGGGTCAGGGTGAGCATGAACACACACAATTTCAATGCAGGATACCAGAAGTGCTTTAGTCACCTAAGCCTGAAGAAGTAGTTCAACAATTTTGGAAATACGCCTTTTTGCCTTTTTGCCTCGGGTTACATGGGGAAATTAAAACCACTCATGTCTGTATGGTAAATATGATGCAACAGCCACCATCAGGTGTTTAGTTTAGCTTAACATACAAACTTGAAATATGGGGAAACAACACTTCTTAAGCTCACTAATTAACATGTTCATCTCATTTATTTTATCTGTATAAAGACAGAAGCGTAAAAATGAGTCCTGACCCGTAAAACATACAATCAGAAGGCCCCGAGACAAAACTCTCAGTCACTGCTGGTAAGGGGACACATTTATTTCAATTTCCTCCCAGTGGTGATTGGACACTCTTCTATGTTTCAGGCCCAAGTTGTCATTTTGGCCGAAAATCAATTGTGGTAGCTGCAGCTTTAAATACATAGTGAAAGTTTCAGAATTTCAATGGCACTGAATACTGAAGTATGCACTTTTAATTACTTGATATTTGAAATACATTTTGATGTAATTCACCCACCAAGCTTGCTCCACAGTGCTTTTTAACTCTTTGCCATAACTGAGAAGTCGAGTAAGCTTATATAGTTAAATGAAAAGACACAGCACAGCTACACATGGCTATTATAAGTTATTAACCTTCTCTGTGTTTGAGTTTCATTTCATAGGTCAAGCAAAGAAGCTGTATGATTGAACTATGGCTTAGCAGCTGCGTGGGCGAGTGCTGAATGAGCATAAACATGACAGTTTTAGAACAAACTCACTTTCCTGTATAGGCTGCCAGACGGCCCATGGCTCTCCACCTGCCTGCTCCCCACTTATTGAAGATGAATGACTTCTAGGCGGCCATTACTTACCATGTGAAATGGCCTTAAAAGGGATGGCATAGCCCTTGTCAGCGCAAATGTGATCAAAACACCATAAAGTCGGGCTCATTTAAAAACAGATCCATTATATGTAAGAAAGTGTCGGCTCATAACACACTTTAGATTCAGCAGTAAATAATCAACTGGTTCCCGTCACGCAGTATATCATTCAAAGGTCAGTTCTAAAGTGTAACAAAGTAAATTACTAAACGAATAAATGTCATAAAAAAATACCACTTTCCACTTTGGTCATACATGAATATACAACTGCATGTATACATATTAAGTGTAAGTCTTTTTTATGATTATATTTTGGGATTGTATGGACTTTATTGACAGGACAGCTTGAAGACAGTAGAGGGGAGAGCGATGGGGGATGACATGCAGCAAAGGGCCGTGGGTCGGAGTCGAACCTGCGGCCGCTGCCACGGGCTCAGCCTACATGGGGCGCACACTCTACTGGGCGACCTAGAGGTAGCCCCAAGTAAAAGTCTTTTTGCAAGTTTCTGTGTGCAGCATAACAATAAATATAACCAATAAATAAAAAGATTATGAAAATAAAATGTATGCTAAATATTGTATCTTGTAGACCCAGAGGTGGACAGCGTATTCAGGTTCTTCACTAAAGTAACATAAGACCGCAATATAAAAATACTCCATTACGTTCAACATATTACTTAATAAAAGTAAAAAAAAGAATATCAGCTTAATGTACTCATATAAGGTATTTGTTATTTATATGTTTGTAGCTGGTGACAAAAAAAGCTAATTTTATACTTTATATACTTTTTGACAGTTTAATCTATAACCATATTTTATAAATGGATTATAGGTATGTTAAATCCTAATTTGCAAAGTAACCAGTAACTATAGCTGTCAGATAATTGTCATGTAGAAACACTTCTACAGCCATGCAAGCAGCTCTATGTACTTAGACACGGCCATGCTTTTTGTTAAATGCTAAACATCTTAGCGTGTTAGCATTCTAACATTTGCTAATTAGCACTAAACATGAACTGCAGCTGAGGATGGTGGGAATTTCATTAGGTTGGCAGATTTGGTTTTGAGCCAAAGTATTGGGCAAATAAAAATGTTGACCTGAAGAAGGCACTCCAATCTCTCAATCAAGCTCTCCAAAGGACATGAATATCTGTTCCAAATTTCATGACGACCAATACCATGGTCCTCTATACATTTCACATTAAACAAAAATGTCAAATTCATGGAAAATGGAAATACGCAAATAACGTCCAAATAGGCCTACCTCAAACAAATACATTGTATTTAGGGTTGAGTAAATGTAATAAGTTATACACACATTTATCCACTGGTTGTGACTTCCTGTTGGATGGGTCTTCCTAAATCACAGCGGAAATACGTTGAAGCCCAATTTACTGGGGGAAAGTCAGATTCTCCTAAATTAGCTTCTCATTCTTATTCAAATGAAGTATTGGCTGCATGTGTCCAGTGTCAGGTCACAGCAGCCCAAAATGACTGCTTTCTATAGAAATTTAGATATGGTTATGGATGCTAACAGTAGGCAAATGTGCTGTAGGAATTAGAATAAGTATACCTGTGTTTCCAGGTTTGTTGATGTGGATCAGAGAAATTTGGCAAGTGGGGACATTGAACACCTTTATCACTGGACACTCATTGTAACACCATGGTTGGCCCATTAGCCCACATATGGCCTGCCTGGCAATGCACTGATAGGCCATCAGTGCTTAAGCCAGCTCAATTAACAGCCAACTGTTCCTTTAAAGTATTCCTTTGACATGAACCAAGATACCCAGTCAGTAGTGCTATATTTTCTAACAGTCCCATTAATTGTAACACTGGAACAGTGCATTGCATTAATAGCTTAATGGATTTGTTGATGAACAGTGCTTTGGCAGCCTTTTGTTGTGGCTGGCCTGAAATTAAAAGCACAGCGATGGCATGCGAGTATCATCATTTATTGGGTAAACGACTACCAGAGGAACTGTATTCTATTTTCATAGACGAGAATGACTGTATGTGTGTAACCAAGCATGAGACGTGGATTTGTTTAAGTAGCAATATATCCAGCAGACGGCCCTCTGGTTGTGGGTTTGTCTTGTCCTTTATGTATGTCAGACTATCAGGAAGCTTTTGATGGCTGTAAGTGACCCTATCCAGCGGTTAATGACCAGCTGTTTGTTTATTGATGTATTTCCTTTAAAATGTGTTGGGCACTCGGCTGTGGCTAATTCTACTCATTAATGGTTGTTATTGTTAAATTAGCAGTATTGGCAGATGGCAGAAGTGACAACATGGCTGATTAATGGACGCTGCAGGTCAACTCTGCGGCCACTGCTGCTTGTCACAGATTGCAGTATCAGAGGCAGTTCAAATACTATTAGAGTGACATCATCACTGATGCTTTTAAACAACGCAAGAGGATCTATATAGGAATTTGAAGCATCTCCAAAATCAATCAAACTTCATACTGACAAGAAATAAGCCATTATCTATCTAACTGCAATAACAAAAGCAAATAATAGCACACAAATCAATCAGCAAATTCATCTACGGATGAAAAGCTAACCGCTTGACTCCAATTTCATCCTCATTTCATACTGTGATGGCTGCCTAGTTAAAAGGTAGTCATTCATATTCCCTCTTTGGAGCATCTCTGTACAACTGTAATCTGTATATTTACTTGCTCAAACAGCTGTGTCCACAAAAGCTACCATAAGCTCATTAATATATGTGTTTGTTTGACAATATGGTTTCTATTTGCAGATCTGAATATGTTAGAATTCTGCTTCTCCAGCATAATGTGTCGGTCCAGCCAATATCACAATGACATTGTGGTTAGTTAGTGTCTTTGGTCAAACCCCCTTTGTCTGTGTAATAGTGGGAATAATCATTACAGCTATACATTTGGACCAGTACTAATTGCGTGGCTCCGTTTAGCCTACGTGGTCAGACTGATAAGTATCTGATGGCCCCCCAAGGGGCCTGGTACTCACTCCATCAACCGTCAACTGTTTGTATGTGAAGATTTGACTCAGCTGTGGACGGTTCCGCTAAAAGCTTGTTAACATTGTTTGTGAGCTCACTGTCTGTTGTGTGGATAGCATCAGTGATTAGCAGCTAAAATACTGCTATGTATGTCATGACATTTGAAATTCTGTGAGTTTGTGTACTGGGACTGAAGTTTAGAAATATACAGTAACTTTTCTCGGCAGTTAGCATTCTGAGGATACCTCATTCAGCCAACTTCAAGGTAGCTGACACACCTTGCTAGCTTACATGAAGACTTTAAATGAGGCATTCAAACAACAGCAATAGGCTGACAAGCTTTTTTTTGGATGATTTGAATGGAAATACATTAAATATGCCAAAATTGATACTTTTTAAAGATGCATTATGCATATGTGAGGGCAGTTAAACAAGCTAAAGGAACATTGTGTAGCAACATAGCATTCACATCAAGACCTGTGTTTGGCCAGCTGACAAAAATTAACTCTCCTTTTTTAGGTCTGTTTTGGTTTCCACCAACTCCTGAGAAAATGTCTGCCTCTTTTGCTGCTTAATGCTACACTATGTTCACTAGCTAACCGCTAACTTTGTGTGTCCTCCGTTTAGTGCTGGGAAGGTAACAAAAAGCTGCCTGTTAATTTGGCAGACGCTTTTGTCAAAGCCACATAATAGGTGCATTCAAACTCAAATGAGATCAATAAGAGCAATGTTTGTGGACTTTAAAACCAAAGGAAAGTGCTGAAAGATGCTAAAGCTAAGGCTAACGTAAAAAATTGATTGATAATTCTGTGGGTTTGTTAGCCTACTACAAATTCAAGTGAGGCATTAATGTATTTTGTCGCGTGTTTTGAGTACATGTCATATTTACCAGCTCACATTTTCATTTTGCAACTTTTTGGGGAGGTTTGCATTTCCTTTTCTCTAGGCAATTTTACGTAGGACCCTGATTAAAGAGATTTCTAAAACGTGTCATGATTGACCATTCGGCCGACCATTACCACGACTTCAGAAAAGAAGATTGTTAATGCAAACGGATATATTGGCATAGGGCCTAAATGAATCTCATGTATATTCCATACAGCCTCAAGTAAGCTTATATTGCTGTATAGTACAGTATAATTTGAGTTCCCATCCTCCACATTCCTTTCTGCTGCTGCTGGCGGAATATTAACTGAAGCCCAGCTGACTCTGTGTGGACCTATTTGGAAGGGATTAAACTAGCTTGCAACTAATAAAGGATATGTTGCAGTGTGCCAGGGACCGTATGGGGCTGCTTGACTATGTTGTGAGCAGTTTGTGTTAATTATCAGACCCATAGACGGAGAGGAGGAGGAGCGGGGTTGGGCAACAGGGGAGAAAACCTTGGAGAGTGCTTTAATGGAAGGAGGATTGAGGGAATAAAGGAATCATAGAGATAGAAAGATGGAAGGTACGGTAGTCTAATACACATGTGGGGCTTTATGTAGAAGAGTCTTATTGAGTGAAAACACTAACCAATTTATTTTTTGAAATAATATTAGATTACTGAGCCTGGTTAGAACAGCATTTTCATACATATGTAGTGTTGTTTTAAATGTCAGGAAGGGACAGGGTTGTATTACCAAGGTGTAATTACACCATAACAGCTATTAGGCTAATTTTTAATACTTTGTTGCATACATTCTTGGAAATCCAGATTTTTTTTCTTCTGACATTTTATGTTGAAATCTTGAAGTAAAAATGCATCGGTGAATGCATTCCACGGATGAGTAAGACACCTTTTAATGGTTACATTATTGGTTTGAGTTTCATCGGATGGTCTTCACATCAGCAGGGTTTCCTTTCTACACTGTAATTCCAGATGTTTATATTGTTACAGTCCTGCAAATGTGTTGCATTGAAGCGTATAAATCACTTTATTTCTAATATAATCTCTACAATTTAAATCTCTACATTTGGGCTCAATCCATGGACCATATATAAAGATGGACGACTTGACCTCGCCACAACAGTAAAGCCAACACACCTCCATCGCCCCCTGGTGGCTGGCTGCAGTATAGGTCATAAACCCCACCCCACCCCCTCCATGTTAGCAGATAGGACATGGGCCAAACTAAAAAAAGAAAAAAAGCTAGAAATCTAACATACTAAATGTACTAATTAATTTTTCTGATAAGTTTGTTGTTATTTTGAATTATTTGATGCAATAAAAAGGGGGTGTGACATCACGATTGGCAGCTGTGATTGACTCGCAATTGAGTCTGGCAGGTGTATGGGCGGGACCTAGATACCGTGGCTCCACAACCCGATCACTACTGCTTAGACTCTGGCTCCAAATGAAATCACCAGTGCAAGATGGCAGCACCCGTATCCTGGATATTTAGGCTTCATTTTTGTACAGTGGGAGGAAGTGGAGACACGTTGCCCATCTTTGTAAACAGTCTATTGCTCAAATACACATCCTGAAATTTTAGAGGAGTGAAGGATAAGCACATATTTTAGTAATTACAAATTGGTCTGTCGGAAGAAAAAATATGGATTTCCAAGAATGTATGCATTACAAGTATTACAATTTAGCCTAATAGCTGTTATGCTGTAATGACACCTTGGTAATACAACCCTGTCCCTTCCTGACATTTAAAACAACACTAAATATGTATGAAATCCATCCATCGTCATCCGCTTATCTGAGTGGGTTGGCTCCAAGGGCAGCAGCTCCAGCAGGGAACCCCAAACTTCCCTTTCCCGAGCCACATTAGCCAGCTCCGACTGGGAGATCCCGAGGTGATCCTAGGCCAAGGTGGATATGTAATCTTTCCACCTAGTCCTTTGTCTTCCCCGAGGCCTTCTCCCAGCTGGATGTGCCTGGAACACCTCCCTAGGGAGGCGCCCAGGGGGCATCCTTACCAGATGCCCGAACCACCTCCTTTCACCATTTCCCCACAGGAGCAGCATCTCTACTCCAAGTTCCTCAGGGATGACTGATCTCTAAGGGAGACTCCAGCCACCCTCCTGAGGAAATTTCCTCCACTTGTACCCGGGATCTTGTTCTTTTGGTTATGACCCAGCCTTCGTGACCATAGGTGAGGGTAGGAACAAAAATGTACCATTAGATCGAGAGCTTTGCCTTCTGGCTCAGCTGCCTATTAAGAAAATATGGATTGTTCTATTCTAAACTATTTATACTAATACTGTTTTAGTCGATTAACTTATAATGCAGGGGGCTCAAAAGTGACACTAAAGGCTCATTTAAAGGCACAGAAACTGTGCCTTTAAATGAGCCATACGGTTGTGATGTCACAACTGTACTATATATATATATAGGTAGAAAGCGCTGTTACTATTATTGCCTGGCTGCAGCAAGAGGGGAGAGAGGGTGAATACACAAGGACAATATCAGAAAAATAATGTTTTCAGAACGTTAAGCATGTAAACATGTTCTAGTAGAAACCCAAAATACAAGTATGAACCTGAAAATGAGCACAATATGGGACCTTTTAAGCTTGGTGACAATGCAATGTTTTACACAGTAGTAGCTAAAAGTTTGTAGTAAAACTAATAAGTCAGTCTGAGACTAGTCCAAGCAGCTCTGGGTTCGAGTCAAGACCAAATGGGCTTGAGAACAAGTTGACACTAAAACCAAAAATGCAAAACAGTGCCCATACTATACACATAAATTGATTGTTATGTCATGATCTCTCCTGGTGAACTTATCAAAAAGTACATCTTTTTTTTTTTTTTTTAATGGCGTGTTAATGTTGGGACTGTAATGCCATAATTTTAATATGCTTATGATGCACAAACACACTCATTATGTGTTATAACACTCTAAGGTCTTACAAAAAACAGCATATTCTGACTTTCAAACACTGATCAGCGGGTGGGGTATGTGAGGTGGGATAATATGACCTTCAGCAGAGCGAGCTGCTGACAGGCTGTGGTTTTCATAATGATCAGCTGGTAAAGATGTTAACAGAGGTATTGATGGGCCTTAATTGACCATATGGCTGTGTGTATGAGATTGACCAGAGAACAAACTAATAAGACAGTAACACTCATGGGTGTAACATGTGCTGCACGGAGACGGACACACACACACACACACACACACACACACACACACACACACACACACACACACACACACACACACACACACAGAGAGCCAGCCAGCACAACATATAATTTCCACTTCCCAACCACAGTCCATCAGCGTAGGCCTCCCGACATTATCGGCATTATGCTGGCATCATTGCTGGCTCTGCTGCTTCGCAATCCAGTCGTGGTTTTTGTGTGTGTGTGTGTGTGTGTGTGTGTGTGTGTGTGTGTTTGTGTGTGTTTGTGTGTCTTTGAGATGAGTGGGTGTCCCACCACCTGTTTGTTCAAAAACAGATTCAGCCTATATGCTGCAAGTCTGACAGAAATCCACTCACCTGATTCTTTTGTTTATCAGATGCCCTTTCGAGCCCCTTTCTATTGTCCTGAGCTGATTAATCCAGTCACACTTTAATTGCAATACACTTACTTTGTCCTTAAAGATTCTTTTTTCTCTGGATTGTTAACACCTTTTTCAAGGCAAGCTCAGTGGGTGGAGCTGTGGCTTCCTAATCGTCTCTGCGGGTTTTAAGAAGGCCTCATAAAATATTGACAGCTACATGCAGGAATTAGCTTGAGCATGACGATCAGCCTTTCCCTGCTTTAACCATGGAGTTTTTCTCCTTTTTCGGATTTGTAAACAAGCCACTTTGAAAAGTGTTCGGCAGCCCCATTAAAAAAAAACACGCTGGAATTACAGGCGGAGATTAGTTCAAGTAATTTGATGCAGGGGTGTGTAAAGAGACGCTGAGTGCCGTCCCATCAGGCCAAGTGTGTCTCTGTTTGCTTGTAGCGAGTAGGACAAACTTGTCAAATTTATGTCTGAATATTTACAGTCAAGTCATCTCCTCACACTGACAGATGTTACTGGTTTCAATACTTCAAATTATGAGACTTGTTTGAACAAACATATCAGACCATAAGTATTAATCTATTTATTCAGCGGATGACTTGTTGAAAGTCATATTGGCAATTTTCTTAAACAAGCTTGGCAGAAGCGCTTGGCAAATATCACTTTCTGCAGAGATGATTACATTGCTATACATAAAAGCTGGAAATACTGCACAGTGCAGCTCAGGGCTGAGATGTGGCAAAGCAGTCAGACATTAAGAGCCAAAGAAATAGCTATACCTATTGAAAGAGCCACATGTGGGCACCGACACACAGGTCTATCTGGTCTATCTTAACAGGTCAACCTGCATCAGCCAACCTCCCTTCTGGGTTGCTGGCAGGTTGAATGCCGCCATTCAGGCCTTTCTATCAGGGATGGAGATAATTAATTTTCTTTTCAATTGAAGGTCCCCTGAATTTTTTTTTGTTGGTCTCTTATAATGACGCAATTCATGATGGACATGTTGCTCAGGCGGTACAGTAAAATATAAGAGATCAATAGTAGGGCTGCAACTTAAAATAATTAGTCTGCAAAAATATTTGTTTCGATTAATTGATTAACCCTGTCATCTATAACATGTTTAAAATAAAAGTAAATTCACCATTTCTTTTTGGAGATTATTTTTTGGGCATTTGTAGGCCTTTATTTGGATAGGACAGCTTACACATGAAAGGGGAGAGAGAAGGGGAATGACATGCAGCAAAGGGCTGCAGGTCAGAGTTGAACCGGCAGCCGCTGCATTGAGGAGTAAACCTCTATTTATGGGTACCCGCTCTACCAGGTGAGCTAACCAGGGGCCTAAATTCACCATTTCTTTGACCACATGGTAGTGCCTTTATTTTCTTGTTTTTTTTCAGACAAACAGTACAAATCCTAAAGATATTCAGTTGACTGTTATTTTTGCTGAAACAATGAATCAATAAACACAATAGCTGTAGATACTCAATAATCGACTAATTGTTGCAGCCTTAATCACAAGTGTATTAGTTACAATATTGAGAGGAATGCGGTTTGGTGTTGTAGGATGAACAGAAAGATTGCTTAAAAATGTGTGATGATTTTATTGGTTGGACTTTTGGGTTGTACCTGATAGTTTAGCATGAGACCAGAGTCTGCCTAGATTAAAGGTGTCATATAGAGTTCTACCACTTTTAGTGGAGATGTACATATGAGCTGCATCATATGTGCATCTCCGGTTTGTGATGTTGTCCCATTCTCTAAAGAGATTGGCTCTCTTAAGGCAATGTTGTATAAAGTAAATAAAAGAACTAAAATTAGATACATAAGACAGCTGAATGTTAATAGGAAAACAAAGCGGCTGACGAGCTACGAGCTACGGATCTTGTAAATTCTGTTGTACTTTTCACCAAATCAAACCTTCAGCCAAAGCAGAGAAATCTGGCATCTACTTTGTACCCTCCAGCCAGCGTTTGCTCTGCACACCCCGAATGGAGCCCACATTAAAATGTAGATGTGAGCTCCTCTCTGTCTCTTTTGTCTCTGCCTCTGAATTCATCTGTCTCTCCTTCTGTCGCTCTCTCTTAACCTCCCTGTTTGTCTCTCTTTGACTGTCATCCCGTTCCGTTAACATCAATCCTCCTCTGCCAGCTTTCGTCCAGCTCTCGCTCCTTCTCTCTGTCACTCTCTGTTTTCCTTCTGCTCCCTCCTACCCCCTCCCCCCCCACCTCCGCCCTCCATGTGCAGTGGTCCTGAATTACAGAGGTGTACTCAGAGCAGGTGTGCAGCTGGCCCGGCTACTGCTGCTGACTCAAATAAACACTGATAGGTGAGTAGTGAGCTGCTGGGGTTTGAGGAATACAGCTAGCCTCTAATGCTGATGGACCTCCCCCAGGTCTAATGTTTGCCAGGGGCCCGGCCAGATGCTCGGCAGCATATGCACGCACACACACCGAATGTGCACGAATACACATATCCGAACGGACGTTAAACACATATGTGTGTGTCAGATCTAATAACGATTCCCAGCTGCTGTAATTGCTCTACTCAGATAGTGAGCTGATAAATTCTGTTCTAGGTTCATGTTCTCTGCTGCACAGAAAAATGGAGGTTATCATTTTGTTTGACTCGAAAAAAAGAGTAAAGCGAGGACACCGGTTTCTCCACGTGATTTTATTTTTATTTAACTGGAGCGGGAATCACTTAAAACGAGTCAGGAGGCCAACAGCTTTCGCCTTTGGCTCGGCCACTCAGCGGCCAGGTGGGTAGTTTAAGGAGCATGTTCTGGTGGGAAAACCTGCATTCCTTCAAGAGCCATTTTCCAGCTTTACATGCTGTAAATCTTTGTTCTCCCCTTTGTCTTTCTGTCATCACTCCAAGCTTTCCTCCTGTTTCTCATTTCCCCCCTTCTCTCTTTTTGTGCAAACACAGTACAACAGCCTTACATCTTGCTCGCTAAGCCCAGGGAAGGCGATGGAAAAAAATCCAATAAACTCCTGCTTGACTCTCTGAGATGTTATTTAAGGGCGAAGCGTGTTCGATTTTTCCATTCCACCTGGACGCCCTCACGCCCCTCTTGCCCCCCTATCCAATATGGATTCAACATGTTTGTGGCTTTTTACCTTACACCGTGCTCCCCCATGTTAAGAGATAGAGAAGAGTAAATACGCAAAGGGTGTGTGAATAATGTAGGGCGAACATTAAATGTCAGGGCTAAAAATTCACAATTTCCCCCTATTGTCTCGCCGGCATTCACGGCATGTTTTATGTATTTTATAATTAGCGGGGGGAGGGGGGAGGGAGGAGGGGGGAAGGGGGGTCTCAGAGGAGAAGGAGGCCTGGCGGTTATGGGGATCACTTATTTCTGCGCGATGTTGCGTTTTTAAGAAGTTACACAACATAATTTGAAAGGCAAATCTCACAGCTCCTCGGAGTGGAAAACCATTGCAGGAGTTCTTGTCTGAATCAGTATCACTTCCAACATGTATGAGCTGCATCACATACATGTGTACATGCTGTATATTTATGATAGGAGGGAAGACAAACAACAATGAGATTTCCAATTTTATGTTTAAGTTTGTTTGCAAAGTGGGTTTGAACTGTAACTATACTTACTTACATACTTAGTTACTAACAAGGCACGTATAGGCCTGGAATGTTAGGCTGTCTTATTCCATAGTATGTAATTTTGGCCCCTCCCAGGACATAACAAACAGCAATTAGATATCCACCAGGCGGCACATTTTTAATTAGCACTAGCTTTACCTCTGGGCCATACAGTAGAATGAACAGCATCAGCATACCATCCCATTCATCAATTTCTCATCCTGCTTTTAGTTGCATAAATACATTCGTTTGACAGATGACTTTGCTAATTGCCTTTTCAAACTGCAGTAATCTCTCGCTGCAGTGAGCGAAAATTAAAAATGCAGTGCCCTGATTGTTTTTTCATGTCTGAGCCTGCATTTATCCACCTGAAATTAATTCTCTAATTTGTTTGTAAGATAAATAGGGAATACTTAGGATCCCAATCCACTTAAATCGTCCTCTCCGCTACTTTACATATCCGTCTGAAATGCTTATTTGTCCCTGAAGACTCAGCAACCTGCTAGTCATTAACAGTGAAATGCGGGAGTGAGCCTTTACTTTTTTTTTTCTCTGAAGTAAAGTCTTGTCAGTGTCACCTTAAAGAAAGTATTAATACAGCGTGTGTTTGTCTGCACCGACTCAATACAAGAGTTGGAAGTTTGGTGTTAGACGCTGAGATTTCACACTGGAGCTGTAGTGTGATTTGTGCCGATGTTTGGTGTGTGTGCTGCTAACACTGTTAACACAGGTATCAGTCAGTAAACTATATGTTTGTATTACATGTTACATAGTCTATGTCCACGATGTTCAACTTCCGTGATTGCTCCGATGCCGCCGGAAATAAGAAAAATTATGAGGACTATGGTTAACTGCTCCTCAGATCTCTGCAGGATGTTGTGATTGGTTTAAAGACATGCCAATAAACCAGAGCACGTTTCTCTCCCATCCCGGAATGCTGTATGGACTAGCCCAGACCCTCCTCCGCAGCGCTGTGGAGGAAGGTTTGGCAACGCGAGACTACAAGTTATATGGTATTAGTTATGTACTCTTTTTAAGTTATGTGTTTATAAGTTTTCAAACTATTTTATGTTATTTATTTGGTGAATGGCATCAACTATGTTACACCAACAAGTAGATGACTTGGCTCATTGAGTGGTATCAATACTAGTCTATATCTTTCGTGTTCCACTTCCGGGATTGCTCCGGTGCTGCAGGAATTCCTGCCGGATACATGTATTTTCCGTTTCCTTCCGCTTTCTTTGTGTTGGAATTTTAAATTTGGTGGATTTATGAGGACTATGGTTAACTGCTCCTCAGATCTCTGCGGGGTAAATTGAGACAGCTAGCTAGACTACCTGTCCAATCTGAGTTTTCTCTCGCATGACTATTTTGCAGTGGCTTTGTGCGGAGTTTAGCACCGCCCATGACGATTCTGATTGGTTTAAAGAAATGCCATTAAACCAGAGCACGTATTCTTCCCATCCACGAATGCTGTATGGAGTAGCCAGACCCTCCTTCAGCACGCTTTAGAGGAGGGTCAATTATTAGGGCAAATTATAGGGGGGCCGTGTGTCGTCTGCTAGGGATTAGCAGGTTCAGATGTATTAGCACTACCCACTGGACTAAAGTAGTGCTGACCCTGATTTGCATGTAGCCTGATTTGTGAACAGAGATACATACATATATATGGCTAAGTGAACACCTAACAAGTGAATGTTAGGTAATTGATATATATGAGGATGGTTGGTTTAGTGGATGAAAAGAATGGACCTGGCATTGATTTTCCAGATTTAAAAAGACTGTATTCAGACCAGCCACAAAAAAATAGAAAAAAATGCAATTGGCTTTATCAGTTATGGTCTTCTGCATCTCCATTTTACTGGATTGAAAAAAGAAATCCAGGGCCACGTTTAGCCCCGACAAAACGTAGAAACACAATTTTTGTTTCTGCAAGCACTCTGCCTTTTTATTACCATGAGATAAGAGACACGTCTCTGCTGATTGGATATCACCTGTGACACAGCCAATAAACGAGAGACATACCCACCAAACGAGAAAAAACATAACTCAAAAGCAGTTTCACACCGTTTCACACCACCCCGAGAAAACATGTTGTTCAACCAGGACCCGTTGGTGCAGATTGAACGTGCCCCAGTGTGCTGTCTTCCAAAATCATTTACATCATGTCACCTGCTGTCTGTGGCCAATCAGGGAGGACCTCTGAAATTAATACCACTTTGACCCAGGTGGCATCAATCTGCCTTCATTTGGAACTCTATGGAACTTAATTGTACTTTGACAAAAAAAAAAGATCAAATCTCAAAAGGCAGATTCAAAACATACATAGTGATAGTGAAGTTGATGCACAAGTAAACATTACCTTCTTTGGAATTAACTCATTTCATCACACATTGCACATCACACAATTACCCATAAAGACATTTAAAGGGGAAGTACAGTCCTTATTCTTAAAGGGCCAGGCAGGTGCGGAAAACCGGAGCAGAAAGACTAAACACTAGTGAACAATCATTTCTCAAACATCAAAAGTTCATGTATAAATGTTGATCAGATGAACCAAGGGAATCCACACCTTCTTTTTCAGCATTTAAACCAACAATGACTCAACGAAATGACATATTTGGAGAAAATAGGCTCTGTGACAGTCCAATCTTAAGTTTCATCCGGATATGTGACACTAGACATGATACGTAAGCGTGAATGGGGCCTAAGATTACACTTTAACAAGAGGCAGTGCCCTCATCAGTAAAATGGAACTTCTTTAGAGGAATGAAAGCAATGCCTTTGTGCATTTAATTAAAGGTCCCATGACATGGTGCTCTTTGGATGCTTTTATATAGACCTTAGTGGTCCCCTAATACTGTATCTGAAGTCTCTTCCCTTTAATTCAGCCTTGGTGCTGAATTACAGCCACTAGAACCAGTCCCACAATGAGCTTTCCTTAGGATGTGCCATTTCTGTGTCTTTAGCTATTGAGGAGGAGAGAGGGGGGGCAAAGTGGAGGGTGGGTGTGTTGCCTTGACCAACTGCCACTTTGCTCGTTTGAAAGCCATAATGTCTCTCTCTCTCTCATGGGTGGGCCGAATTCTCTGGGCGGGCAAAGCAGAGAAAGGGGGTGTAACCTTGCTCCTTATGACCTCATAAGGAGCAGATTCCAGATCGGCCCATCTGAGCTTTCATTTTCTCAAAGGCAGAGCAGGATACCCAGGGCTCGGTTTACACCTATCGCCATTTCTAGCCACTGGGGCACCATAGGCATGCTGGGGGAACGCATATTAATGTTAAAAAACCTCATAAAGTGAAATTTTCATGCCATGGGACCTTTAATACTCAAGGTTTAATAACAATAATTATGTGTGTGTCCAACATGTAGGGAGAATATGATGTGCACATTCAGAGCAGACATGGAAACAATCATACTGCTATGATTGATTTTTAACTTTAGAAATACCACTTAGAGGGACATTGTGCTGCCTTCATAATTGCCTTCCACAAATATGTGGACAGAAACGTCCATCAATCAAAATGTGTGAATTAAAAGAAATGTATCACCATGACATTAAAGCCAAGTGTTTCTGTCTTGTTGTTGCAGGCCAGTGGTAGGTGACTGTCAGAAGAAATGCCGGTCCTAGGTGCCCTAGTACATCACCACCTGGACCATGGCGACTCATTGGCCAATGAGAAAAGAGAGGTGCTCCCGTGGCTCCGCCTGCCTTGCTAGATGGTCGGTGTCCTCCTTGATGCTCCTATGGTTGCCGTGGGTGTTGCTGTGGCTGCCGTTGCCCACCCGAGCTGAACAAGTAGGCGGCGGGGTACACGGCGGGAAGGTGCTCCACAGTTCCCTGTCGTCGTCCTCGTCATCTTCCTCGTCCTCCTCCTCGTCCCCATCCAGCTCCTCGGCGTGGGGCTTCAACACGAGGCAGAGCGGGGGGCAGCTGGACTGGCTGCTGTCAGAGAAAGGACCTTTCCACAGATGTCCAGAGTACACAGAGTTCAGAGAGAGGTTCCAGCAGGGATTTTCTACCAGATACAAGATTTACAGGTGAGTGTGTGCGTGTGTGTGCGTGCATGTGTGTGTGTGAGTGTGTGAGTTTGTCAGAGAGAAAAAGACAGAAAGAGACTGTGTGTAGCAGGATTTAAAATGTCAACAGGTGGGAGGAAAAAGGTGTGCTCTATCTCATATCTAAGGCTACCTGCCCATCCTTTTAAGAAGCGCTTCCCAACATTTTTGGCTTACGACTTCAGGGATACTCCTGTTATTTATTTCTCTATTCGGGGGACCCTCAAAAGACAGATCAAAACAGGAATGGTAATAATCAAAGCAGCAGAGACTGCCATATCCTGACTTTTTGTCCAGAGTGTAGGTCAAGCTCCAAAAACACTGGCTCCTTGTCCATAATTCTACTTATACCAATTTGTTAGACCCTGCACGCTTATTTTTAGGTTCATTTGTGTATTTGGGGTTTCCACTAGAACATGTTTACATGCTTTAATGTAAAAAACAAACAACAAAAAAACACCATTATTTTTGTCATACAGTCTGTCTGAATATACCGTATTCACCCTCTGTCTAAAATGCTTAATTTTAGTGCCTGTCTCTTTAAGCCCCTTTCCCAAAAAAGCCCAGCCTGCTCTGATTGGTCAGCGTTTTTTGGGTCTTCCGCATCTGCACTCTCAAGGGCTCTGCACCGTCATTGCATCAGTATTTTCTACCTATGTCTATGTTTTATATATATAAATATATACTGTATATAGTACAGTTGTGACATCACATCCATACAGAAGTCCTGATGGCTCGTTTAAAGCTTTAAAGTTTCTGAATGCAGACTGTGTGCGTTTCTCTGTGGATTGAGTGTTTTGATAGTTCCAGAGTATTTATATAGCACCTCGACCTGCTTTTTATTTGAAGACAAAAAAAAAATGGAAATCTCACTTTTTACATCATGGGACCTCTAAACTCCATGGCCCCACTTTGGAACATCATCCTTTTGTTAGAAAGGTGTAGTCTTAAAGCTCAGACAGAGATTACACTGGTGACATTATTAGCTTTGCTTTTCTCAGACTTCACAAAGCTGCTCCAATGCCACAGAAGACATTATGCAGCTTTTCTTCACAGGGTGAGTAGTTCTCCTCATGGTGAGTAGCTACACTGACCTTCATGTGGAAAATTGAACACCGGGATATGTTTACTTGCAACCTCTCGTCGCACGTTGAACGTCTCGTTTAGTTTTTAATGATTCTTTGAGACCTGAAGAGGCTAAACTATTCAGTATTCAACAAGAAACATGAAAACAAAAGACAAACAAACAGATTAGAGAAAGGTCGAGCAAACTAGACATAATTGTGTTGTGGTGTATTCTGTGCAGGAGGATTTACCACATACTAAAATATAATCACAGATGCATGTAGCAGTGTACATCTTGCCAGCCGATCAGTCGATCATGTTACAAACTTTTTTAAATGTAATCTGTCGTGTTTACTGCTCACAGGAGAATTCTGCTACCTTGGTTCACCTTTGTAACCCAGTGCCTCCTTCAAAGCATCTTAAATACTGTTCTCAAATGGCACCAAGTCTGAGGAGGAAGTGTTGTCTGAAGGATAAACTCGGGCATCAAACGTCCCTTCTCTTGCTGTTGCCCTTGAACTTCTTGGAGGGAAATGACACGGATGAGTACACTTAAAACACTAGCTACTAACCTCGCACACGCACAACTGCAACTATGAAGTGTAAACACCAAAGCAAGCTATTACAGAGCATCAAAAAGAGAACAAGAGGAAGAGTCTACAGCCACACTATTGGCTCTGTGAGGTTCCTTTGCACACAACCCCTAATGTGAACCTCATGGTGACGCAAGAGAGAAAGCCAGTACGTCATTAGGATAAATCATGTGTAAAACATGAATAATAATTACAATAATTTATACTTTATTAATCCCGCAAGGGGAAATTCCAATGTTTTTGAATGTTGTTGGCACCGAATTCTGTGTTGAACTGAAAACTCTGACATGCTGGTCATTAAGATTCAGACGTGTCTGTACCACATGTTATGGCAATTCATTTGATAATTGTTAACCCTTATGTTGTCCTCGGGTCAAATTTGACACTTTTTCAAAGTTTTTTGTATCAGAAATATGGGAAGTCGAAATAAGTGCCGAAAATGTCAGAAAGAATGTTGAAGAAAAAAAGCACCAAAAGTTGAAAAAAAATGAAAGAAAATGAACTTTGAAAAAAGCAACGAAAACGTTGAGAAGGGACAACAGAGGTGTTTATTTTCATGGTCGATGGGAAGAAAACACAAGGGTTAAGATATTTTAAAGCCATCTATCTAAATCAAAGCGATGGGCCGACTGAGTTGTGTACTGCAGTTTTTGTTTTCTCCAAATGTTGCAATAAAACATTTGGCTTTTTTCTCCAATCTGTATAACATCATATTCAGGTCACAGCTCCTTATTTGTGAAAAACATCAAGAACAAACATCATACTAAGCATACATGAGGGCACAAATATTTCACTATCACTATTTGACGTAGAGCAGCCAAGTATTATCAAAGCAAAATCACTGAGTGAAATATATGTATGTATATATGTATATAATACATTTTGCCACATCGTACTCAAATGAAATGGAATCAAAAGGTGATAACAAGATGATATATAAGCACAGCAACAAGCACTAGAGGTCTCTTTTCAGCTTTGCTTTTGGAAATAAATAGCAATCTTTTTCTTTCTTTTTTCCAATAATGCAGCACTAGAATTCCATTAAGCCCCGTCTGTATATGAGAGCGTGTAATGAAAAGACGTATCCCTTTTACTCCAAACATGTATTATTGTCAAACACAGCTCGTCTGTATTAAAGTTCGCTAGATGGGTGGAAATTCAATTCAAGCAGCAGTATTATGATCGGTGTAACACTGGAGGAAGGGATTGTGGGACTGGACTATCACTTCTCCTTTCATTAAAGAGCATTCTTTGTTTTCAAATAACAAAGGGAAAGGGAAGGGACAATGGGAACTTTTGTTTGGAGATTTATTTGGAAATGGGCGGTTTTCTTACTGATTTTGTGTCTCTATTTTGGGTGGAAATTGATTTTACAGAAAGCTCATTGCTGCCGTGGTTAATGAGGTCCTTGCTTATTTAACAAAATAAAATGTGTTTAGAGTTGGACTCTCTAAGTGGCTAAACAGGGATCAGAGGGAATGGTAAATGTATTTATTTTGGGAGATTAAAGTCAGAGCTTTATATACTTTCATTATATTCTAATACAGGGGTCTTCAACATTTTTTAGGCCAAGAACCCCTTAAGTGAAAAAGAGACTGAGCAGGGACCCCTTACCACATATATTTTATACAATTGAGTTGCATATTAAACTGGGTCTTCAATAATGTGTAGGGCGGGCTAAATCCTTTATACATACCTTTTTATGGTGCATACAATACCATGCTTTTAAAATAAAAATTGCTGGTATATTCATATATTTATACATCATGATTTTAGTTTTTAAATATATATTAAGCTATTAGTGCGTATAGTTTCTGCCGCCTCCATGAGGAATTCTAAGTAAAGACAACAAAATTGTCGGCAGGTCCACATGATACAAACCTTACATGACAGCACGCCACCCACATGCCCCCTTCACACAGTTGCTCGTAGCTAGGGTGGACACGGAGGAATAAAAACCTTCTTCAGAAGAGGTAATTATCTTCACTCGAAAATCACCAAACGACACCATCTTCTGAACATAGCCATACTGAGAAATCCAGAGAGAGTTGTGTGGAGCTGATAGTCTTAATTAGCTTTGTGGCAACTCATTTGGCAATGGCTTGAATGTAACTTACGTTCATAATTATGAAAACATTACGCACGAGAGCTTTAAGCTGAACTGTATCTGTGGATGTCTTATGGCTACCTTAGCTGTAGGCCAGTATGCCTATCATCAGTGTTGTGTACATTAAAAAAAGAATTATCTTTACTGATAATATTTTTGATTCATGTTAATGTATATTTTCAGACATATTTTAATTGTTTTTATTATTTTAAACCATCTAACAATAATTTGGCGGCCCCCCTGCAGCAACTCTGACGACCACCTAGGGGTCCCGGACCCCCTATTTAAGATCTCTCTTCTAATAGATAAAAGAGGAGCACAGAATAGAGTTGTGAAACTGGTGTAGGTTGTGATTCTTTAATATTTTTCTTCGAGCCCTCAGACTTGCTGATTCTTTCGGTTCTAAATTACGAGCTCAGCAGGATCAGGGGAAATATAGTACAGGGCTGAAAGAGGATTTTTATCAACAAGCATTACAACTTGTAATATGAAAAATATATTTAGTAGATATTTATTACAGTCATAGAAACATGACTGTTCATACATTCAGCTTTCACTTCTCAGGTGACATCATTTAAAGATGTCTTACAGCTCATAACCCCAAACTCATACATCAGACAAAATCTTTTTTGTTTGATCTTTTTTTTTTTTTTTTTTTTTAATTTCAGTAAAATTCAACTTCAACATGATTCAAGCAGCATTCAAAGGGTGGAATCACAGCTGCAATGATGCAATATCTTTCAAATCGTACCAAAAATAAAAAAAGCTCTTACTCTCCACTGTGAAACTCACATTTATCTGACAGCTGAAATACATCAAGTGGACTTCATAATTATAATTCAAAACAGGGTGTAATACCATACTCATAATCAGGAGAAGATGGTTATGATAAAAAGACAATCCTTTTTAAAATAGTTACAGGTGGGTACATTTTTTGGAATTTGAATCCATACAGTCAGAGGTATGACTATATATGAACATTGAATTTCTATTAAATATTATATTTTCCTTATAATATAATGATGCATTTATCCCATGCTCTCATCATTTGTTATTTCTACAGGGGCCAGAAATTTGCTAAGCCAATGAAACCAACAGAAGTATTTTGAAATCAAGTTCTTTGAGAGAAAGGAATGCCAGTGTAAAGACCTCAGAACTGGAGGGATGTGATCCACTTTCTTGGTATAATGATAATAAGAAAAATTGATGATGACACTAATTACCAAGAGTGATTGATAAACAACTCATTTACATATTGGTACTGAGGGGGGGTTGCCCCGGGACTCACTGGGTAGAGTGTTGGCATGGGACGGGATGAGATTCTGACGCTATGATAACCTTCAGCAAAAATATTAAGGTTTCACAGTATTGCGGTATAGCAATTACAGCTTTAAAATGTATTATTTTTTAAATGTCTGGGTCAAAAAAAAAACATGAACACAATGTATTTTTTTTTGGCACACTGGCAGGGAGAGCGATTTCTAAAGTGCACTTTCTGTCCTTGAAGACTAAAAAACAGCTCATACCTTAGGAACGATGTGACAGAAATGTTGAAACCGTGACTTTTTCAAACAGCGGTATACCTTGAAACTGTTAACCGGCTAATGGCTAGTAGAGTGTGTGTATTTAAGGCTGAGTCCATACTGCAGTGGACCGGGTTTAAATCCAGCCCATGGGCCATTTGTTGCAGGTCTTCCCCTCTCTCCCCCCTTTCCTCTTTGTCTAAATAAAAAAAGACATACACACAGCAAGAGGGAAAGTTGAGGATTTTTATAAGATATGGATGCCTTTCTTAAATATCCATATGCCTGGAAATGGGTAAGTGCTAGCACTGTCAGCAATACTGCTGCAGAATGGCTCGAATCTTGCACCACAGCTAGAGTACTATAGTTATGAATCGGGGGAAAGAATAGGATGGTGACCAAGTTTTAATAAATCTGCTTTAAACCATCTTATTATTATTACCATTAATGTTATCATCATCATCATTATCAGCATTTTTATTGTTATGCTATTGTTTATTATTATTATTATTATCCCCTTGTTTGTTTCCATTTAATGTACTTAATGATGTGCTTTTTTTTTTTTTTCTTATTTACTCACTTATTTTCCTCCGAGACGATTGTTGGTGAAGGGAGGGAGGGTATTTTACTACTGTTATTGTTTGTTCATTGTGTATTGTTTATTAATAACGGCCAAAACCTCAATAAATAAAGTTTTGAAAAAAAAGACATACATACAGTATATATATATATATATATATATATATATATATATATATATATATACGTACTAGGAGGGACTGTAGTAGTTTAACACTGCTCAGAAGAAGTGTTATGTACATCCACACTACAGTGACATTCATCCACACTAGCATTTTCAGGCCGTTTCCGTAATGATCTCCACACACACAAACACACACTGACATGCTTGAACAAAGGAAAGCAGCTAAATGTGTTTTTCTTTGTCGTATTTTGGTCAACAAACAACAAAACAGTGCATCACAGCCAACATCTGGCCAGCATTGAGACAGATAGTCTAGTGCGCTGATTCTCAAAGTGGGGTCTGTGGCACTCTGCCAGGGGGGTCCGTGAAAAAGTTTTCAGATTCATTCATTTAAATGATCACGATATAAAAAAAAATATTTAAAAAAAGATTCTTTTTAATAAAAATCTTCATAGTTCAACTATTTTTTTGTTTATTTTAATTACAAAGTTAACAAATACTAATACAACACACATAAACACACAGGTTACAGAAGATAGGATACATACATATATATATATATATATATATATATACACACACACACACATACACCTATACATACATAGACACACATACATGCATAATTAGAATGATATTGCATCACCTTAGGTCAGTCAGAACAAACTAACAACAAAATAACTACCAAACTACTAAACTATATGACTCTTATGAATATAATCTTTAATGAGTGTCCATGGTCCAACTAATCCCTCATCCCTGCACAGTTCCTGTAGAGCAGAGGTTGCCCGTTCCATCATCAACAGCTCTATAGAGTGCTTTAGCCAGTGATGCAGACAGAAACAATTTGGTTTTCTCACTTTCCAATTCATAAGAATAATCCTTGTAACGGACAGGTATGCCAGTATTAGTATGCAGATATCCGTTTGTCTACTTTGACTCCCATAAATGTCTGGGAAAAAAATCTAAAGTGTGGGTGCAATTTGAAATAGTAAAAGATGATCCAAAGTAAGATGCAAGTTGTGTGCCACCGCCCGATTCAGGACCACATGATTTGTCCAGTCTCGCTTTGCCAGAGCACCCTCCACAGCGCTGCGGAGGAGGGTCTGGCTAGTCCACACAACATTCTGGGATGGGAGAAAAAAGTGCTCTGGTTTATTGCCATTTCTTTAAACCAGTCACAGTCGTCATGGGCGGCGCTATGCACCAGACAGAGCCACGGTGCCGCTGCAAAATAGTCTCGTGAAGGAACTTGTTTTGGTGGAACATGTGTACGTTCAAAAGTTGTTTTAGTCTTGCAACAGAAAACTCAGATTGGACAGCACATACAGTGACAGATTCGAGAGGTTGTAATTACTAAATTGTGGTTGTGTTGGAAAATGAACCTGAGTAAAAAAAAAAAAAAGTACACGAGTAAATGTTGCATTACAAGTTTGCAGCTGTCATTGTGTTCGTGCAAATGTCAATCTACACATTTGGGAATATTTTTTCTACAAGTGCAAATTTCAATTTACAAGTTCAGATTTTTTTTACAAGCTCTCATGTTTTTTTTCTTTTTGTGACTTCAAATTCAGATCACATGTGTGAATATTTTTTACAAGTGCAAATTTAAGTTTTACAAGTGCAAGAACTCTTGGGCCAATTTGAGCCGCTGGAAAAAAGAGAGAAATTCGGCAACATTGGCGTTTCACACGGTACAGCTGCAGCCTGGAGCCTCCCGTCTGGTGCCGTCGGGCTTCTACTTTCCAAAATAAAAGCTTGCGTTTTGTTCGCTGTCTTCATACTTTGGTGTTTTTGGGTGTTTAAGTATGTAATAATATGTTTTAAATATGCAAGCATTTCCATTATATTCTAAGATAGTGCCATGTCAGTTTATTTGAAGGTTTTATGAAGTGCTCCAGTGTGTGTATTTTGTTATTATAAAAGCCTGTAAGTGTGCGTCATGCTGCTGGTGCCATAATCTCACATGAGCCTGGTTTTTGCAATTATAAAGCAAATAACGTCCCCGTCTGAAATTGGGCTGGTAAGAGACGGAACTTCCAACGCAGGATTTTTGTTCCAATCCGCCCCTGACCATAGTAAATCCACCAGAGTTTAAAATTCCAACACAAAGAAAGCGGAAGGTAATGGAAATCCTGCCAAAAAGAGTGAAATATGGCGGAATTTCTGTTGGCAACAGTCCCGGGAGACTACGTCCACCCCAATGACCACCAAATCCTGCACACCAGTCCAGCAAGCCAAGCGTTATATGCAACGAGGCAACGTTTGCGGTTTGTTGCAGAAAAACATTAAAGAGGATTGTAAAATAATATTACTATTAAGTTTTTGATAAATAATGTTAATTTTTGGGTTGGAACCTATGCCGAACATTTTCCCTGCTAGAGAGGGCAGTGTGTACCCAGGCAGGAGGTCTGTCAGTGTGTACAGAGGCCCTCAGCTGTCTGGTCTATAAATAATGCAGTGCAGTCCTGCGCCAGGTCCAGAGTTCATGTTGGCCCCTGTCACCATTATCATTATTCCAAATTTAATACCAAATGTGATAGATATACGCTGCACCCGCTGAGGCTGCAATTTGAATTTCCATTTCCTCTACTTGGAATATATTATTTATATAAAGCCTATATATTCAGATTTTCAACTTCCCTTTCCCTCTCTCCGTGAGCTCTGTAAAAATAGATCTGTTTAAAAGTTGTCTCGGACGTTTGTACTGTCAGACATGTAGACTTGCCTGAAGACTGTGTGTTCTAATTATCTGTGGCACTTTTTGTGTTCTTTGACCATTGCAGGAGTTGGCTGTGACCGTGTTTCAAAAGGCGTACAGAACTTTTAAAGTGAATCCTACAGGCTCTCACTTCATTTTCTCTCCCTCTCTTCCTGGCTGCCTTTTGTTAAAAAGAACATATCAGGAAAAACTCACTTTTTTCCATGCTTGTGCACATACATTTGGGTAACTGGAGTGTTTACCAACCCACAAACTGTAAGAATAAGACAAACCGGGGCGACCTCTAGCTCAACCTGTAGAGTGTGCGCCCCATGTAGGCTAAGGCCTTGGCAGCGGCCTGGGTTCGAATCTGACCTGTAGCCCTTTGCTGCATGTCGTCCCTCCTCTAACTCCCCTTTCCTGTCTACAAGCTATCCTGTTGATTAAAGGCCATAAAAAGCCCAACAAATCAGAAAACATGGGATTTAACAAGTCGTTCAGATTTTATCCCCTTCCTCTGTCACATGCAGGCTCATTAGAATATCCCGCCATACAATGTGTATCTCTACACACGGTTTGAGAAATACCTTTGCAAAGGTGCAGCATATTTTTCTCCCAAGCCAATCAGTGCCACTCACTGGGCTTCTCAAGAGGGGGGCTTAAAGAGACAGGCGCTTAAACGGAGCGTCTTAGATAGACAATGAATACAGGTATGTGACAGACACTATGAGAAAAATTATGTTTTTTTAACATTAAAGTATTTAACTGCAGAAAAGAGGGTCTTTTCATTAAACTTGGCTGTATATGCAGTAGAATGGTGCAAACATTTTTGAAATGGGTGCTACATTAGCAGAGAAAACACAGAAAAGAAGCTGTGATATTCCTTTTAGCTTAAAAGGTAGAAAACCTGCAACTACCAGAATGGGTGGGTGACGTAATGAGAGCTTGTCGAGCTCGTCCGTATTGACACAGACTGGCGGCCGACTTGTAACAAACAAAGGCATCTATTGGTAGGTTTTGCTGCTGGCCTGTGTCTAGGGAGATCTGGGTATTTGTAAGATGGAGGGACGTTTACCATAGTTAATTTACAGATACTACCAACAATGATACAAAGTCGGCAAAAAATCGGCAAAGTATCCCTTTAAAGCATGTAAACATGTCATGGTAGAAACCAAAGTAGAAACATGAAAATGAGCATATGTCTCCTTTAACTTTTATTCAGGAAAAGTCAGCTGAGCGTGTGAGGATATATGACGGCCTGGTGTCAGTTGTACTCTCAGTTGGTGCCTGTCGCAGTTCTGTGCTGCTTTTCTTGTCACTTGGATGGCTGGAGGTTTAGAAAATGTCTCATTCAGTCTCGCATTGCCAGACCTTCCTCCACAGCGCTGCGGAGAAAGGTCTGGCTAGTCCAAACAGTATTCCGGGATTGGAGAAAAAACGTGCTCTGGTTTATTGGTATATTGTGTTGGACGAAGCAATGGTGCCGCTGCGAAATAGCCTTAAAGCTACTTGTTTTGGTGGAACATGTGTACGTTCAAAAGTTGTTTTAGTCGTGCAACAGAAAACTCAGATTGCACAGATAGTCTAGCTAGCTGTCTGGATTTACCCTGCAGAGATTTGAGGAGCAGGTAACCATAGTCCTCAGAAATCCACCAGAGTTTAAAATGCCAACACAAAAAAAGCGGAAGGTGACTGACATCCCGCCGAAAAGAAGGACATCCCGCGAACATTTTCGGTAGCACCTGAGCAATCCCAGAAGTGAAACATGGTCGATATAGACTAACGTGCTTGTAACAGTTACCTTTAGTAGTAATCTATAGCTCACCAAGTCCTTGTATGTGTAGTCTAGTGATATATAACTTGAGGTGTTTTTTTTTTTTTTTTTCACAATCACAGACTCTGCTGTCTACCCTTCCATTCTGTCTCCCTCTTCCTTGACTTGAATGCAATGGAAATGACAGCATCACTTACAGATGAGGGGGCAGTGTAGTGTGAAGTGACAGGTGAAGGTTCCATGACATAAGTGGGCCAGATTGTCATATGACTCTGCTTTTAGCTGTGGGACACTTCCAGTGATCATCTTGACAGCAACATGGCAAACTCCTCCTGATGTGTTTTTCTTTCTCCTCATAGCTTTTTAAATGTTTTAAGTGTTTGGGAAATGTATAAATCATGTAGCATTAACATGGATCATTTGTATTGGTGTCATAGAGCTGCGGCTGAATTTATGTGCTTTAGCATTTTAATACATTCTCACCCCAAAGGCACTGTGGGAGTCATTGGTTTCAAAAGTTTGTTTAGATGTAGGCAGCCAGCAACCTCCATGCGATCAATACGGTATATGAATGTTTGCGTGCAGACAACAGAATTACAAAAGTTCAGCATTTGTCACCAGCATGTCAGATCCTGTGGTGGACAACAAAAAGAAACAGCAGGAGAACAGAAACTTTTTGTGATGTAGTTGAAAGAACATAAACCTTAAAACAATTAGACCTTTTTATGAAATTGTGTCTGTGAAAATATGGGTACACAAGGGTCTGACATCGACACTGGAAACCACTCTTTGCATCCCATCAGTGGTGGTTTCTGTTAACTTTTGTTATCTTTTTGGAGCCAGTGGAATCGCCCCCTCATGGAAATTATATAGAAAGCAGGTTTAACCCGTTGTGTTGTCTTTGCGTCAAAATTGAAAATGAACTTCTTTCTGCATTTTTTTCCCCCCCGTTTTTGTCACTTTTTTCAATGCTTTATTTATCCATGGTCAATAAACCTAGTGAATTATTTTGACTAATAGTTAAGATCAGAGGATGTTGTCTGAATCACAGATGTCAAAGTTTAGTCAGGATACGGTTTTAAAACCATTTAAAATACCCAAAACTCAATGGATGTAATCATTCATTTGACCTGCGATAACGTATCCATATAACGTTCATCCATGTAATTTTTGGGCAATTTGGGTGAAAGAAAACCATATTAGTGATATAAAAAACTTGATCCGAGGACAACACAAGGGTTAAAGTGTAACTCTCTCCAAAATGCAACCTAGGGTCTTTTTGTGAATGTACCCGAGTCAAACTTTCATTTTAAAGCATATTTAGGACGGAATCACCACTTATAAGATTTACCGTATTTTCGTTTTTTTGGTCATATGGCCAAATTGAATGGGAGTGCTAGGGGCACTTTTATGCTAGCCTCAAACTTTTTAAAACACTAAGAAGGCTCGACACAACATCACCAGGCGGTCTACACCTTAACGAAAGAGCTACGGTGAGTTGTTCAAAACCTTTCTTTGTGGTAAACTCTGGGTACACAAACAATGTTGTCAATGCTTTCGTTAAGGTGTAGAGCCCCTGGTGATACTTCGAGCAAAGTTTCATGTTGTGCTAAGTTAAATCTCGGGCCTCAAATCAAGTGCATAATATTAGTATTAGTAATATAGTACATAATCATGAAGTTTAATAATTCTGCATCCCTATGAGTGGATATTGTATTGTAAAATCAGATATTTTGGCAGAAAAGAAATTAAATGTTTTCAATGAACACATGCGTTCAGTGTTAACATGTTTGTGACCTGCCAAATATTAACATTTTGTTAATAGAAAACATAATCTAGGAAGCCTTACATTTCTTTCAAAGCGTATTTGCTGGCCCAAATTTCTAGGAGACCTGAGAGAAAACTGAGTCGCTCAATGAAGCTCTTACTGTCAGAAGTCTTTGTGCACTAAGACTTTTATTTTCATGACATGTTGATGCAGACTCCCGTTTCCTTCAGCAGCTGTTTACAGCTTGATATAAAGTTGTTTCTCAGTAACTAAGTAATTGTCATTTCAGTTGGGATGCTGAATGAAGTCACTCATCACTGAAAGCAGTCCTAAAAGCAAGAAGTGTGTCCATATGATTTATGATGAAGTCATGACTCAGCCATATGTAAACTGTCACGCCTCATCTCTCCTCCTCCCTAATCAGAGATTCATGGCTGCCCTCATTGTGTATGCTTTGTAAATGCTTTCCATAATTTCTGGGATTGTTTTTGGTTTTGATTTGATTGCTGCATCCCCCGCTACCCACAACAACAAAGCACTTGTACACTTCAGCCAACGCGTCCTATCCTCAAAGTATTCCTCAAGAAAGCTGGCACACTTCCTCCCAATTTGTATGAAACAATGACAGTGGCAGTGAAACAAGGCCAGTGGGGGCCTGACAACATGGGCTTCAAGGACACTACCAAGCCTACTTTTTTACGAGACAAAAAAACAAAAAGCAACCCTATTCAAAGCTTTGGATCCATATTCTTTATGGAGTACTTTTTAAAGAAATGTAATTCGACTTCACTTAAAGTATCATGATATAAAAAAAAATTATTAAAAAAAAGATTCTTTTTAATAAAAATCTTCATAGTTCATCTATTGTTTTGTTTATATTTTAATTACAAAGTTAACAAATACTAATACAACACATATAAACACACAACACACAAGTTACAGAATATAGGATACATACATACATATATATATATATAATTAAAAAATGTAATTTGTTTTTCTTTTCAATTCGGTGTATTTCTGTTTTAGGTTTTTTTTTATTTTATTATAGCCTTCTTTTTCTTTTTACAAAAATAACCTTGCTTGTGTCTTACAATATGTTATATGAAACATTTTCTGTGTAGTAATGGAAAGGCTTATCAGTGTAATTTTAGTGTGTAGTGTAGAGTGTAGATGAGGAACATCATTTCATGAACATTTTACAAAATCAGAACAGTGATGGTGGAGATAGTGCAGTGATAGAACAATGGATAGGTGAATGAAGAGACTGGCGATTCAGATAAAACTCATAATTTTGCAATTAGACCATAGTTAGGATAATAGCTAATTTGCATCTCATGGAAAAGAAAAAGTCACACAGACACTGCGGAGAAGCTCTCTTGTGTTTCTAATTGCACTCCTGTGACCTTACTAATGCTAATATCTGATTGTTATTCAGGAAAATAAGCGCTAACAGTCTTTTCTCTGCATTAACTTTCCACAGGGCAAAAACAAAATTGGCTGCTCTAATTAGCTATTAATAAAGAGTAATGGAGATGGGGAAATATGTTAGCCACATTAGCCTGGGTTAACCCTAATCATTGTACAACTTTGATCAGATGCTACAACCTTAAAGCCCCCCTCCAACCAGTGTTACTTCCTGTTTAACGGTTAAAGCTACATTGTTTAAGAATTTCTTCCATCTAGCGGTGTAATTGTATATGACAACCAACTGAATATTACTTTCTAGCCCCTCCCATTCTGAGCGCGTTTTAACTCCTACGGTGGCCGTATTATTCCAAGAAGTACGACTTTGTCCGTGAGTGTTCCTTCCAGTGAAATAATAGTTTTGCGTTATTTTGGTACCATTTCATTGCTTACATCAGCTATCAGGTTACCAAACATATGCAAGCTAATGTTAGTAAAATATCAGTGCTATCATTATTCTGTATATTGTTACGAGATTAATAGTGTAAGGCAATGTTTACAGCGTAGGAGAGAAGCAACAGTGGTTTGTGTTTTTAATATATTTCTCTAGCATTATGAACAATGTCAATGAAACCGAAATTAGCTCTCAGTATCTCCATCGTTTACATGCAGCTGTTCTAGCTGTAGCTAGTCTGTGCTACAACAGCACATGACGTGAGTTGTCTGCCAGGGAAATCACAACACATACGACTATGTTTATGTTACAAGGTAGATAATCCTTTGACGTCGAGGAAAAGTATCCTAGACGTTGTTATAGCATTATGCACAACCATGCTATTGTTAGCCATGCAACTGTAAAACTTTGAGCTTAGTAGGTTAATTGTAACCGGGATGCAGAGAAAGAGTTCAATAGGGTGACAGCCGCAGGAAAGAGGCTTCCTCTGAACCTGCTGGTACGGGTGCGGAGAGCCCTGAGACGCCTACCGGAGGGGAGTGGGGTGAACAGTCTGTGGTTGGGGTGAGAGCAGTCTTTGATGATGCTGCGCGCCTTATGCAAGCATCGCTTGCCCTGGATGGCCTCGATGGAGGGGAGTGAGGAACCGGTGAAGCGTTGGGCAGTTTTCACCACCCTCTGCAGTGCTTTCCGGTCATGGGCAGAGCAGTTGCCATACCAAACTGTGACACAGTTGGTTAGGATGCTCTCGATGATGCAGCGGTAGAAGTTCACCAGGATCTAAGAAGACAGGTGGACCTTCTTGAGTCTCCTCAGAAAGAAGAGACGCTGGTGAGCCTTCTTGATCAGGGTAGAGGTGTTGAGGGTCCAAGAGATGTCCTCAGAGATGTGGACACCCAGAAACTTGAAGCTGGTGGCACGCTCCACCTCAGTCCCGTTGATGAGTATGGGGGTGTGTGTGCTAGCTTTAGACTTCCTGAAGTCCACAATGAGCCCTTTGGTCATCTTGGTGTTGAGAGCCAGGTTTATACAAATAGGCAGAATTACCTTTTGAGAAGAAAGCAGGCAACTTCAGCATCCCTTTTTAAAATCCTTGCTCCTTATGAGCTCTTTCCATCTTGGAAAAGCAACTCCAATATTAACTTTGGTCGCGTTGTCGTTGTAATTCTCTTTTTAACTTCCTTGGCGACTCCGTTACATGTCCTCGAGGCTTTCAAATCTGCCAGCAGTCGCTCGCAAGCAATCTTCTCCCCCTCCTTGGCATTTGTCACAGTGTCACTGTGACAAATGCCAAGGAGTGTGAAAAGCATGAAAGGCAGAGGTATGTCCCTCTTTGGCTATTGTATTTTAAAGAAGGAGGTGCAAAATGGCGGCCATCATTCGAGCGACTCGCTCGTATGTATTCTGAATGATTCTAAATGGCAGATTCTACGCGTACGAGAATACTTTGATTAGTTGGGTCTTTGCTAAGAATTAACTCAAAAAATTACACAATGGAGCTTTAACATTCTTTCTCAAACAGTGAATGGTTGTGTAGATAATAGTCTGACATTATCCATAACCATGGCAACCATATTGCAGCTAACGTTACGGCATCTTTGAAAACAGCACTATTGGTTGCTGTGTGTCAAGATTGTAAAAAAATGTTTAAGTTGATCTTGACGCAGGACTAATTAGGCATGACTTGAGTCACCTGTGAAACCTAAAGCCCCGTCCGGACCAAAGATTCGCGACGAGACGAGTTGAAACTTGCAACTACTTGCAACGCACCGTTCTGCAATGTTCTGAAACCTTCCAGTTCCCACCAATGCGACGAGACGGTGTATCATATCCAATTAAACAACTCTTTGTACTTCTGCCTAACTTACGACTTCCAGGCTTTTTGTAGCTGATATATCATTTGTTGCGTTTAACTATGAATGTGGATTACTTAGTGATACTAAGTAGTGCGTGCTACAGTTGCATTACTAGTGATGAATCAGCTGAAACTGGATTATGGATTATGGATCATTTTATTTCTAGTGTGTACAGTAGCTGACTTGACCAGCTGACTTCTCTATTGGCTGCTGAAACAGGTGGCGTCCCTTACGTTCTAAAACCAGCCTCTGGAGACTTGACCAGCTGAGTCGCAGCCAAACCATCAGCTGGTTGGAGTCGAGATGAGACGGGTTGGGTCAGACCGCTGCAACTTTTCCCTGCAACGTTGTAAAACGGTTTTGTCACGTTGCGAATCTTTGGTCTGAACGGGGCTTTAGTCTACCAATAACATTACCTGGTAACAGATTTAAACTGACTTTTAAGACACCATGATTAAGCTATTACCTGAGTCCTCTTAAAGTGGGAGGAAACTTCTTATATTGGGTTCCATTGTCTACTGTATGTATGGGGGTCCCTGACATTAAATGATTTTGTAAAACCTTAGTTCAAATATCTCAGCAACCAAGCAATTTCTATTAAGTAATTCACTATTTCAGTTCTGGCAGTTATTGATTTGTTCTCAAAAATTATGAAAGCACTTAACTTATAAGCTATTTTGTTTTTGCAGCTGTTTATTTTAAGGATAAAATGGGTTCAAAGACATACATGTTCAACACTGTGTACCATCTTGCACAGTGCAATCAGTATGATGGACTAAAGTACCTGGAAAAAAAATCACTCAAACTTTTACCAAAGTAGTTGTTGTTTATCCAATCAAACAGTACATCACCTCAAATTTATCTCATCTGTGTGGATTTGGATGTGAAAGAACACAGCACAGCAGGGAATAATCACACTCTTTTATAATCTCCATCTGTCTGAAATGACAAAGCAGACCCCCCATCCGTTCTTATAGAGACCGAGACAGGGGCTCTGCCTAATTTTCACTTCTACTACTGGTGGACTTGAGAAAGATTGGCTGCTGATGAGACACAGGATGGGGGTGGAGGGGCTTAGACTGCGGGCTTCCTCTGTGGTCCACAACATCAGAGACACAAAACGCTTAGCGTGAACAGAGCAGCGGGGCAGAAACAAGCCTGTGGCTCTGTGATGGAAACAGTCAGGCGGCAACAGCCTGCGTAGGATACACTGCCCTGTTGGGCACACTGTGTGTGTGTGTGTGTGTGTGTGTGTGTGTGTGTGTGTGTGTGTGTGTGTGTGTGTGTGTGTGTGTGTGTGTGTGTGTGTGTGTGTGGTGTGTGTATGTCTTTGTGTACATTTGTGTGTCTGACCAACATAACTCTCACAAAAGGACATAGCTCAAATTTAGATCACACACTGCCCTGACACACACAACACAGAGGTACTTTGCAGTTGTTAACATCTCTATTTCATAAAGGGATGAAACAAAAGAAGCAGCTGTGCACATTACCACTGGTCTTAAACACCAGCCAGGTCTAAACAAACACACACACACACACACACGCACGGAGATTAAGAGAGCACACAGAAAAATCACGAACAGTACACACTGAGAGAGGCAGAAGTATACATACATGTAATTAAAAGAACAAGAGAAAATGGGCAGACAGTTATTAATGTATGTTTGTTTTTTCAGCCAGTAAATAATTCTTGCAAAAAAGCACAGAGTTTGACTTCCGTTTCTTTAATTTTATGCAAAAACGATGACAAGAACATCCCCAGAAGTAACAGTTCAGTGTCAGCTTTTGAATGTGGCACAGAATTCAAACAAAAAAACAGTGCTACATCAGAGATTTATGTAATGAATTAACCTATTGCGCTCAGGGAGAAGGTCATGAGTGATGTATTACCTTTTTAAAATATACCCAGCAGTGATTGTGTGAAATAAAGTAAAGCTGCTCTGTAAAGCGGCAGGTGAATGTAAAATTGACCTCGTCCTTAGAAAGTGAATAGTTTCAAATTGATGAAAGGTTCTCTAAGATTTCACATTAAGCTTTAATATAAGTTATGAGTTATAAGTTTGTAACTCACTTCTTTGTGGATGAAACTCAGCTTGGATTCACAAGCAGCAGTTAAAATGGATTCCAATGGCAAACTAGAGTCAATCCTAAAACATCTCTATATGTATCAGAACACCCATAGAACTGTCTCAAACCACTGCTTGGGCCACTTCTCTACTTGTGATCCATCTGTTCATGCAGACTCCACTACTGCGGTAAAGGTTTTTTATGGAACATCCTCCAATGTCCTTAATGCAATTTAGTATATCCACAACTCTGCTGCTTGCCTACTTACTGGCTCCCATAACCATAAACACATCCAATGGCTCCATTTTTTCAAAACATATTCAAATTCACCATAGAACAATGGTATGTCCCAATACCCACACTTACTGTCTGGAGCAGTTGGTAACTTTTATAAAAATAACTTTTTTTTCATTTTTGCTCAAACTCACTATATCCCAACAGTAGCACATGACACAAAAAATCTGTGAAAACATCATGTTTCTCTGCCCTCCCCTAGTGCTCCTAAAAGGATTTGCAGGTTTCTTCCACACCCGAACATTAACAACCAATCAGAGCCGAGGAGTCTCCAATGCAGTGTCAATCACTGCTGATCAACTGCGGTCAAGCTATATGTTTCTGAAAACAATTGATGCGAGAAATAGGCAATGCAGTAACAGTATTTTGATTCGTATTTGATCAGCGCTGCCTAGTTTGACAGTTTGATTGTAGTTCATGAGCAGTCATTGAGACTGCGTTAGAGACTCTGGCTCTGATTGGTTGTTTTCCTTATGTCAGAAGGAGCATCTGGAGGAAGCTGAGGAATGTTTTTTTTTTCCACAGATGATCTGATACATGTAGTACTGTCAGGCTATAGTTACAGTTTGAGCAAATATGAAAGGAAGTTATTTTATGTCTGAAACATGCCAACACGGTACACTAAAGTGCCTTTAACTTGCATACTTTCTAATAAGAAAATGACCCTATTACTCACTTGATTTAATACCTCAGCAAACATTGTCCTTATGAGTTTATAGTCTAAGAGGGCTTTAGGGCGGGGCTACCTTGTGATTGGCAAGTTGCTACCACAGCAACCAGTCAATCAGGACAGAGGCTTAGCAATGCATATCCATGGCACGGTGTACATTTAAATAGCCATTTACTTCACTTTTGGGTGTCATCTGTGTTTATGTCTTAAAACTTTGACCCTCTCACTGTGTTTTCACTTCATCACAGTTAATTGTAACATTTTGGTCGCCTAAAAATGTATTTTTCCGCTTTTGGTGGATGCAGCTTGATTAACAAGCTAGCTAGCGCTAGCATTAGCTGGTGGTGTAGCGCCCCTTCCCAGCTCCACCCTCTCTTCCAAATATGGTCACTTCATGCTGCAGAAAAACAAGATGGCGACGGCCAAAACGCCAAATTCAAGGCTTTAAAACTGTAGTCCACAAACTTATGGGTGACTTCACGGTGGCTAAATCCACATACAGTCTGTATGGTATACAGTAGGGTTTTTAATTCAAGTACAGTGCATCTTAGTGTAGGCAAGTAGTAGGCACCCTAAATGGCTATTTACATTTACATAAATGGCTATCTACATTTACATAATGAATGTTTCCCCCAAAATACAGCAACTGGATTTAAATGTACGATAATCTTCCTAAAATGCTTTCTTTGTTTCACTTTAAATGACTTCTTTAGGATGTCTGTAAGCCAAAACAGAAAATTGGAAAGAGACCAACGTGCAAACACATCATGCACCCAAATTGACCTGCATACTGACTAACCAGAAGATGCACAAATCGTATGAGTATGTTAGAGTGAGGGAAAGAGAGTTGTGGTAACTACATTTCCTGTTTTTGATGTATAGATTCCCAGTAGGACCTAGTGCGAAATGTGGAGACTTCCACATAAGAGGCAGAGATGCGGGGGAAAAAATTGTTGGAGCTACACACACACACACACGCACACACACACACACACACACACACACACATGCACACACACACGCACGCACGCACGCACGCACACACACACACACAATACAACATCAAAAAGAGCTTTCCGTCAAAGAAGATTACGTTACACTGATGGGATGGAAATCCGGGCAATATTTTCTTTTTTTTCATCATCAAAAGATTAGTTTTTCTGAATAAAACAACCACCCCCTAACACACACGCTAACTCAGATAACAATAGCAGCAAACCATCTCTCTCCCCTCTCCCATCATGTGCATCTTTCTCGGACAAACACATAGAGTAGGGCAGCTGACGATTTCAAAGAATCTGCCAATCTGATCAGTGGAGTTTGGAGAAATTTGATAAGCATTCACTTCAAATCAGGCTCTCTGTTGTTGTGAATGGGTTTTCATTTCTCTCAATGGGACACATGAAAATATCAAGCAACTGGACTTCAGTGTATTTTTGTCACAATGGTTGGTATTTTACAGATAAAAGTGCCCACATCCTTGACAGAAGGGGATCAGATTTAACTGATTTTCACCAATGTTTTTGGCCATACACCAATAAATAAAAAGGTGCTATCATAAGTTATCAGGTCAATTCATAAATACAGATTAACCCAGTTACCCCCACCACTTAGCAACCTAACCCTTCAAAGTGTTCATCTTTATTAGTGCCTTTTCAGACTAGGTCCAAAACAAAGATTTGTGTTCTCAATTATTGAGAAGAAATGTCTGTTGATTGTGCAAAATGTATCCATAAATACTTGAAAATATATTGTTGTGGCATCACATCTGGCGAAGACTCCAGAACTCGCTGGACCACTGTTTTGAGTTTAACCTGAGAGCACTTTGTTTGACCACAGCAGATATACCATAGAGGCCTATACTCTTGAACCATTCGTACATACATGTATAATTATAAAAAGTAATGCACTGTAATTTGTTTGTATTCCACGTATTTACTACCGTAAGCCCCACATTGACTACCACTGTATAAGACTGCGAAAATCTGTGTACGGAAGAGGTCGGGGTGGTGAATGCATCACAGGACTTTTTAGCCGCAGAGCAGATTTTGTTTCCAAAAAGAACTTAAGAGGAAAACACAAGACTTTCTCCCAGAAAACGAGTATGTCCCAGAAGTACTACTTAAGGGGCCTGGTGTTTTATCCCTTAACAACAAACTATTTTCTAATCTTAACGTTCGTTGTCTTATCGTTGTGATGCCTACACTTAACTGTCACCTCGCCGTTTCACAGCAACCTGTTGTCAGTTAAAGCTATAGTGCGTAGCTTCTGTCTCCCCCATGAGGAATTCTAAGTGATGACAACAATGCTGTCGGTGCATCCACATGATACAAGCCTTCCGTGATAGTGCTTCACCCCAACCTCTCCTCCACACATTTGCTAGTAGTCAAGGAGGACACAGAGGATTAAAAAAAAACATGATGAACTCTTCAGAAGAGGTAGTTATCTTCACTCAAATTTCTGCGTGCGAAAGTTGCCGGAGGACACCAGTTTCTAAACATAGCTATGCTGAGAAGTACAGAGAGCTCTATGGAGCTGATAATCTTAATTAGCTTTGTATCAACTCATTTGGCAATGGCTTGATTGTAAAAACGTTAAAGATTTAAACTTAACTGATACAACCGCTGTCACGATGATCACCTCCCGGTGAACGGTAGCCGTAATTTCGTAAGATATCATACGAATTGTTGTACGTTGAACAGCCTTGGGTCATGAGAAAAGAACTCTTCAGTTACTCCAGGTTTAAAAACTCCTCGAAAACTAGGTGATGGTGCAGCACAGAAGCAGCAGGCAGCACCAGGTAGCTGCAGTTTAGTTAATAAACAGCCTGCTGATCAGTGATTGGCACCATGCTGTGTGTGTAACAGTTTGGGAAGGTTTGAAGTTTTAACTAGAGGGGAGTTCCCTTGTGAATTTCAAATTGAGGGAAGCGAGAAAACATATCGATGGACGGGAGCCAAGAGGCAGAGCTGAGTAATGAGTCTTCCTGATTTAACTTTTGCTAAGATCCATTTATCTGATTTATAAATTTCAAACTTGCCAGTGGCCATACAATATTTTGTAGTCTGACAGGAATGCTACACTCCCTCTGTAATTTATCTGACTTTATGTTGCCTGGTTTATGTATCGCTGACATGGAGTGTGGCTGTAGTAAATGTCATTAGTAGCACTGTCCTGTTGAAATCACTGGGGTATGATTATTCTTTGTGGGATAAAGTTCCTAAAAGCACCCCCCCCTTTATGAATGCCTTGTGTGACCCGCAAATCATGTGGGTAACATATAAACCCATACAAAATATAGAAAAATACTTCTGGGATGAGGGTTATCATTCATTTTCCATAAAGGTCTCAACGAAAAAGAGTTTCTCCCTTACTTCTCATTGCACTAACGCCGCCTTCCCACTGGCACTTGAAATCAGCTATGTAATACACAATACGCCCCCAGCGGACGTCGTACTACACCGTTGAAAAGCATCAGAAGCGAGTAGAACAAAAATGGCGGAGAGACTAGAACGACTGATTCTGTCAGTGTCTGAATGTACGATTCTCTACGACCTCTCTGGTGAGGGTTATAGAGATATAAATAGAAAGGCTGCTGCGTGGAGAAAAGTTGCCAAGGACGTTGACATGTCAGGTCGGTTAAATGTGATATAGCAGTATAATGTCAATAGTTCGATGTATGTTGCTTGCTAACCAATTAGCATTAGCAGGTTTGTTTATCAGTACCATAGCAACGCTAACTTCCGCTGGAATTGTCAGATAGGAACCGTCCGTAGCCTGTCGCATGAGTTAAAGTTTTTTTAGCGCATCCGGATGACCAACTGACACGATTTTTTTCGCACCGCACTCGTTCGGAACCATTCGCATGCGGTCTGCAAATCTCCATAGGAAATGGTGACTTCCTGTCATTTCGCAGCCGAATCGGAGCTGATTTCAAGTGCCAGTGGGAATGCGGCGTAAGAACCCACATTAAGAAGGTTTTTGGGCTCTTTACTTAAGAGAGTCAACATTCTGATCTAGTTCCAGGAAGATCTGTTAGGTGTGCTGTTTCTTAGTTGGAGGATCAGTACATGTAGAGCCTGTACACATCGTTAACTACTTAAATCATATTTTTAGATGGTCAGTTGCCCATTTCTATTTGGCTGCGTCTCCTCCGTCTACATTTTTGTCTCAAATCCAGCAACATTTTTTACTAATTTTCTTCACTCGCACACATTTTGAAAACCCCACAGTACATGTTTCAGTGTAATTAGTATACACTGTGGCAATGTTATGTTGAGGAGAGTTAATGAAGGCTTTGCTTTTTCCAAGAAAAACAAATCAAATGTTGCACTGATTACTTAAAATGGCAGTGTGATCAATACATCTATTGGCAATCATAGTCTTAAAAAGTCGTGACAAACCCCAGTTGGGTATTTCACATTGTTGCCATGTTCGTTGGCATCTGATGTTATTTTAGCAGTGTTATACACGCAGGTTGACAGCTTTTTGCTCCCTGCTGTAGCTTGAGGCAGGATGACTCATTATCGGGCAAACAGCAATATATATCAAGACATGATTCCACTGACATTCAGTTTTACATCCTGTTTTAGATTTTGTTGTAATATTTTCTAAGCATGCCAAATAAAATTAATATGACAATGATTTCTATACAGTAAGTCAGGAATACAACACAGCGTTGTCAGGAACTAGTTTGTAACACAAAAAATTATCCTTTTTCTTAAGTTACTCTCAAAACAACCACAGTGTCTGCTTTAGCTGTCTAGAAAAGCTGACTTTCCTGTATGACCTAATCTTAATGCTAAAAAAAATCATGATTTTGCTGCATTATGTTTGCCTTGTACAAGCTTATCCTTCCCTTCCATGATCCACGGACAAATCTCTGGGTGGAATAAACTCTCTGGAGATAGCAGAAGCCAAACAGCTTACTTAGCAACTGACTGTGAAAACAGCAGACAAAAGAGTTCCAAAACAGCAAAACACGAAGGCAACTGAAGACTGAATGTGTGTCCAAATATTACCTGGGCAAGAGAGAGATGGGAGGAGCCAGGGAGGGAAGCAAGACAAATCATGAGCTACAACATAACAAAGAAGGGAATTAACAAGAAAAGGAAATATTGGTGAGAGCAAGAAAAAAAGAGGAGGCAGAAGGGCAGTGCTGTTTCTGGAAAGGTGCAGAGAACGAACGAAAGAAGTGTGTGTGTGTGCGTGCGTGTGTGTGTGCGCGCGCACGCGTGTGTGCGTCTGCTTGTGCGTGTGTGTGTATGCTCGTTTGTTTTCCCTTCAGTGTGAGAGCGGAAGACAAATTGACCATATGGATACGAGCAGACAGCAGCCAGGTTGTGCTAAGAACCAGTTAGTTTTAGCACATTGTGTTGTTTGGCAGTAAGCCTAATGTTTAGCACACTGGGAACTGGCAAACTAATGGAAACAAGTAAACTGCCACAGCACAGACTTTTTAAGGCTTCTAGGACAATGCAAGGTGCATTTTCTGGCACAGATTGGTCCACTAGCGCTGCAGAGCAATGGCTGCATGCAAATGCAGTATGATAATGTAATTACATAAAACTGCTATGTAAAGATGCCAAAACAAACTGATAGATACTTTTGAAATGCGGTCAGTGTTGATTTGCATTGTTTCCGGTGTGTCAAATGTGGCTGAGGAAATGTAATGGCTTGGATCCTGTAACTAGCGGCATGTTTTTGAGAGACTGTCCTTCACTAAAAACAAAACGCCCCCGGACATCTACCCAGGTGCCACCCCTCACCTAAACCAAACACAGTTTTTCCACTAAGTGAGAACGCGTCTGACACAGATAATCCGCTGTTGTGTGCTACATGTGTGAAAGGACAATGTCCGGACCTGATTCGCCAAACGTTGTCCGGAGTTCATATGAGAAATCGGCTAAGGTCTGTAGAGTGGCAGAGTTGAGTGATAATTCTCCATGGACTTGTCATTAGTCATTTTCATAGGTCCTTTTATTCATTGTTGAAATAAAAAAATATTGAGTAGTAGAGCTTTAATCCACTTATAACTTTAGAGCATACCATTTATCAACGTATTCTTATGAACAGGTTTGTGTGATTTCGAAAAGTTGTGCACATTAAAACGTATGATATCATACAAAAAACTAGGAGACCGCAGGCTGGTCATCGGCTACAGAGCTCCATGACTCAGCTACAGACCTCCATCACAGCTTGGTCGTATCAGCAGCAGTTAGTAGATGTGTTTAGCTGCTACAGAGCTCTGCAACACAGGCTACGGTGCTCCAAATGGTGCTCCGTATGGTGCTCCGTCAGGTCAGCGATAGTTGGTGGTTCAGTTACCCGAGAATAGGTGACTGTAAGCCAGGTACAGAGCACCACGAGCTGCCGGTCGTTGTTGTTTGTTCAGTTACCCGAGAATAGGTGACTGTAAGCCAGGTACAGAGCACCACGAGCTGACGGTCGTTTCGGCGGAGATAACGTTAGGCAAACGATAAAGTTTAGGCAAGAAAAAATGAGTGTTATGCGGCGACGAAAGTTAAGGCACTGAAAGGACTAGCTCCCTGGCTTGAAAGTTCTGTGTTTTAACGCCCATTCATGCACCCTGACCTCCTCCCCATGCGACCAACCGCGTTTTTATACAGCAGCAATCAATGTGGTGCTCACAGCAAAATACAACGTGGAAATCATACGAATGTGCTTAACTTTTTGTAGCTTATTTATGTTACATGAGAAAAGGCTGCATTTATTGTTTTTATTTCATTAAAGCATAACCGAAGATCAATGGATCTTACTCTAAACCTGGTTGGTTGCTTTACACAATATATTGCAACAAGCACTGTGTCAAATTGGAAGTAATATGAGTGGTTGCCTCCTATTAGTAGGGTGTTGTATTCAGCGCTGCAATCATATTCCTGAGTCCTTTGTTGGCTTAGTGTCAGCAGACAATCTTCACCCCATACTAGTGCACCAGAATTGGATTGTAATTGGTCCTCATGCCCAAATGTGTGCACAAGACTGTGCGCACAATGTGAATGTGCCAGCGAAATGGCATCACAACAGGACATAGTCAACAGCTCACAGCAATAATAAGTGCCATCGGATCTGTGTTTTAACATGTACTGATTCAATTATTATCCCATCCCAGCTGGAAAAAAAACAACCAAGAAAATAAAGTAATTCCTTTTGATTCTGCAGATTTAGCCTCCAGGGCAATTTACTGTGGGGAATAGCTATTCCCCACAGTAAATTGCCCTGGAGGCAATAGCCTCCAGGGCAATACAGTAGGAAATGACAAAACCAGAATGTGTATGCTTACTACTTGTGCACTCTCGCTTCTCATTTAGCAAAAGTCAATTTAAATTATAATTCCGAGGTACTATCTCTATTCACTAAGTGGAGGGTGGGAATTGGTGTCAGTGGAGTTCAGAATTGGGGGGCAGGGCGATCCATTGGTGTCCAACAATGCCAGATCTCATTAGGTTGAAATTGTCCCTATTACAAAATAAGAGAAACAGACATCTCTCTGTTTTGCTTTTGTCCGCAGGCTGAATGATTTCATTTTCTGATGAAGCAATTTAGGTTTTTCTGACAGGGTATGTTTAAGTGGCACAGTAGCAGAAGAGAGAAGAGAAAGAAGTGGGGCACATGAAGTGGACTATTGAGAATAGACCAGAAAGAGAGAGACAAGAGAGAGACATGTAATGAAAATAGGGGTGTCAACGAACGCATTATTGTACATTATGAACAAAAAATGCCATATGAAAGGCATAAAATGCAATATCAATCATGCAGTATGAGTCAATGAATTAGTATGTCCAACTTTTCTAAATATGTTTGTCATTTTTTAATGACACTTCACTTCAGACCAACTTTGCATGCATCTGGGTCAAGCCATTTAGCCAGTGCAACGGCTCTAGCACTTATAGGAAAAGAAAAAAAAAATAGTTTTCAAAAAACTACAGTACTGCATTATCCAAACATACGAAGTGATCCACAGGACACACTGTTGAGAGTCTCTGTAAAGCAGTATTTTTTAGATATAAACGTAGTTACAAATGTCAAAGGGATTTTGAATGAGGTTTTCTTACTTCTAGAACAAAACCCACAACCTCCAGTGTTTTAAAAATAAATTATGCAATCTGGCCCAATGTAATTCTGACTTGTATTTCCTTAACCTCCTCTTGTATTTCCACCCAGACCATTAACAATTAGCCTTTTATTTAGACTCAGCAGTACATTTTTTCCTGTTCTGGTGCAGGGGTACAAATACAAATACAAATGATTTATTATTTATTATTTGATAAATGTAGGTACATGTTATATTATGTATTTTATACATTTTGTGAGTAGTTAAACCTATGCATGAGGTGTATAGAAAACTATTAAACACAGATAATGAAGCGGTATCGATGATGTCTGACATAAGCCCTGTTCACTTCAGATATAAGTCTGAATATAGCCTAGATATTTTTTGTAAAATAAACATATAGTAGCTTTGCCTTTCAGGACGACTGTAGACATTAGAACATAAAGCAGCCAGAGAGGCACAAGAAAGGAGCTTAGAGCTGCTTCTCATATATATATAATTTCCAATTTTTTTTTTGAAATGTGTTAGTGTGTGAGTCGCAGAAGTATCTCACAGTGACATACAGAGCGTATCTCAACAAATGAACACTGGCAGGGCCCTTTTCATGTCAAAGACACCCAAGATATTTAATCTCAGTTTCTTTCAGAACAATTATTCAGCCTGTGAAACAATCAAATTGAAGGCTTCTCATTTGAATTGAATTCATTTTAATGCAGATAGGGGTGTCTTATGCTGAAGGGATAGTCCTCGTCTATCTTTTGGGGACTGGAGGAGTGGATACAAATATTAATAAACCCCAAACCTAGTTTCTTTTGTTTTGAAGGAAAATAGGACACACCGGCCTCTGTCACACACATACACATACACATGCACACACACACACAAGGAGAATGGCTACAGCTCGCCTCTCAAAATAGCTAAGAGAAATTTAACAGGGAAAGTGAGGTGTTCAGCTGCTTGATTTCTCCAGTATGATACTAATACAGGAAGGCAGGTAGGTTGAAGAGCAGATTCAGAGCGCGTCACGCATCCTCTGGGTTAGCTTGTTTTTTTTAAGCCCCCTTTTGCAAAATGTGAGAAAGCCTCTCTTAAAGTAACACTGAAATAAGCTTGGTGCTATTGAATCAACACCATGTCGAGCCTATATTGTTTCAGTATGTATCTAGAAATGAAGCCAGCGTAGAAGAGCACACTGCTGCATTCTTTCTATTACTGTAAATTATTTATAAAAACTCAGCCTTTTCAGCTTCAATTTGCAATTTGTTGTGCTATATGTTGTCATCTTTATTCCTGTATACAGCATAAGCAGTTTTACGAGAAGAAAGGATACACATGAATGCTCTGGGCATGCAGTCATTCCGTGCATATGTTCCACAACACATCCATCTGCCTTGTTTTTGTTCTGCGTTTTTCTACCTGACCTCGACATATTCCAGTGCATTGTGTTGTACATGCGGTATGTTTATGGAAAATGCCCCATTGTTACTATTATGTCACCCACACCAGGGTGCGAACTACGAGGGAGCTAGGGGGAGCTCGGCTCCCTTTAACGAGACATGGGCTGCCCTGAAAACGTGATATGTGAAAATACTGACAATGTGTACTTTTGCAATTTCAGTTTTGTGTAATGTGATCATCGTGGATTATTATGTGTAAAATTGCAAAAATATCATTCATTCAGGCATGACGGCGATTTAAACCTAACTCACCTCAATAAAAATAACTCATGATTCAAATTCAACTCATATTTAGTACATGTTAAGATTCGTAGAAAAAATATAAACTTTGGAGGCCATTAATCAGGGAGCAAAGTGCTTGAAATCCATTCTGCAGTTAGCATTATATAGCCATGGCAAAACGAAAACAAGGCAGTTTAATAAATTTTGGTTTTACTAAGAAATTGTGTAGACATTAATGACATTAATAGCAGGACCGATTCATCTGCTGCAAGCCCTGTTAGCACACCTCCCGCCAGGGTGACAACGCAAGAAGAAGCTGAAGAAATAATGTCCTCTCTGGCTGACGATGCTTATGGTAACAGCTTGTCAGAGGCCAGTATGATCCTAACCCCTCTTGCTCCTCTCTCCCGTTAAATCAGAACAACCAGCAGTGGAGAGACTGGAAGAGCCAATATATGGCTTTTTGTTAAGGATGGAAGCTTGGGGTGCATCGCTTAGGCCTAATTTAAAAGAGGAATTATGGTATTCTTTGGTAGCCTGAATAACTTTAACCATTGTTCATGTGAAATCTCAAAGGCAGCCTGTTGCTTTGTTTATAGACTATTTGTGGGTGGCTGTTTGCAGTTTGACCCATCAATTCCTGTCGATAAAGTAATGCTGTATAGTGCATACACTTGTAGCTGTTATGTATCTTTGTAAGTCATTGTAAGTCGCAAGCGCACACAGATTCTTTGGGGATCAAGTGGACGGAATTACTAGATTTGCTCTGCAAGAGGAAGGTATTTCTGTTGTAATTAACAGTCTAAAATGGGTCAGAATCAATAGATAGAACTAATTTGGTAGTAATTATAGGAAAATAATATAGATGGTTCTTTTGTTTACTTTAGTTAGTTGTGTTAAGTATAAACTAGTGGCGGAAACAAGTTGTGAGCACAACATTGACATTTCATCACCATTTCAATAGGGGTTTTAGGAGACTGTCCTCCTTCAAAAAACAAAACCATAGGTCGTTTGTAAAAGCGGCAATTGCAACCCATATTTCTGTTTATTGTTAGGCAGCGCCCTCTGGTGGCCATAGTAATTATGGCGCAAATGTAATTATGTTAAGTTTTCTGTCACATGCGTAATCACATCATGTATGTATGCAATCTTTTTTTAAACTCATCTAAGTAGTTTTGTCACCTAAACTTATCCAAACTGCGACCATTGCACAACGTTATTGAAGTGTTAAAACCACGTCATTTTGTTTAGTAATGTGCGGTGTATTTATTGCCACCGCTAAGGGCGCTGGTTGTACCTGGTCAAGGTGGAGCTCATTTTAACTACTATATATATATATATATATATATTTGGATGGTTTATTTGACGGTGCTTTACATAGGATCATACTTTATTTGCTAATATATTATATACTTTAGCCTATGTCTATCTGTCATAAAATGTCGTACTTCATTACTTCTCAACCTTAAAACTAAAGTTTCAACTAAAAAGCCTTGTACAATTATATTCATTGCACTTACTAAAGCCCAGAACTGAAATTGGCTCCTTCAATTTGCTGCAATCATGTCAAATCTCAGTAGTGTCATTGACATATAATGTATAAAGTGTGGTGCCTTAAGCCAACAAGATTTAGCTGAAGCATGACAAATTTAAAAAATTGCTGACAGAGACACTCAACCTAGATACGCCAACCTCGTAAGTAGGCAGGTGATGTCTTGTACAGATTCAGGACACACTGCAAATTTAACATTACCACACATTAAATTGGTTTGACTTCCCCACCATAATAGAAACTCTAAACCTGTATACTTGAAACTTACTTAACAAACTTTACTGTGCTTACCTTAAAATACTACTGCATTTCAATCAGGAGAGACTTCCTTGCAAATATGAAAAGATTTATTGTACAGGACAAAATATGAAATGTGCAAAGTCTCTGGAGATAGATCCATCGTTATAAAGGGGTGGTGAAACCCAACGTATCCCCCGATGGAGTCCAGACACTGGTGGTGGTGATGGAGGTGCACAGGAACCAATCGAGAGTTAAAGGGCAGGAGGCGGGACGCACTCTATTCCGGAAACGACAACTGACAACCGCAGAAGAGAGAGCAGATTTAAAACAGGATGTCATGCTGTGATTGGATTGTGATGCATGGCTGAATCTGATTGGTTTAACTAACAGTGAAACAGCTGAATCTGATTGACTATTGACAAGTGAATGCCACGGAACAGCTGATCAATTAGGAGTGGTGAAAAAGGAATTTGAAGTCTTCCTGAAAGAACTTACGCTGAGCTCCATAAGTCATAAAGTGATCGGTCATTTTGTCTACAAATAATCTTTAGCTTTGCTTCGTGACACAGCTCCCATTAGCTGTCATAGTGAGATCAGCATTCATGGTCCCCAGCAGTCAGCTTCCAGTTTAATTCCTTTCAGGAGCTGTATAATGACTCTAGTGGGAGCAACTCAGACATCATTAAAAAAAATCATGCACTGGCTTCCACCTTCCAGGCTGGGTGGAGGGTCTATTTCTAGTGGGCTCCCAAAAGACAGGAGGGAGTTTTAATGAACTCAGATCCCAGGACCAGAGAATGAACTTTGGTTCTCGGGCTGAAAAAGTGAAATAGCCCTCGTTGAAGAGCAGTAGAACTTTTTTTACCATTTGGGAGTGATAACCTTTGGTTGAGTGTTTGACAAAACAGTTTGACAAATGTTATGTGGCAACGTAGATGTTCAGGGGCCATATTCATGAACATGAACTCCTTTAAAGTGATGACTATATCAGTCCTATTGCTAACAATGTTTTCATTTTAGAGTAATTAACAGGTAGTTTACATTTTAGAGCTAAAACCAGCTCCAACTTCTGTGACTGGGATTCACAGACAAAACAGTGCCCTGATCCGCTGTGTAATGATCAGATAAACGATTTTGTAAGATTTAGTGACATCATGCTCTAAAAAAGACATAATCCATAAGGCTTCTTCCAGATTTTGTTGATGTAACTGATGTGATGTAAAGTATAACCGTATAGGACCAATAGGCCACGTAGTGATGTCCAAATGAAGCTTCATGAACCAAATTAGTTTTATTTGTCGACCACACTAGATGGCACTCTTTATTTATTCTTTATTTTCAGTTCAAGTTAATATCCTGCTTAAAGACGCTTCATGACGCTTCATTTGGCCATCACTCAGGTGACGTACTGCACCATCAAAGCAGTGTTGAAGAGGTGTTCGTTAACAGGAAACAATTATGAAAGCATCAACAAACAAAAGGTTCTGATGCCAGTTATAATAATAAATTTCAGGCTGACCTTTTTCATGTCCCAGCAGGTTGCTTGGTTGCTTATCAGACAATAAGTCCACCTATGTCTATTTTGGATAGATATTTTGGCCATTTATACTGAGGCAGAGTAGGGTCATATGAATGGATGGTACACCACAGCTGATTTGACAGCTTCCCCTCCAGGCCTCTGTTCCCTCAAAGGTCAGCATTATCAAAACGGTTTGCAAGTGGTCAACAGAGAAAACTTGCCTTTCGAAGTTGATCAAAGTTGACCTTAGGGCAAAAACTCAACGCAGATTTCTGCCTGAAATAGTAGAAAAAAATGCACATGTGTTCTAAAATGCATGCAGCAGCATATGTAAGGAATATTTGATTTGTAATGAACTAAAAAATGCAAAATCAAACTCTTAGGCAGCCACTTTCAAAAGAGAGAAAAGAGTAAATACTATTGCAATCCCCCTCTCAGTGAAAAAACTATGAAAAGAGTCAAATCTGTACAAGGATACAGCAGCAAACACCCAGATTACTGTGACTTTAGATTAAAAACAAATCTCAGACAAAGAAAAACACCTACTATTCTTGTATCGGTATGTTCAGCGGTTGTAATTACTTGCAATAGTGGCCTTGTCACTTCTGACTTATATTGTATTTCCCATATCCTCTCTGCTGCAGTAACCAGGTTCCCCTGAGCACATTAAAAACATTTTGAATGAACTGATTAGAAAATATCACCCCCTCCTTCTCAGGGATCAAGTCTCATTTCCCTACAGGACTGGTTGTGAGCAGTGAAGCACACTTTTAATAGAGAAACTTGAAGGTTGTGCACTCCACCAAACACCAACTAGTCCGAAATAGTACATGTATGTGGGCCACTTCTTATTAATAGGTGAGACTGTACCTGATTCGGGTGAATTTGCTCATTATGAAGTTTCCGCTCTGTTCACTTTCAACACCACAAGCCTCTCATCAAAGCTCAGAACATAAAGGTTTGTGGTGTACTGTGGGGTCCAGTACAAGAGTAAATACAGTAAACTGAACTGTTCTCTCTTTATTTAGCTTTCACTCACCTTCTCTCTTTCTGTCTTTGTCTCATTTTTTTATGGCACTCATGACCTCATTTACTTTTTTACCCACCTGAGAACCTGATGTTCTTTTTTTCTCTTAAATGTAACATAAAAAAACCCCTCAGTAATTCATTCATAAAACATTGGAGGGTTCAATCAGAAGGCCTGGGAGAGCATTGAGATCTGAAGACAGTTGCTGAGAAAATGTTGTGTTGTTGGCTGCTCTGTTGCTAACTTGATACTGACTTGGATGACTACTTAGATTTTTTAGATGGATGCATAATTAGGCAGAGGGGTGACTGGCTTAGAGGAAACAGTGCCCACAGCCTGCCAGGTACATTGATGCATGTTTACTGCTGAATCCACACGTGTAGAAGCGAAAATAGAAGCAGCGTGATTTACAATTTACCTAAAGAGCATCTGTCATCTGTAAGGCATAGTAGTAAAGTCACAGTGAAAAAATACAAACATTTTTAAAGATAAGTGAAGTGATTTAAAAGAAGCCACTGATTCTGCAGGTCTCAGATCCCCATTGTATAGTCTAGAACTTGCCATAAGCCACAACAAGGATGTGTGCGTATGTGTTTACAAGTACTGCCGAAATTAATTTAGTATTTAGCTCTCAATATTTCGAAAATAAGATGAATCAAACAAAAGCGCAATTTGTTGCTATGTACACACAAGTTAAGATCAAATCTGTGCATTTGAATGTCATAATAGGCAACAATGTTAAATAGATTAAAGTAACATTATATTCCGCAATGACATATGTGAGGTAGCACCTACAGTAAAGCACTGTTGTGTGAGTAAAGCCCTTTTAGAGGTTTCCCTCTCCACACAGCTGCACTGATGTGAAGGGTTTGCTAAATATATTCGCCCTGAGAGTGGACCCTTGCTCTCTCTAAATCTGACAGCTAATAACATCCAGGTGTTATTTTCCACCATGCTGCCAGAAGGAACATCCAAGGGAAATTTCTGCATAGGCATAGTTGTCTTTTTCTTTTCTTTTTTACCTGTTAGAAATTACAAAATTAAAAAAAATATTCCCCCTGCTTCAGCGAAACCGTGTGCCAGAGCTGCAGGTGCAATCAGTGCAGTGCTAAAACCTTTTAATTAACACCATCTATCATCATTAGCCAAATAGTCAGCCAACACTCTCACCGTTAACTCTTCGAGAGCGAAGCGAGGAGAAAAGTAAATGATGCACTGCGCTTGCTTTTCGGCCTGTCGCCATCAGCTCTCCTTCCCTGTGCTCAGTCACTGTAGAGCAGCTCAGAAAACACATCAGTCTAAATCAGCTCCAGTTAATCAGTGTGCAACCACTGGCCGCCATCCTGCGACTCGCTGGACTAAACACTAAGCTAAAACTAATGCCTGCTGATGCATGCGATAGCTGCAGACTAATTGTTATAGTTTGCCGCGTTCAAATGAGATTGACCTTTTGTGTGGGATATTTCTCATGTAAGTGCTGCTGAAACTAAAAATAGCTGTATTTGTTCTAAGCATTGACATGACTTTGGTCATTTTGTTTCATTTAAAGTTGTAAAACCCTATACATATGTCATTCCAGGATGCATTTCTTTAACATTTTTGGTCTTAGCAAAAACAGAGCAAAAACATTGTACACATAGCATTAAGGCAGTGCTGCAGTCCTGGCATTGAGTTGTGCTGGCCAAAAGAAGCTTCAAGAAACTTCATGAACCATTTTCTGAGCCCACAAGATGGTCCTCCCTGTTCAACAAATAGTTGAAAGCACACTGAATTACCATTCCTCGAGCCCTTTTTCTCTAAACCAAGAGCGGCATCTCGTGGGGTCAACAAATAGAACTAATGGTTCATGAAGCTTCATTTGGACATCACTCCCATTGAGTGTTTTTTTACCACTGATTTCTGAGAAGTAGCGCAGTCACCGGGGATTTCCACCAGATGCGTAACGGCTGCGCGTGTCTGCTGCGTGCTCCGCCGTCCGTCAATACCCACCAGGTCCGGAATTGTTGCGGAACGGCTGCGGCCATGTCTGACAGCTGTAGTAACGAGGACCCACAAGTTTTCGCAAATTCACGTAGAATAGAACCACAAAACCAACAACAGTTAGTTTCCATCCAGAGGAGTAGAGGGGAAACAGCCCTGTGCTGTGTTTTCAAGGTGTAGTGCAGGGAACTATAACCCGCCGTGAGCACGGTGTATTTTATTTTGAAAATTAACCGGATATTTATTTTGTTTCTGTGCTCGACTTCCTGTCCCGCACTATCTGCCGTGTGCTGAATTGCTGCGGAGCTCTCCGGCGTCCGGCAAAAATAGAAGCTCTGCGTATCTGCTGCAGAGGGCGGCGGACTGACGGAACTGGGACGGAGTCGGAACGCAGCCGTTATGCAGCCAGTGGACATACACACATTGACTTTAATGGAAAACTAATGACTCCGCCGCCGTTTCGGAGCCGTTCCGCTGCCGTTCCACATCTGGTGGAAATCCCCGGTTAGTCTACGATGAGATGTTGACTGAGTAAAATTATAAATATTGGTGCTTTTATAATCACCAAAGTCTCTGAACAATAGATGGACTATATGGTATATAGTATAAGGTATAAGTATATAGTATAAGGTGGTGGTGAAGATGATGGTGTTGATGTTGATTCTAAATGACCACAGGTAGAGGGATTGCTGTGCAAAACTACTTAGAAAGGATTCAGCCACTAAAACTGCACCATGGTCACGTGTCTGTGATTGAAATATTTTAGATCTTTTAATATATATTTGCACACTTTTATTGTATTTCAAATATGTTGCTCTTTCCTGCACACACTCTTCTAGTTCTACATTTTGTAATTCATTTTATTGCACAGTCTTGGATCATGACAATGTAACCTTTCAAGCCACATTATACTTGTATAATAAACTACGTGACAAATACAGATTGATTGATTCCATCAATTCCTTTCTGCTTTGGGGCAAATGGAAATTTATTATCACTGTTCTTGTCAACTTTAGATGGATTAATCACTTACTCACTGCTCCTACAATTGGTAGAAGCAGTGCCCTGATAACAGCCGAAACCAGAAGCCTTCTAGCTATAAGCATTAAAGGGCCACATCTCTGATTTTACATATCAAGATCAGCTTTCTCCTGCTGCAGTGTAAACATTATGTGTTCCTAGTCCCTGGCAGGAGCTCTGTTTTTTCACACTCTCCAAATCATTACCAACAACACAAGTTAAGGCGATGTTTAAAAAATGAAAAGAAAAAATTGTTCTTTAATCAGGAGAGGGTGTTGACTGTTCATTACTACATTTGTACTGTATGCTTGGATATGTTGATGTTTTGCCAAAATAATTACTTTGTTAATACAATAAATTTCCCTTTGTTCATTTTTATCAGAGTTGATAAAAAATGAATTAACACATTTTGTCTACACACCTGGGTCAACTCAGAGATGTTTTCTATGAATCTGTTATCTTACGAATTCTATAATATCTTTCCATAGAAATTCTGCAAAATGACAATGCCAAAATATATTTCTAATATATTTGGTACCAAATATTGTATCATTCTACGAAGAAAATGGTTTGCAGGATTGTATTTCAGAAAATAACTGTACAATACATTCCATACGGGTTCCCATATTAGCTTACTGTGATTGTAGCAAGTACTCTAGTACAGTGTTTCTCAAATGGGGGTACGTGTACCCCTAGGGGTACTTAGTACTAAAGGGGGTACATGAAATGCTAATTTAAAAATATGTCATTGAGAAATACTATTAAGTGATGGATTTTGAAATGTAGCATTTACATTTTTTTCAGTTACAAGGTTGTTGTTTAGTAAATCACTGTCGGCGCTGTATTGTACCTCTTTATATAGACTTTTGTTTTTAGCAAAAATGTTTTGCACTGGTCACGGGGTACTTGGCTTAAAAAAACAATTCAAAGGGGGTACAATACTGAAAAAATATTTGAGAAACACGGCTCTAGTACAACAGCACTGGGAATGTGAAAAAGAGATTGGTGGGTTTGAGAAAAAACCTGGGTGATGTCACAAGGGTTTTGCATAGAACGGTCTAAAAAGAGATACTAACGCGTTGCATTGTGGGAGGTGTAGGATATATAATTTTTTATATCTTGACAATACTAGGGACTTAAAGTCAGGTTAACTCTGCAACATTGTTTGTTCATTTTGACCATTGTTTTTACTGACTTATAAAAGTGCCAAATTAAATTGCTGGATTAAACCTTTTATTTAGAATGCTGGTGATTGAGTTGCTAAAGTAACCCTAACCCTTCCCTTTCAATTTAATGCAGTCCAATGCAAACTCCACCCAAACATTTTCTCACTGACATAGTCTCAAAGACAGATGAATAGCATACACTTTACAAAGGTGGCATTTCTTGCAGAGCAATTGCCTTGGCTTCTAATAGACAATAGATAATCATTTTCCTGCTGTAGTGTAAATGCAGGCAGTTTGAAAAACAAGCAGGCGTATGTTTGCAGCAATCATCATAAAGCAGGGTCTGTGTGAAGATTAAAGCAGCAAAAACAAAAAGCAAGGAGCTGTTCTACACTCTTGCAGTGAGAAGTGAGAGATGATAAAGGTGTCTGCCTGGATAGAGTAAGATTTCTTGGATTGACTGTAATAAAAGGGTATACTAGGCAGGTAGAAGAAAAGTGCATTAAACTGTAGATAGAGTAGGTGGCCCTGAAAAACATTACAGTTATTACTCATATGGCAGGAGTGGGCTTTCAGAGATATTCACAAGACAGTGATGTCTTCTCTACTGCCTTCAACATGAGTCATAGTAAAGGGCCCAATAAAGAGCAATTTAAAATAAAGAAGAAAGAGGGTGTATGTAAAAGAGGGAGCTCTCATATTACTGTAGCATCATTTTTATTATGCAAATATCTGTTAATTTTAAGATTATTTTTTGGGGCATTTTCGGCCTTTTTTTTTGACAGGACAGCTGAAGACATGAAAGGGGAGAGAGAGGGGGGAATGACATGCAGCAAAGGGCCGCAGGTTGGAGTCGAACCCCAGCCCGCTGCGTCGAGGAGTAAACCTCTATATATGGGCGCCCGCTCTACCAGCTGAGCTCTCTGGGCGCCCGAATATTTGTTAATTCGAATGTTATTTATGTATTAGTGTTTAATAGAAGTTATGTTACATATGGTCACCTTTTAGTTTTGTAATTATTTAGTGAACACATTACAATAACTAAATACCAAAATTAAGAGCATTTGGACATATAGACAGGTCTGGTTTGAATGTGGTGAGGCCAAACCTGGATGCATGATAATCTATATACAGTACAACTCGGTATAACTTTTGATCATAAGTAGGACTGGGAAAAAAATCGATTTGATTTAAAAATCGAGTTGGTAGGTCAAATCGATTCATATTTTCAAAAAATCGATTTTTTAGATTTTTTTTCAGTCCAAATACAGTATAAATAATTTGGATGTTTAACAATATTTGTTGCACACTGCACAGTGACTTTTCAGTAAGAGAAAGGGTTTGCCTTTGCAATTTTGTTTATGTTGATGCACTTTAATTAAATAGAATAAATATATATTTTTAAAATATATTTACTGTTCGGTTTAAATGGAAGGGGGTAAAAATCGAATCGAATCGTAAATCAAGTTTTTTATAAAAAAATCGCCCAGCTCTAATCTTAAGACCAAAGATACAGTCAATTTTAAAACAAAGCTAAAGCTGTACTTCTAGTCCATTCAAGTGTCCCTGTATTTTCAATGTAATTGGACCCAAGCGCAGAACACAGACAAAGAGGCAGATGAGGTTTGACTGGTTTATTGCAGTAGCGCCTGTAAACGGAGACGGGTTGAAGAGTGGGGATGACTGGAAATGTTGGAATGGAGAGCTGCTTGGCGGCTTGGCAGCTTGGCGCCGTGGCTGGCTGAAGGAAGCAGGAGAGAGATTATTGGCAGGCTGGCTGACTGGCAGCCGAGAAAAGGCAGGCAGACAAGAATCCTGCGAGCGCAGGGAACAAACAAGCATTAACTAGGAAAACAAGAACACAAGGAATACTGGTCTCAAATAATACTAGAGCTAGAGGCCTCGGCGTGGCTACCTCTGACACTGGCACAATCTGGCCCTGAGTGGAACAAGAGCTGGGCTGCAGGAGAGGTGATCAGCTGATTGCTAGCAGGTTCTGTAGGCAGGGTCCAGGTTAGCAGCAAGACAGGCGCGACACACACACACATACACACACACACCCGCACGCACACACAAAGCAAACCAGGGAGACAGGAACAGGAGGTGTTGGGAACAGGGGACAGCTTGCTCTCATTATAAGCAGGAAAGGGTACATTTAGGGAATTTTAGACATTCAGTCCTGAATCACACTCGGTTAAAAAAAAAAAGTGGCTGCGCTGGTGCTGAATTTTGTTTCAGGTACATTTGAGATGACGAAATATGATCCAGGAAGTGCAGTTTGAGTAACAGATCCATGAGTTTGAAGGCTTAACTAAATACTGCACAGTAGTTTATAATACTATGAGATGAGGTTTTATCACAAAGTTATCGCAAAGTCAGTTGTTTTATCATCCGTCACAGTTATTGCCAGGTAAACAGTAAAATTAAGCCGTCCATGTTACAAAGTAATCCAGGAATGTGCACTTGAACTCACAGTATTTGTGTGTGTGTGTGTGTGTGTGTGTGTTTTTTAATTGTAACAGTGTATTTACAATTGTGTTATTACTGCTTGAATAACAATCAGAGCACTCTTTCGGGGACTCTTTCTTTCCTTCTTGAAAATAATTGAAATGTATATTCACAGTATGCAAGATGATATGAATAAACGAATGGCTCCACACTGGGGAGGAGCAAACAGATAGGCGTTGAGAAAGCAAAGGTTGCTCTTGCTCCTCTTGGGTTTTCATGCTAATTATCTTTTTCTTTGTTACACATTTTGCTTACAGCCCCAAACTGTGCCCTCACAGTCCCTTTCTTTGAGTTGGCCTGCTTTCATGCAACAAAAACGAAACAAACAATGTGGCCAGAGTTAATAATAGCATGTACAAATTGCACTGTGACTGCGGCCAGGCTACAGACATTAATTGGTGCATTATGTGAGAATGAAACTCCTAATGAAGCACTAGTTTGACCATATGCTCCCGGTGGCCATTCCTTCTGAGGGAAGCTTTGTCATGGTTTGAGCTAAATGGTTACAAATCTGAGCTTCCCTTTGAAGACTAATATGCAACGCAGCAACTACAAACTAATTACAGCCCACTGCTCTCTTTACAGTGGCGACATCTGAATCACCCTATGCATATATATTGTGTATTATTCTCGGCATATTGTATGAAGCCTAGTGTTGTCATAATGCTCTCAACAGCATAATTACAGTATGATTATAATAGTAAGCTATTCAACACAAAAAGGCACTGTAAGAGCAGCCAGCGAGGAACTGAGACAATGATACAGTATATGTACCTCCCTCTGTGTATGTTTTTGTGTGTGTGTGTGTGTGTGTGTGTGTGTGTGTGTGTGTGTGTGTGTGTGTGTTTGTGTGAGGGAGAGTATACTCATGGGAAAACACTGCCACTGCTGGTATTTTGTTCAGAGGGAATCCATACATAGACAGTGTGCTATTATTCAACGCCTCCTGTGTTTACAGCACATGTATGCAGATGAGGTGGATCTTTACCTTTCTGCTGGTATTTACATAATCTTCACATACCTTGGGGTTCCACTGAGGCAGGAGTGAAGAGATGAAAACATTATCAGCTACTTGAAATGGATGAATTTTCCAGACTAATCTCTCCCTCCGTCACTGTGTTCTGTTGACCAGTTGAATTGAAATAAGGTCTTTGTTACTGCCTGCCATTTGTCTGGGCAGCTGAGAAACCAGGTGCACTTGAAGTGCAGCAATTTAAAGGTCCCATATAATGCTCATTTAGAGGCTCATACTACTATTTTGGTGTTTTGACAAGTAGTGTCTTGTCAGTTTTGTTTTGACTCATTTATACATTTATTTTAGTAATGTTGAAAATCAATCAACCAATTGCGTTTGGAATATATACATAAATAATAAAAACAGTAATCAGTAGTAGAACTCAATCGACTGATAGCCACAAACAGGGTTGGGAAGTAGAGTAGGAGAGAAAGCATATTGAGAGACAAACTAACACATTGTGGGTTTTCATATTTTTATGGGAATGACACACACAAAATATGTTAATTAAAATACATTATGCCAGCCTCAAATATGATATTGATTGATTGATTTATTTCTGGATAAAGACAATAAAAAAAAACAGTAATCCAAAGGATAACATGCTAAAGTAAAATACTTATTTCCAGCACGGTCCTTGGTGTTTCACATGTAAAACAATATACAAAAAGCAAACAAACCATTATGGAAAGACATACAATATGGAGGAGGAAGTTGAAAAAATATAAACATCACGTAAAAAACAAACTAAATGAAAAACAAAAAATAATAATATAAATGCTATACAAACTCACCAATTTATCAATAAATATTCACCTTATTCCATAAAAACCTTTACCTGCATTTTAAAAATCCTTCGTGATGATAGGAGTTTTGTAGTAGTAGGCAAACTATTCCATGCCATGATACCAGTGTAGAAAAAAGAATTTTTTGTTGCATTAGTAGCTCTAAGAACTATGCATGAGCGAATGCTGGCCCTAGTATTATGACTATGCTGCATGTGGACCATAGTTACATTGGAGCATAAATAATTTGGGGCATGACCATTAACAATGTTAAACATATGGTTCAGCTTAAGTTGTTCTACTCTTAGATGTACAGGTAGTAGACCAGCTTTTGTAAACTCCTCCCTACCTATGTGAGTACGGTGGGGTGCTTTTAATAGGTACCGAATAACATTGTTTTGCAGCACTTGGAATTTGTTTTTAAGTTTTACAGTCAACCCAGAAAACCATGCAGAACAAGCAAAATCTACCTGGCATTGAATCAAAGTTAATACCAATAATTTCTTTACAGAGAAATCAAAAAACTTTGTCTTGCGATATAAAAACTTCAACTTACAGGCACATTTAGCTAAAACCGTGGCTGCAATGGATTCACCTATAAGTGATTGATCCAATGCTAAACCCAAATATGTGACACTGGATTTGGATACAATTTCAGACCCATTACACATCACCTTTAAAGTATTTAATTTCGCCAACTTCCTTTTGTACCAAACAGGATTGATTCAGTCTTGCCCAGATGCATAGAGAGCTTATTGTCTACCAGCCACTGGTTGACAGACTCTAGCTCTATACCAAGAGTATTTTCAATGTCTTTTGCATTACACCCTGGGACGAGTAAAGCAGAATCATCAGCATATAATAGCAACTTGCACCGAACCACAGCAGATAAGTCATTTATATATACTAAAAATAACAGGGGCCCAAGGATCGAACCTTGGGGCACCCCGCACGTTATACTCTGTGAATCAGAGAGGGTCCCCTCAACATCACAGACTTGAGTCCTATCTGTTAGGTAAGAAGTGAACCATGTGAGTTCAGAGTTACTAAAACCCATGCACTGTAATTTAGAAATCAAAATCTTGTGGTTCACAGTATCGAATGCTTTCTGCAGGTCAAGTAATAACATGCCAACATAATTCCCTTGTTCAAAGTTCTGACGCACATAGTCGAAACGGTGGATGAGACATGTGTCTGTCGAATATGCAGCTCGAAAGCCAGATTGGAGCTCATATAATAGATCAAGCCTGATGAGATACTCCTCCACCTGTTCGTACACCAAACGCTCAAAAATCTTTGATATAGTTGACAAGATTGATACTGGCCTATAATTTCCAACATCAGCTCTACTATTTTTCTTAAAAACCGGAATCACCCTGGCATTCTTCATATCAATTGGAAAAACACCCTGTCTTATGGAAAGATTTATGATATGGGTAAGAATCTTATATGTAACCCCAGCACTATCCCTTAAAAACCTGGAGGGGATAAGGTCCAAGCCAGAGGCCTTATTCACTGACAGGGTCAAGAGACTCGCTCTTACTTTATCCTCTGAGACAGGACTAATTGCAAATGCATCTACAGAAAACTTTTTACTTCTATAAAAGGAATTAACAAAATCTATGCCAAATTTGTCAGAAGCACCAGGCAATTTACGGACCAAACTGGCAGCAATGGTTGTAAAATAATGGTTAAAATGGCAGGCAATCCGCCGCTTATCAAAACACATCTCATCTTCAATAATAAGCCCCGCTTTCCCAGACTTAGATTTTGCTTTTGCTGTTGATCCCATATCATTAAGAATTTTCCACAGTTTTTTAGGCTGTTTTGCATTTGCAGCAATGGAATCCGTATAAAATACAGACTTAGCTTGCCGTACCTTGTAACTTACTTGATTTCTAAGATAAGCATAAGAGTTATAGTCCGCTGGGAGTTTAGACTTTTTAAACTTTATGAACCATCTATTACGTTGTCTGATCATATCAACAATTTCAGATGTCATCCAACATGCACTTCCATGCTTAATTCTTGATTCCCTCATTGGAGCGACTTCATCAAGAGCTGCTATAAACGCTGCCTAAACAAATCCCAAGCCTTATCAACATCAATACATTCAAGCACATCAGACCAGTCACTCTCAGCCAGCCTTTGATTTAACACTTCAGCAGAGTACTGTTTGGTACATCTGTATTTGATAGAACAGTGCTTATTTATTGGCTGAGATTTCATTTTCTTGCGTGTGAAAAAACTGCATTATGATCACTAAAAGCCACATCCAACACACCTGATTGACTTATCATTCCACTGTCCGATACCAAAATTAAGTCAAGAAGGGACTGGCTATTTATAGACAACCTAGTAGGCTCAGTAATTAATTGCTGTAAACCAGACACCCTGCAAAGACATGAGAAAGATTCTTTTAAGCTACTTCGTGGCAATAATAGATTTGTATTAAAATCACCCATGATGATGCATTCTTTTTCTAGGCATACATTGCTTTTACAACAGACGGATTCAAGGAGTTCATAAAAGTCTGTTTGCTTAGGTGGGCGGTAACATACACCAACAATAATGGGCTTGGTTTTAGGAAGAATTAATTCCACCCAGGCTGCCTCCAAGCCATCCACCTGTAGATCGTGGCGCGGATTATTATATTATATTATAAATTATATCGGTCCTTATAAAAAGGCAGACTCCTCCGCGTCTGTTGCGATCGCGTCGGTAGATGTAATAACCTGTAAGCCCAACTTCACAATCTTGAATGGAATAGTCTAGCCAGGTCTCCGATACAGCGATCACAGCAGCCTTAGACGTAGATGCGAGGTGTCCGATTTCATCCAGTTTGGGTAGAAGACTCCTTGCATTAACGTGAATAAAATGCATCCCTTTCCGATTTACAAGGCCAAGTGAATCATAGTCTTTCTCATCCATACTGTCGTCATCATACGTTCTCAACTCATTTGTGTCATCCAAGACATTTACACTACACATTTCCCGCACACAACACCGGTTACAAACCAACGGGATGATACAGCCCTGTCATACAATTTCGGAGCAATATTCCCGCACCTTATATGAACAAAAACGTCACACAAGTCACATGCAACTGCTTTGGCGTTTGCTCTTACCACCTTTCCGCAGTTACGGCAGCAACTGGTGGTAGGCTTCTTTTGTCGGTATTCCGCTGTTTCCGAGTTGGTAGGGCCCGGACACTGATGGATATCTCCCGAAAGCAATAGGCAAATTGATAGTATTTTGCCAAAGGCATCGGGCTGCTGGGTTCCTCCGGAACCTGCTTTGCAGGTGGCTTTAGACTGCCAGGTGATCAAGGCAACACTGCCGTATCCCCAAAGTTTGTCAGCATTAACTGACAGACAACAGTTTTTGTCCAAACGCTCCATTTTCAGCTGTATAAAGGCATCATATTCAAAGCCCTCTGAGGAATATTTTAAACAGTGACCATAACTGCTTAAAAACACAGTATAAACTGATACTGCTAGCAGAGCTCCAAACACACCTGGCGCAACTGACGCCATTAGAAGTTCTCAGGAGACAATCATGCAGGTACATACGATACATTACGCCAGATTTAGTTTTGATGTCAGCGTTGTCAGTGCCGTCATGGAAATAAAAGTGAACAAAAAAGACAAGACAATCTCTGAGACTACAGAAACAGCCTGGCCTTTACGTTGCATTCATATGCGAGCAACAGGCTTGGATTAAGTCATCTATGTGTTTTGGATCGCAAACGTTATTCTTCTTGTGATGTTTTTTGAAGTTCCGATATAGGCTTCAGGTGCATCACCACCCCTTTCTCGGGCACGAGTGGGGCCGACCCTGATTTGCGTGTAAATCCAAGACACATTGTGGCTAACGGTGACGCATATAATGTGGATTAATTGGACTTTATTCTAATACAACACACTGGAAATAACAAGAGTAAATGGGTAAGTAAATAAGAGAAAGAATGGTCACACATTTGAGACAATTCAATCGGACAGTATGTAGCACCTTTAACCTCCTTTTTATTCCTACCTGCTGAAGTACCTTTTCATCCTCTTATGTGTGTGTGAATGTGTCCATATGTGATGTTAAGCTCTCCTTCTTAAATGAGATTTAAACTGAGTGCGTATTAACCTTTTTTATGTATTCATAATTTCAGGGAGTTCAGCCACTGGAAGGTGAACAGCCTGGCAACAGAGAAGAGAGATTTCCTCAAAGCTCCGTTACCCTTAGCACCAGAGTTTCTACGCAACCTGCGGTTACTGGGGCGACGGCCAACCCTGCAGCAAATCAACGAAAACCTCATCAAGAAGTATGGGACCCACTTCCTAGTCTCTGCTACCCTGGGAGGTAAGGAAGGACTGCAGGTGACACACACGCTTTTTATTCTCGGGTTAGGAAAATGTCGGGACCCACCAAAAATAGAGAGCTACTCATTTGAGGTCTCAGAGGAGTTACAGCCTCTGTTAGTGCTTTTTCAAGGAAAAAATGTCGAGTGGAAAGCAGCACCCATTACTCCACCTGCAACATTAAACCAAGGTTGTTTTCCACAGTAACTTTCCACTCATCCTTCCCTCTGATGAACATTGCGTGCGGCTACAAGAGCATAAGAGGGATTAAATTGACCCGTTTCTCAGCGTACGTCGCCTTTTTTATTTTTATTGGATTTCTTTTTACCCTCGATCTCCTCTGAGAGAAGTAACTCACAAAACAGAATCGCCAGCGGTATCGATCGTGTGTGCCTCACACAACACGACTCAGACCTGTGTTGGGTTCAAAGTGACGACCTCATGTTATTGATACACGGCCGACTACAGATACATCAGTACATTTTTACAGTCGGCTGTTTTTTTTTTTTTAAGCGACTTGTAGAAAATTTATAGTGAGTATAAACATCTCAGCATCTAGGCATTCATTTCATCAGAGGGGGAGATTTACAAGGCCAGGGTACTATCAGTAAAATCCTAATATACAGGGGAATGCATGAAATCAAATAGTAGGGGATACTTATGAGAGATATAATGGGCTTTAAATTAGGACGCAATTCTATCAGTTGAAGCCAATGTTACTCATACATCTTCTAAAACAGGCCACATCGGCTACTTTTCCTTCACACGCACACACATAGAAGACAAGTCATGTTTATTTTCTGCAGTCTCCTAACAATCCCTGTGGTATTTTAGCGATGTGTTAGGTGTGCATCCCCAGCCACACTAACTTTGCGCTAAACTTTGTCAGCATGGGAGACAGAGCAGAGACGAATGCAGCGGCAGACTGATAGTTAGACTCAATATGTAACTAACAGCCTCATCTAAATGGGCTGAGCCCGTCTGCATAACGATTAGACTGTCTGAGCAAACGCACACATCCCCAATCTCGTTTTTTTTTCCCATTTTGTTCTACTGTTTCATCTCTTTCTCAAAATAAGTGTCAAACCATTCTGAATGAAGTATTGTGGTGCTGCAGAGACGTCCCGGCCTACAAATCAGATCCTACAGAATAAAGAAAAAATCTTCATTTGGTACAGAGCCTCGCAAAAATCACACTGTAATCATTTTCATTTTTTTTTATATAAATATTTTTCAATGAAAATGAGAAGAATCATACAGAAATTATCATTCCCTGCAATTTCGTGAATTACATCGCATTCGCAATATCAGTCAAAATAATCGCAGTGAGATATTTTCCTCATATCATGCAGCCCTAATTAACACAATTACGGTTGTGTTAACAGTTACGGTTACGGTTCTCTGATGTAGGCTACTGACTTCAGACCAGCGTTCACAACCATTAATTCCTCTGTACATGCGAAGCTGCTCGCGCTACTTGAAAGCCACAACGTTAGCGTTACCCTTGCTGTAGCTTCAGCAATGCTGCTTTGTTGTGCAATGTTTTCAGAAACATATTTTAACTTCAACTTTATTTATTTTTAATAGCACCTTTCATGCAAGCATGCAGCCCAAGGTTCTTCACAGAACAACATATAAACACAGATGAGAAATAAAAAATAAAAAGCAAGACTACAAATTATAACAATAAGACAATAAAATGTTAAAAAAAAAAATTTACAAATAAAAACATCATAATAAAATGAACGCAGGATTAAAATTATTTAAAAAAAATAAATAATTAACACTTAGAATGCTACAACATTATTCCAAATTAAAATTAAAAGCCAGATTAAAAAGACAAGTCTTTAATTTCCTTTTAAAAATACAGAGAGAGCTTGCCATTCTACTATCCAAAGGTCTGTCCTATCGTATTGGCTATTTCCCATTTAAAGCTAACAGAACACAAAAATATATGTTTCTGAAAAAATCTGAGGCAAGACATTGGCAATGCAGTAACATAATCTTGATTCATATTTGATCAGCGCTGCCTATTTTGACAGTTTGACTGCAGTTCACGAGCAGTTGTTGACACTGTGTTAGAGACTCCTCGGATCTGATTGGTTGGCGAGGAGGCAGAGGAACTTGAAGGATTTTTCACAGATGATCCGATTCATGTTGTGACAGTTTGAGCAAATATGACATAAAGTACATTTTTATAAAAGTTTCCAACTTTAGCTTTAATGGTTGTATAATTGTCTGATGAAAGTGACAGAAGCAAAAGCAAATGATACATTACCTGCATCATAGCAGACAAACCACAAAGCCACAGTCAGACAGTTTAGGCCTGCCAAAGAAATATCAAATGCAGAAGCAGAATGTCACTTCACTTGGAGTGGAAGGATAATATCAGCCTGTTGCTCTCGCAGTGACTCTTGAGTCATGTTTCCTTTGTAAGGAGGTCCATCACAAATGTGTTCCCATTCAAAAGCAACCTCAAAACCTTTTATTTTCTCAGGCATTTGTGTAATCACAGTGTGTGTGTGTGTGTGTGTGTGAGTGTGTCCATCACAACTGTGTCCACATTTAAATAGCAACCTCAAAACCTTTTTATTTTCTCAGGCATTTGTTTAATTACTGTGTGTGTGTGTGTGTGTGTGTGTGTGTGTGTGTGTGTGTGTGTGTGTGTGTGTGTGAGAGTGTGTGTGTGTGTGTGTGTGTGTGTGTGTGTTGGCGCGTGCGTGCGTTTCTGTGTAATGAAAGGTACTATACACATAAAATTGAAAATGACACATACAGAGAGGATTCAATACTTTATTTCAAAAGATTAAAAAAAAAAAAATCTTCAAAAATAGGGTTTAGGGTGACTTAAAAACAGAGTCATTGATCGATTATTGATCCACAGGAGAGGAGTCTTTGACCATTTTCCTGGACAAGCAGAAGCTGAACAAGAAGTCGGAGGGTAACAGCAACAGCTCGGTGGTGTCTCTGGAGCTGCTCCATCAGCTGGCCGCTTCTTACTTCACAGATCGAGAGAGCACCCTAAGGCGACTGCACCACCTCCAGATTGCCACCTCTGCTATCAAGGTACTGTACACATGCACGTAGAGAGTGACTATGCCTACCCACAGTACATATCCAGATACATATACTTTTGAGTAGGGGTGGGGGGGGAATCGATACAGCATAGTATCGCGATATTTTCCATGGCAATACTGCATTAATACAAAGACGGCAAGTATAGATCTTTTATTATATATGTGTTGGTCACTTTGTCTGCTTGACAATCCCATTTTGCAGCAATAAAATTGAAGTGAGATGAACAAAGAGAAACATTGATGTTTTTAGATAAAACGGATGTTCACAAAGTGTCCTTTTGGGGACATCATTTGAAATTGGGAAAAATTTGAAGTTGGAAAAAAAGGTACTGAATTGCAATATATCGCAGGATATTGCAATATGTTTAAAATCGCAGTATCAAAGTATCGTGATGATATCGTATCGTGAGGCCTCTGGTGAGCTAGAAAACCAGCACACTGTTGATTTTCTTCGTGCAGACTTGTGTTTGCACTTCTCCAGGTCCAAAAACAAGCACCCATCAAGGTAGACACGCAAACATTACCGCTACTATAAAACTGTCCCTTTTGGATATATTACTCCACGCTGCACCTATAACAAATAGCTCTGCTTGCTCCCAATGTATGCTCACAAACAATCTTTTTAAAAGATTATTTTCAAGGTCCGCATTGCTCAAAAGAGGGAGCTTGCGAGGATTTTAGTTTTTTCTTATATGGCAGGCTAGATTAAAAGCACAGTGTATGCACTGCAACCCACCGAGGTAAAGCGAGGCAAATGTCAAGTTTCTTTAAAGTCCCAGTGGGGAAAGTGTATTTATTCATACTGTACTCTACTGTATGCCATCTGGACTGGGTTACAGGCTGGTGTGTGCTCTCCTGTAGTGTATGCTAGGGTGTGATTTCTACAGGGGACAGGGGGGACATGTCCACCCCCACTTTTTAAAATCCTTTTTGTCCCCCCACTTTCAACATTTTTGATTCTATAAAATTATTCTCTCATGTCTTGGCAATCTGCCCCTATATTAAACAATAAAGAAAGTAAGACATCTTTTTCTTATACATTGTTTATTCTTTCTGGCAGAATTTATCAATATGTTCAACTTAATCATTTCCTGTATTTTGTATCATCATAGTCCCTAAATGCATGTAGAAATGCAGGAAATGGGATTCAAATAGAAATACAAATTCTGGCAGAGGACCCCCCCAGACCCCCTATTTTGTGCCCCCCCACACTTCTCAAACCAAAGCCTGTAGCTGTAGACATCCATGACTGTAGGTGTGTGTGCGTTTGTATCACACAAGGGTTAAAACACCTGGTAATTATCATCAGTGTAGTAAAAAACTGTTGGATTTTTTGCACAAAGGGGCTCTGACTCTAGAATATGAAGTGGTTCAACACCTTTTTTTTAGCACGTAATTTAGTTCTTCTCATGGTTCATTTTATTTACCTGCACATTTAACAATCGACATGCCTTGACATAGTTACTCGCCGTTCACACAAAATCTCCCACCAGGCTTTTATAGCTCGTTTCATTATTAAATGCAAAGAGGAGCAGTTTTGTTGAAAATCCACTCGAAGAATACAATCCAACAAAATCCTATTATCCCCTGTGTCTGGTTTCACCTTGTTTAAATCTTTTTTTTGTTGTTGTTCCTCCTGACGACTGAAAGCAAAGCATAACCAAGCGATACATTTTTTTTCACATTGGAACAGATCTGTTGGTTCTTATGGAATGACAGCAGGTGTGTGGGTGGGTGGACAGCGCTTTCATGCTTCAACTTAAGGGCAAATCTGATTGAAATGAGTAATTGCTTGGTGTCAACTTTGTGTGTACCTTGAATAAGGTACCATCGCTGAAAACGCTGTATGCATAGGTGAGATTGAAAATTTTAAACGCTAAAAGGGACACTGGAGCACCTGATTGCTTGGAAATGTACTTCCTCACAAAGCCTTGAATGGTTCTACCTGAGATTAGGGAAACACAAAGGATGCCTGGGAAATTGCTTTTACCTTGAGAGAAATGTTCGATTAGTGGGAGTAGTTTTTATAACATATTAGCTGCAGGGAATCTGAGAGAAAACAGCATCTAGACAAAGCCTGCTGCAGTGCAGGCTGTACTCAGTCTAAAAAAGAAAAAAATAGACCTCTGCATACTCAAATGCAATAGTTTTTATATTTATTGGCAGGCTTCATCACAGCAAACACAGATTTTAAATAGTAATGCGGCATCTCATAACAGCACAAGGCCAAAAACACATTGTCTGCTAAGCCTGAATTAATTATGAACTGAAATCTTGCTCAGTTTGATGCATTTGTGTCTGGGGAGAAGCTAATGAGTGACTGTTGCACAAAAACAATCCCTTATCTTTTGCAAAGTAGTCAACAATGGTAAATAAGTAAATGGCCACCATTAAGATCTGTTTTCCGCATTAGTTAGTCTTGTTTCAATCCCTCCAGTGATATTTTTTTGCAATGCACTTTGGACAAATTCAGCTGCACACTGCTTCTCATGCCTATTTAACAGCATGCCTTTAGTCAGGTTCTGCAGTTTGGTCTGAGGGGAGCCGTTTGCCAGAGAAATGAAAAATGATGTACGATATTAATATGAAATTTAAGAAGAATTCAAAAGTTGCAAAACATTTGATATGGTAAGTCATATTTAAAGCAGAGGGAAATACTAAATGCTTGTGATATAATAATAAATCTAGTTAGAAATGAACCATTATAAACCAGGCAGCTGCCCCGGCGCCCGGTACAATTGCAATGAGTTGTAGCTTACTATGAAGATGATTGGCACCTTGCCTTAGTTATAACTTGATGTCCAAAATAGTCAGGTTATGCCCCAAGTAGTAATTGTGCAACCAATTTGTTAGTAGCTGATTCAGTTGCAAACTTAGAAGTCCGACTCAATGGATTTACATTGCTGGTATAAAGCCTGACGTTCTGCCACTATCTCTGTTTTCTATTTTGCAAGGGCACCATTGTGGGATTCCAGGGCTTAGCACCGTCCAGAACGGTTATGATTGGTTTGAAGAAATACAAACAAGCCAGAGCTTTTTTTCTCCCCGTGTCTCAGAATCGTTAAGCAGTGAAGCCAGACCAGACTCCAGCACTGAGGAGATAGGTCTGGCAATGTGAGACTACAAACTACTGTTACTAGTAGGTACTAAGCCTCTGGCGCTGACTTTACACCCTAACTTAGTAGAAAACTTACACATAGCTGGTGCCACCCAGTGCAGGTCACAGTGGCAGCAGGCTAAGCTAGCCAGCCACAACTGCCACCTTTTTCTGAGAAATTCCAAAACATTTCCAAGTCACATGGCATATTGAGCCACCTCCAGCATGTTCTGGGTCAACCCCAGGGTCTCCAACTAGTTGGACATGCCCAGGAAACCTAATTATATAGAAACAAAAATTACAATGTCAAATGGTCATCCAAAGCCACAGATGTTTTATGAAAATGCGAACATTTCAACTTGTATACTTCTAAATCTAAGGGAAATGCCACTTTTTTCCATATTGCATGTATTAACAAATGCCCCCAAATTGTTTTACACCAGATGTCGTTTATCACACTAACTCAAGCGGAATCCACGCTTGAACCTTCATTTTCTTCGCACCACTAGTTTCCCCTAATGACAAAATGATCTAATTAGATCTAGAATTGGATATACAATATGTGTTGCATGTTAATGATGTTATGCAACAAAATAGATTTTCTTAAAACAGTTCAACTCCTTCATGCTTTAAGATAAGCCCATACCAACCTTGTGTTATGTGCTTATAGATTTTGAGATACTAGTGCAGTGCCCGTTGATGCTCGAAGTTTTCTCCAGAACCATTGTAACCCTAAATTACTCACAGAAGGACCCCAAAGCACTTAATATGCAGCTTAACTGTATACTACTGACAGTGGCGGAGTGGCAATCGGGAGAGTCGGGACTCTTCCCGGTGGGCCGGTGGTGTTTCGAGGCCGCTGCCCGGCCCCTGACCACTGGTCAAACGGTGCAGCCTCTGCTCAACCCTTAGGGCGGGCCGCAGCAGCCTCTTATTTCAATACAACCACAGGCTAATTAGAAAGCACTAACAGTCACAACCATGTCTAAGATTTTCAGAAATATAGGGGGATCAGTGAGCGGCCCCTCCCCAAATGGCATAGCCCTGGTCGGCCTATGACGTAAAGCCATCGAACACCTCTTACTACTACCTTTACCTAACAGAGAAATGTAAAGGTTACGTTGCAGATTCAGATTTTACTCACAAAATATATCAAATAGAATATGATGCTTTAGTATTCATTAAACTATCCAGCATAATATTAGAGTAAACAATTGAATGCACGACTTTTCTATAGTTTTACTTTTGGAAAAAAAACATTTTGAGTTTGTATTCTACCACTGCCAATACCAGCATTCCCAGTTGGAGACAGGGTCTTGTCTCGTCATGGTACAAAAAAAAGTTGTTGATGAACATATTTTGTCATTATTACTGAAACAAAATGAACACTGCAGCGCAGGTATTATTTCCAAACAGGCATAGTTGCTTGACATAACCACCGCGGGTACAAGTTAAACGTTAAAGCATGGATTTAATTAGTGCAGGTATTTTGCCGACAGTAACGTTATTAGTGTTAAAGTCCTAATATAATGCTCATTTTCAGGTTCATAATTGTATTTAGAGGTTGTACCAGAATGGGTTTACATGGTTTAATTTTCATAAAACACAATATTTTTGTTGAACTGCACATTGCTGCAGCTCCTCTTTTCACCCTGTGTGTTGAGCTCTCTGTTTTAGCTACAGAGTGAGACATCTCACTTCTGTTCCATCTTTGTTGGGAGTCGCACTAGGACGTATCTAGGTAAGGAAAACTAGCCATTAAGAAGTATGAGGGCGTGCCACGCTAGCAGCTAGGCGAGCATTATAACGTGTTACAAAGTGACTCACGTTCGTCACGGAAGTAAAGGCTGGACTACAATAGAGCTGTTTGGAGCAGTTTGTGAACAGTGTTTTCTAAACAATAAAGGAAAGGGGAAAAGCCAAAAAGCATAATATGAGCTCTTTAAGTTAGTTTGTCAAACTTACACAATGTGAGTTGCATAACATACATGGTGAAATGCAGTTAGCGGAGGGATTCATTTCCAAATGGGTGTAATAATCACCGGTATGCTTGACTGAGAGTCCTGATGCCCCAAAGCCCCTTCACTTAGTGTTTTTTTTTATCTTTATTGTGCGGTTGCTTAGTTTTATTCGCAGTTTATTTATATTAAAGTGTCACTTTTACAAATTGCACCAAATTCGACAATGCACATCATTGGATTCCGACCAATACCCCGCCAAGTGCGAAAAAGAACGTAAGATAGAAACACACACACACACACACACATATTCCTCGCTTCATGGTTTGGGCCCCTCACTTTAAAAAAATAAGCACTGACTAAAAAGCATTATGAGAATGTGTAGCAAAATTGCAGGGATAAACTTTAAACTTTGAGGAGCTATCACTCCTACAGGGCCAGAGCCATGAGGAAAGCCAAAGCTATCCTCGCTGACCCGGGTCACCCCTTATGTTATGAATACAGGCTGCTGCCATCTGGTCACAGGTACACGGCACTGAGGTGTAGGACTAAGAGATTTAAGAGCTCATTTGTCCCTGTTACCATTAGTCTCGTTAATACCTTGACGTAAATTGTACCATATGAATATAAAAATTAGTACATCTGCATGTTAGGGTTTGTGTGTATGTATACTGCTGTCTTTTATTTTCTGCTGGCTGTGAAACTAATTGCCCCCAACGGGGATAATAAAGTTAACTTAAATTTATAGTAAGATGCAACATATGTTTATCATCTTTTATTCATTGCCATTAGCAATAATAATTCAATATCACATTCAAGATAACAAATTCCATAAAAATGCACATATAATCCTAATAAGCTTTGCTCCTTGAAGAGTGAGCAGGCGGTAAATAGTCCAGTTTTTTAGCAATTCCAAACACCCAGTGTTTTTGCACACCCACCTACACACACACACACACACACACACACACACACACACACACTTGTGCACACAGAACAACTGCAAAGACAACAAACACAACCCCTCCCACTTGGAGAGGAGCAGCCTTTGCATGTTTCTGCTAAATGAGGATCTCTGGTATGCAAGCCACCTGCCGTGCCGTGTTCTGCCAGATCAACTCATCACCCAAGAGGAAGCGACACTGAGTGGGATGTACTTGACCCGTGTCCATGTACGCCTCTGGGCTGTGTGTCGCTGCAGCACCGCGTAGGAGGGAGTGAAATACATTATCTTTATCTCCAGCAAATAAAGTGGATAAACTTCAATCACACATTAGACTATAGTTTTGTAAGACGAAAAAAAGCCCCTCTTTAACGCCTGTGTGAAATCTGCCATTTGGAAATGAGAGTGGAACTGTCTGTGTATGACGCACAGGAAGGTAGAGTATTTTAAACACAGCACGGCCGGTTTCCAGAGCCAAAGTCAGCACGGAAACTGCAGCCAGACACTTTTCTCCTCTATAAAACCTTATCAAATTGTAGTAAAAAAAAACCATTTTGTACAAATGAACATTTTCTATTGACTGACATAATATATACAATGATATAAACATAAAGTAAAATCGTTCTACTCCTAAAAATAATTTCAGCACTGAATTTACACATTTTGCTGTTGCTTGAACTTTATAGGCATTAGAATAGCAGAAGAGTTGTATTGGATTGCATTATATTTCAAAAGTGCGCATAATACCCACCTTGTACTTTAAATTACATTGCTTGTTACATTACTTTTTTCATTATGTCTCATGGCTGTATTGTTAGGGAGCATGCAGCCTTACCCATAACAATGGTTAGTTGTGCTGGGCCTTCAGATTCAGAGGCATATCTTCATATCTATTCATATCCAATTCTTAGTAAATCTTTTTACTAGCCTTTGATGCATGCTGCATCAATAATCACCATTAGAAGGTAATAGCTTAAATTATGGTCTTTAACAACTTGTTAGAGCAGTAATCGCAACATGAGTGCTGAAATAGGAAATGTACAGCATAAGGGAAAAAAAAAAAAAAAAAAAAAAATAATGCACATTGTTGAATAAACATTAAAAACAAAATGGCCCAGGTTGAATGATCCACTCAGTGAAGGGCTCTTGGGAGTTTTCAACAAAGGCAGAGACGGGGGTGGCAGCTCTCAGGTGGATTATCGTTGAAGTTCCTCACATGAGTTACAAAAAAGCCCAGCGTGTATTCGGTGTAACACAGCTGAGCGCTTTCTGCTCTGAAGCTTTCATGGTTTCTGTAAACAAAGAAAGTTATAATGAAATTGAACATTGTAGACTAAGGGGATATAAATTATGATAACAATCAAAACAGAGATAAAGTAATAACTAAGAATTATACATACATTCTTGCATGAAAGTGAAAGTTTGGTGGAAATGTATTTATAGTACACTGTTAGTTAGAAAATACATCAACTGTGACTTCTCATGTTGTACCATTTGCCAAAGGAAGCTTCATAAGGCGTTATGAATCCATTTTCTTTATTTTCGGAGCCCACTATATGGCACTCTCTGTTCAACAAAGGGTTGAAAGCACGCTGAATTGCCATTCCTTGATTTTTGTTGTTGTTGCTTTAAACCAAGAGCGCCATCTAGTGGGCTCAGACAATAGAGAAAATGGTTCACAAATCATGAAGCTTTATTTGGCCATCACTACCATTTGGCAATAATCAAACTTCCTGCTTCCCACAGTGTGTGGCTGTGATGTGACTTTTCCCCAAAAACTTCACCATTGGGTATGTTTACATGCACACCAATATTCCACTATTATTCCGACTATGACAATATTCCAAATTTGATTCAGGTCATGTAAACAGCATATTCCGTCTGGATATTCCGAATAAGGCCTTTTTTCCACATATAGCATTTTCCGATTATGACGTGGGATATGCCAGTATTATTCGGGTTTAAGAAAAAAAAAGAAAAAGAATATGCGTCTCAATCAGGGTTTTTACAGCCTCTTGGCTGTTTGCGGGTTATGGTCAGCTCTGTGCGTTGCTATGGTTGCTGTACACAAACTAACCAGCCAACAGTTTGCAAGGCTGTGGACCCGGTAGAGATGCATGCCTAAAAGATAAGGAGAAAACACAAACATTATCAAAGACTTGGATATCAACAGGTTTTTGGATATGCGCCGATCTTTTCAAGAAGCTGGTTGAAGGAATGACAGAGGAAGGCTGTGTTCACACGGTCGAACACGTCCGCGACCGGTGGAAATTTAATTTACAAGACCAAAAGCGAATATGCATATCCACTTGCATCTTTGTATTGACTTTATAAGCAACAAGCTGCCTTCGAAATTATCTTTTAGTTCAGTCTGAACACACTTTAAGAGGCTGAATTTAATTTGACCAGAGAACTCATTATGTTGCACAGTCAATACAAAAACATGAATGAGATGCAACAGTTGAGACTTTTCAGTATGAAAGCAGAGATTATCTGCGTCCACATCTTAAACAACTACCCAAAACGGCCTCCCTCCCCTCCACTAATCTCCCTTTGCTTCTCGCCTTTATGTCGTTCTAATCTTTAACTACATCTTAGCGACATCTCCCTCTGAGATATTTGAGACATGTTTGAGATGTGTATCTTTTTGCAGCGCCTTGAAGGCTAACTTCCATTTCTTTTTTTATAATAGATGCAATCTTAATGCAAGGCAGTGTGTGAAGATGTGAGGAACAAGGCTATTTTAAGAATGGCAAATTTGTCCAGGCTGCATCATTTGCCAAATAGCGTGATTTAGCTTGAAAGACCATAGCTATCTTCTAAGTCTAATTGTAATATATAGAGCAGTCACTGTGGAAATGAACTATTACTCTTTGTCTTTCTTTCCTTCTCTGGTTCTTTTGTATTTATACGATCATGTTCTTTTTGTCTCATGCTTGATCTTTGAACATGTCAGTCTCTCCAAACGTTTTGCCCTTTGTCTCTTTATCTTTGTGACTTTAATTTTCTCCATCTACACTTCTCTTATTAATGTGTCTGCTCTTCATTTTTCCTCAACTCGCAGCACTACAGCAGATGCCAAGTAGGAAATTGTTTATGTATCGTCATTTCCATTTTACAATCCATGTATTATAGAAGCACTAATGATGTTTGTGCTATGGTTATTCACTTCTTTGTTCTCTCCATGCAGAGTGACAGATCGGTATGGGTGAATAAGGGTGTATGAGAGAGGACATGAGGTTGTTATTAAAGACATTTGTCACAGCTTCAGGATTTGCCGGTTTGGACGCAAACGCAGAAGGAGAGATGAGGAGGTAGCAGGGAGAGTTTCAATGATTCAATGATGAAAATAAACTCATAAAATGAACACATCCACAAATACTTCAGAGGGCCAAAACTGCAGGTGAAGTGTAAACAATTAGCAATTAGCATCTTATGTCACTGTTTTACATAATACTCTACATGAATATTTGAATATAAGTACGAGGTTGTTCACAAAATTGTTTCAATATTAATATCATATACCTATTGTGCCAAATTGAATATTAAGTAACACACAATGAGGTGCTATGAGAATGCTGATGACAGAGTGAACCAAAACAAAAGTTGCAGACAAGACTGCTAAACAATGAGCTGGAACTCGCTATAAAACTTTGTAAAGCAGAAGGGAGCTGCAGGTTCAGGTGATAATTCTCTGTAAGTAGCTACATCACTACAAGCTTTTTCACATTGTCAAATTGTTGTTTGATAGATTGTTCATAAAAAAAAAAAAAAAAAAACATCAATTACAGCCTCTTTAGTCTTGTCACATCATAAAAACCTGCCCTTTTGGAAGGCACAGGCAAATGATGGCGTCCTGCTGACTGAGGCATCAGATCAGGTTCTATGTGTCGTTTGAGAGGGCGTGGACAAAGGAAGTATTTTAGGCGTGTAATTTGGAGGATTTATTGGATTAAACTTTGAACCACAGCTATGTTTTAGGTGTCCTGCCAAACAATTTTGCTGCGCACCTCTCAGCAAGGCTGGATTACCATCTGGGCAAATGCTCGGCTCCCTGAACATCAGAGGCCCAAGTTGCAGGTTCACTCCCATCGCGTAAAATGCAACGTTTGGTCAGGTGCCTTTGGCATTTGATATTGACGCAAGAAGTCTCCTTTAGTGTCACGTTCAGACGCGCTTGGTCAGGACTCTTGGGGTCACTATTTGACACTCTGGTTCAGAACGTACGTTTAACTGACATGCGGCACGAGAACGGACAGTTAGGTTTAGGATAAGATTGTGGGTGGGGCTACAAAATGTACAGTACAGGCCAAAAGTTTGGACACACTTTCTCATTCAATGCGTTTCCTTTTTATTTTCATGACTATTTACATTGTAGATTTTCACTGAAGGCATCAAAACTATGAATGAACACATATGGAGTTATGTACTTAACAAAAAAGTGTGAAATAACTAAAAACATGTCTTATATTTTAGATTCTTTAAAGTAGCCACCCTTTGCTTTTTTATTAATAAGGGAAAAAATTCCACTAATTAACCCTGACAAAGCACACCTGTGAAGTGAAAACCATTTCAGGTGACTACCTCATGAAGCTCATTGAGAGAACACCAAGGGTTTGCAGAGTTATCAAAAAAGCAAAGGGTGGCTACTTTGAGGAATCTAAAATATAAGACATGTTTTCAGTTATTTCACACTTTTTTGTTAAGTACATAATTTCATATTTGTTCATTCATAGTTTTGATGCCTTCGGTGAGAATCTACAATGTAAATAGTCATGAAGATAAAGAAACACATTGAATGAGAAGGTGTGTCCAAACGTTTTGCCTGTACTGTATGTTTCTGTGACACCATGAGACACAAACCCCAGACTCCTGGGTGCAAGTCCTGTGTTGTATGACTCACTACTCACTACTGTTGTACTGTTGTCGCTCATAATGCTACATCACCCTACAGCACTGCGGCCAAGCTGCTGCTCTGCCTGCCGCGTCCTGTACAGACGCTAAAGGGGTGATTTTTGCGTTGGTTTCCGACGCTGAGAGCCGCTGACCAAGCGAGTTGGGAGTGAGAAACAGTTGGTTCATTATAGTAGTTTGTGGTGATTTTAGTATTTGTAATATGGTAATATGTACCAAAGAATGATAACTGAAATCAAAAGGTAGATCCTGGATTGTTTTTTTTTGTTTTGTTTTTTTTATATTGAAGCCCTATTTAAAACACTCATGTTCAAAAAGTGAACATACAGTATGTCAAAAGGACATTGTGTTTTGCCCAAAATCCCAGAAACAACAAGTGCTCCTATTCTGGAAGACTACCCTGCCTCAGGTTTGATGTCAACAGCTGTGATAATTTAATTATTTATTTGAGACTATGCACCATGTAAACTTAGTATCTACTGAATTAAAAAAATAGTTTTAAGTCTAGATTTTGACAGGCCCTTCTTTAAGGCAGAATACTTACACAATGCAAAGAGAGTGGGAGGAACTGGGGTCATAGGGGCTTAAGTTTGGCCTTGGGACAAAAAAACAGTAATGATTTGTTTTCCATGGTTATGATTTAAAAAAATATATTTTAAAAAGTGTGCTTTGCTTGTTGCTTTCCCTCCTATTAATCAGTATAAATAAATCAGCTAATCATGCTGTACGTAAGCCATGTTACACATTTAAATAAGAGGCAATTGTAATCAACCAATGTAACTTTGCCTGGGGTGTGACCCTGCAAAAAAAAACATTCACATACAATGGTTTTTATCAGACCAAGGCATTGGACTTAAAGCAACCTTCCCTTTGTATCTTTTAAAAGTTTAAATGTTCTTCCACAAACACCTGCGCTTGCTCTCCGTCACTTACATTTTTCACCTCTCTCCCTCCTTCCTTTGCACTGTTCTCCGCGAGACAGCCGGTACATTGCAGGCAGCTGTGGCCGCAGGTGTGGGAGTGAAGCAAAAGATGGCGATAGTTTTCTCTGCTGTCAGAGGGCTCTGCCACATCCAGTCCTCAGCCTGCCTTCACACGCTCCGCCTGCCACAAGCTGTGTGCTTGACTGCCAGAAATGGGAACAAACATCTGCCTCATTCACTGCTAATGTTGCATTATAAAAAAAACACATGTATTTTAAATAGATCTGTCCTTCCTCTGTTTCCTAGGTAACCGAAACAAGGACGGGCCCTCTCGGCTGCAGTAACTACGACAGCTTGGATTCAGTTAGCTCGGTGTTGGTGCACAGTCCGGAAAATAAGATCCACCTAAAGGGTAAGGCTGCCCACACACACACACACGCACACACACACACACGCACGCACGCACGCACGCACGCACGCACGCACGCACGCACGCACACACACACACACACACACACACACACTCACGCACCATTTCTAACGTATTTTCATCTTAAATCTATGTGCACACACAGACACAGTCACAGCCCTGAAGAAAAGCTCCATTGAACACACACACTGCCGACACCACCATCAACCACCCTGCCTGCCAAGCCTCTCACCCCCTGTGTGTAGTAGTTGGCCCGGATGACCCTTTACTTTACGCTGCAGTAGTTTATATGTCTGTTCTGCCTGACTGGCTCTCAATCTCATGGGGAATCTCTTATCTTACCAGGCTTTAGATGAACCGTGTCTGGCCACACTGACCCTAAACTGACCCCTCCAACTACACCTGGAACACTCAGTGCACAAGTAAAGCTGAAGTGGTCATCCACGGATAGCCTTCTTATTTGAGAAAAATCTATCACCAAATGATTCTGATGAGTGATATCGGTGGAATAAGAAACCTCTCTCTGACACCCAATCGCTGCAAATAAATGTCAGGCTTAATAAGGCTTAATAACATGTTGGCTAAATAACCTCATTAACTTTTGCAACACATGGTGCAATTCAGTTGTGCAGAATTTGCAGCAATAGCCCTTACTAACTTATTTACTTTGTGGCAAACAAGCCAGTGTCACAGTATCAGCCTCTAGTTTAAAACTGTTAATTTTCACCCATCTTCTATTTCAAAAGTAAAGATATATTTCTTTCTCAGAAGAGTGATAGTTTTGTAATTCATGACTGTGATACAAGTATAAAAGAACCAATGTTGTAATGTAACTACTTTTTCAGGTAAAATGTAGTGTAACGCGCTACTACTGAAAATTTTGTAACGAAACGTAGTTCCTTTTTCAATTCGGTCAAAACTATACTTTTCCCAGGGACAGATTTGACAGCGACACTTCCTTCTCAGCTGGGCGCTCACAAGCACCACGCGTTATGTGAGAGAGGCTGATAGCAGAGCAGCCAACGCTAACTTTTGAGAGCGTTTTAAGCTTCGTGGCTTTTTGCTGGACGGCGCTCTAAGCGGAGAGCTCCGTGACACATGCCACTACATCGCTGAGGACTGGCGGTTAAATCGGCTGTCCTACAAACAGAGCATGACACAAAGCTGACAACCTCACAGATGGATGCGGTGGAGATGGCCTCATACATAGGCTACACGCAGTGGACCACTGTGGATTTGTGTCGGTCGCACGGACACGCAAGGATTTCCAGAATAGAGGCTGCATGTGTCTACGACAATGCACGGACCATCATGGCTGCTCGACCAGTACAAGTCGATACAGACATTACATACACACTAACACCGTGTAATGCAAATGGCCCGCGCTTGACTCGTTCATAATGAATCAGCCGTCACTCTGTGAGTAGAAAATCCAGTGTGCAGTGTAGTTCAGACACTTCACTGATAAACCATATATTGGCTTTATGGTCAAAGACAGTTTTTGTATAATTAATTTCAGTCTCTGCTTTTAAAAGTAACGTAAAAGTAACGAGTAACGTTAAAAAGTTACTCTTCATATTGGGTAACTAAGTAAAGTAACGGATTACTTTTTTAAGAAGTAAGGAGTAACGAGCAAACACTACTTTTTAAAAGTAACTTCCCCAACACTGAAAAGAACCCATTGTTACTATTTTAGTTCAAAGAAAATGATCTACACACCAAGGGTGACATCTGCAGTTATGGACCAGAGTTTGTTGGAGGAAAGGTGAAAACTGTGGTTAGTGGGCAGAGCGTGTATAATAAAAAGTTATACTTTATTAATCCCGCAAGGGAAATTACAAAATATGAAATATAAATAAGGGTATAAGCTATTTAAGATTACACTAAGGAGCAGTAATTAGCATGGCCAATTCAAAGCACTAATGGCCATTGTTGGTAATCTGGGAAATGAGGCTGTGCCTGTACTGGATAGCAACTGATGTATTCTGCCACGCCAGCATCAGCAGCTCTGCTTGGCTCCTTATGAAGCAGACTAATAACATTTGGAAATAACTAATTGCCTCACTGGTCTATCAGGCTTCATCATTATGGGCACACCTGACATTATATCCAAGCTCAAGTTTTGGTCAGTTCCCAGCGACATAGTTTAGTTCAATAATTAAGGCATATATATATATATATATATATATATATATATATATGTGTGTATATTCACTACCGGTCTTTACTAAGTTTTAGAACACCCCAAATTTTCCAGGTTTATATTGAAATTCATGCAGTTCAATGTCTTATTGTACTCTGAAATGAAAGAATAGAACAAATGAACAATTTAAGTTAAAAAATAAATCATGGAATCAATTTATGAACCAAAATGTATTTAAAAAAAAGTAGCCCCCTTTGGCAGATATAACAGCTGAACACACTCGTTGCATTCTTTCTACAATGGAAATCAAATATTCTTCAGAAAGTTCTTCCCAACTCTGTTGCAGAAGTTCCCATAAATGTGTGGCGCTTGTAGGTTGCTTTGATTTCACTTTTCTGTCCAGTTCATCCCAAACCAGCTCAATGGGGTTTAAGTCTGGTGACTGTGCTAGTCACTCCATGTTTTTAAGCTTACCATCTTGTTCTTTTTTGCTAAGGTAGTTCTGGCATAGCTTGGACTTGTGTTTTGGGTCATTATCTTGCTGTAGGATGAACCCCTAACAAACTAGGCGCATACCAGAGGGTACTGCATGGTGCTGCAAAATGCTGTGGTAGCCGTTTTGGTTCAGGGTGCCTTTCACTCTGTACAAATCACCGACCCTGGATCCAGCAAAACAGCCCCAGACCATCATGCTTCCTCCTCCATGTTTGACAGTTGATGTCACACACTGAGGAACCATCCTTTCGCCTACTCCACGGCATATAAAAATCCTGCGTGATGAACCAAAGATTTTCAAAGCACCTTCTTCCAGTCTTCAGTAGTCCATTGATGGTTCTTGGCCCAGGCAAGCCTCTATTTCTGATTCTGACGTCTTAGCAATGGCTTTCTTGCTGCAACTCGACCTATCAAACCTGCAGCTCGAAGTCTTCTCTTTACAGTTGAAACTGAGACTTGCTTATTACGACCACTATTAAGCTGTGCTTGAAGCTGTTGTCCTGTGAGCCGCCTATCACGCAAGCTGTTGACTCTCAGAAACTTGTCTTCTCATTCTGTTGTGGCTTTGGGTCTGCCAGACCTCTTCTGTCAGAGTTTCCCCCAGTTTCTAAGTGCCTTTTGATGGTGAAGAATACTGTACACACTGACACCTTGACTTTCTTCACAATTTCTCTGTAGGAAAGACCAACATTCTTAAGTGTTATAATGGTCTGTCTCTCTTCCATTGTTATTTGCTTTTTTCCCGCCATTTTTATAGCAACACACTACTTTCTGCAGTACAATACTGTTCAAATAATGCTCACGAGGGTACGGTACCACAGTGTGTTCCAACAATACTTTTATACAAACAGAGGGGGTTGTAAGTAATCCAGACAAGTTGGAACACCTGTGGGAATTGGTAGCACCAACTTTCAAAGCTTGATCAACCTCCATTGCTGCAGAACAGCTTTACGTTGTTTACCCATTTCTTATTCCCTGAAAAAGGCCTTTTTGTAAAATACTGAAATGTACATTATTTTTCAGTTTTGGATAACCTTACTTTTTTTTTAACCTCAGGCAGTTCGCCACTTACCTTTGTACCATTTCAAGCTATTCATTGGACTTGAACTGCTAAAATTTCAATAAAAAAACTAAAGAAATTGGGGTGTTCTAAAACTTTTGACCAGTAGTGCATAAATATATATATATATATATATATATATATATATATATATATATATATATATATATATATATATATATATATATATATATATATATATATATGTATATATATATATATATATATATATATATATATATATATATATATATATATATATATATATATATATATATATATATATATATATATATATAGGCTACTCATATAAACAAAGTGTAGTAAAACAAACACCTAAATGTGTATTTTGGTTGTTTTCTTTCCAGTAGTCTGAAAGAATATGGAAGAAGAAAAATAGCCAACGTTTCAAAATTAACAAGTTTATGTGGTGTCTGGCCTTAAAAGCATTCCAGTTTTCAAAGGCAAGTAATTGCATGAAACTTAGACTATATTATCGCATGTTCCTTAAAAAAAAAAAAAAAAAACGTGTACCACTGATGATGTGATTCAAATTTAGGAGAACTTGAGAAACTACATATCCAGCGCATTTTAAGAACAGTTTAATACAGAATATTGAAGGGAACAGATTTGTCTTATTTGCCAGATTTCCATATTTAATATACTGGGAGGACGGAAGATCCCCACATATCCACCTTCTGACACACAACAATTACACAAATTTGTCCAAATTGTTCTTAAGTGGTGACTTTAATTTGACATGGTATCTAAATAATCTTGAGTCATGTTTATCTCTTTTATCGGTGTTTCAAGCCCCCAACGTCTCCACCGGATCTCAGTGAACCTCTGTGGCGCGTTTTGCATTATCTGGCAGATTTTGGGAGACCACGCTCCATGCTCCGTGCACTGCCGCCACTGAGAGAAATCCCACACCATTCATTTAAACACACTGCCCACACTGCCATGACACAGAGCCAGATTAAAGTCAGCAAAATATCTCTTTGAATCTCTGCAGAACACATACATTGACAATGGAACTTGCATATTTATAGATTCTGGATTTTTGAATGAGGGAGAACAATGTGGAAAACCCACATCAGACGGAAAATAATGTTCAAAGCAGATAATTTTTATATGTTTTAAAACATGCCTGGAGAGAATATTTTAAAGTAGATTCAGTCTCATTTTCCCCCCCGGCTTATACCACATGTCAGCAAAATTTAGTTCCAGCTCTAATATTACATTGTTTTTTGTTTCATAACAGTTTTCAAGGGTCACTTGATCATCACAAGTGGCTCACTGGGTAATTTCCCTTGGATTTTCAATGGAGTCAGCGTTTGTAGTTTTCATGCTGGCTAACTGCCTTGTTCCCATTTTTCTTGTAGATGAAGCAGAAATACACAACTCATTACTTCTGATGTAATTTTCTGTGGATTGTATCACTTCAGGTGTTGAAAATCCAGCAGCAGATACTCTTCTATTACTACTGCTAAAACAGACGGTATAGAATAGATTGTTTTGGGTCATAGTATAAGCATAAAGAAAAGAAGAGACTATCAAAATACCATTATCCTTCCTGGCCACCCAGCTTTTAACTTTCCTTTAAGAGAATAATCACTCGTGCTGATCTGTAAACTTCCAAAAAAGGAGACAAAGGTGGGGGCAAACTTTCTAGTCATTTAAATTTGTCCTTGAAACAGTACTTAATCCCAAGTGTGAAGTATCACACATTTCATTGAGCTACTTCTTCACAGTGGGTACTTAAGATTTCTCCAAAGCTGAAGTATAATTTGCTGTAAATCCAAAGCAATAGTGTTGTTAGAATGCAGTCAGTGTGCCCCGAGTATTATCAGCATGGAATCTTGTTGAAGTGTGGAATCTAACAAAGTAAGAAAAATCACTTGGATTCAGAGCAGCAGCTCTATGTAAAAGCTTGAACTAAATAAGGCATTGTGAGGCATTTTTCTAACAGAGAATGACACTGGACCTGCATGACTATCTGAACACGACTTCTACGACGTCTGGACCTCTCTGGAATTTAGCTCGCACCTGAGAGAAAACTTATATATACAAGGCATTTTAATTAATGCAAATAACCAAAACATGTCATCATATTCCTATTCTTCAGTTTCTAAGTTTTGATAGGTGCATGGTAATACCAATAAATATCACCCTTTTCCAGCACCTTTTTCAACTTTCAACCACTGAGAGGAGTACAGGAACAGGAAAAAGAAAAGGAAATAACTTGTGGTTCAAAATTAGCTAATAGTGTAATTGTGTATTCATTCATGTAGAGCCCCATCACTTACTTTAAGAAAATGGAGGGCCTTCAAAGTTTCACAGTGAGTTATAAATAATAAATATTGGTATTTGTAGATTCAAGAACAATGAGTTTAGACATTAATTTGTCAGGTCCAGGCCTAGGGAAGTTTTATTTGTAGGTACATTAAGACATTGGTTGGAGGTTGGCTGAAATTAAATTTCTTAAATGTACTATGTGTAGCCCATATATTGTCTTATATTATATTGCCCTCTTTTCCATTTATTTACTAATGGCATTGGTAGTATGTTGATTTTGTAATGGAATTGGAGAACCACAATCCCAACCAATTATCCTGATGGGTTCCATTTAACTGGAATTTCAGAACTCTTATACTGGCAGCCCAATCAACAACAGTTAGCTCATGCAAGTTGTTTCTGGCATTTGTAGCACTAAATAAAATCAGTATTTAGGTGCCTAGTGTAATCATGTGTTAAGGAATGAGTACCTGCGGGGGAAGCTATTTTAAAACGGGTATGTCTGTGGGAAGATACATTCAGATGTAACTGTTGAATGTTTGGCTCCATTAGTACTTCCTTGTAATTCCTCCAATTCCTACTGTAAACCTCTCCACTGTAACAGGATGAACCACTCTAACTACAGAGCCTCTTTATGTTTGAGCCTCTGCGCCGCTGATAAATCATAAAAGAGAAGAAAAAGGCTATTTCAGAGTTATAAGACAGAAAAGTGTTACATCATTTTGTGGTAATATGGTAGAAACTCTAAAGCTCAGTGCAGTACATTCTCTTGCCAAGAAGAAAAAGTCTCTTTGAATTTTCTATTCCCGAATGCTTCAACGCTCCACTGTTCTTACTCTTTCTAATCTCTGACTCTGATTGCATGTCTGTGTGTGTGTGTGTGTGTGTGTGTGTGTGTGTGTGTGTGTGTGTGTGTGTGTGTGTGTGTGTGTGTGTTATCTACCTTTAGGCTTTGCCTGGGTGTTTGTGTGTGAGTGAATGTGCTTCTGTGAAATGAAGACCACTGCCAAAGTGCCAACAGTGGCTGCCCTTCTCTCATCATTAATGACTGTCAGAAACAGCCTGACTTTCTGCCTTGATTCTGCCATGCTTTGAAGTAGAGTTGCAAAAGATTGTTTGTTTTTCTTTTGAAATTAAACCTCTGTGGTTATTAGTTTTGCAGCTCTATGGTGTTTATACATGCGTATGTGTTTGGGTGTAGGTGGTGTGCTTGAGTGTGAGTGCATCACCATCATATCAAGAGTCCAGGAACAGCAAGTTCAGTAACAACACACAAATGCGTGTGGGAAGAGATGGGAACACAAAATACAGAAACCACTGCATCAGTTAGATTAGGCAGCCTTCAGTTTACATAATCTTCACTCACAAGACCAAAGCAAGACCTCCACCGGAAGGGAAGTGTACTCATATAAATACAGACTCAGAGAATACAGTATCTGTGCCCTACATATGATTCACCCCCGAAACTCAGATTAACAGCATGGCTACTCCTGACAGATTTACTAGGATCTGCAGTGACGTCATTCTCAGGCAATGTTTTGGAATAAAAGAAACATATTTTAAATTACGGGAGTCAAATATTTGCCAGTGTCTTTCTTTTCCAAATGATTGCAATTGAATTATTGTCACCATTTCAAAAACATTTTAATATACAGAAAGACTTAAACATTCACTTAGGTCATATTTTGGTAGGTTAGGTCATTCCTCTCTGTAATGATCATGCACGTGGGAACCTATTTTCAGTGTGTGTGTGTGTGTGTGTGTGTGTGTGTGTGTGTGTCTGTGCGTGTGGGGGAGGGGGTTTCCCTGCCCAGGAAACGAGGTGTGCAACAGCTAACTTGCACTCACACATTCCTCTTTAGAATTAAGCCCTGTGAGTTGCAGAATCATGTTCTGTTGTTAAATCTGCGTGAAAAAAATACAACAGGATAAATAATGTATCCATACCTCATCAAATCCATGTTAATGCTACCTCTAAAAGGGCCCAGCAAAGACTTTTAAAATCTTTAAATGACACAATGATTCATTTAATCAGTTTTAACCTTGTGTATAGAGCTCAACAGTGACCTCCCACTTTTTGAACTGCTCCAGTTTGCGAATTGAATGTCCCCATTCATTCGAAAATCAGATTAAACATGACCATAAAACATTTGAAACAGCGAAACAAAGTTCATTTACACAGGCCATTTCATTTTATGTATGCAAATGAGTTTATTGGAATGGCAGGTAAGGTGGAGGGGGGATGAAAGAAGGTCGGAAACTGAGGAATGAGAGGAGCTGAGGGGCTGGAAAGAACAAAATACCCTTTGTAAGTCCAGACCTTGACCTTCCTCCTGTAATAGCAGGTACAAAATTACCACTTTAGTCCTCCTCTGAGACCTCTAGGAGTACTTTCAGGGTCTCCAGCACACAAAACTGATGCTGAAGAGTAGAGGCAGTCACTTTATTTGTAGCCTGGATTCTAACCTCAAAGGACTTCAGCAACAACTACTCCCATTTGATAACTTGGCTGTAACTTTGTCCCCTATTCCTCCCTATTCTATTTCCACATTCTCCTGGAAAGTACCTTTATGGCACCTGTCCTCTCTTTTAACCACCAGCTATGTAGGTAAGAATCCTTGAATCTGTCCACTGCCTCATAAGCACCCTCTCATATGTCCCCTTGTCTATCCTTATTGAGGAGGCTCTTTCATACGGACTTTCTCAAAAATTAAAATTTAAAATTGTAATATCCTAAGTGTATGTTTGACACACACTCACACACACTCATTCTCTGCACGTTGAGTAAAAATCACATAGATAACCTGTGTAAACCTCAATCGCCTGAATACAAAAGCCTTACCCACGAAATTAAACAATTTCAAAAACTCAAAAACAGAATGTAAACATACAGTATGTGCACACATAGTCATTTTCATTTTCAACAAGCAACCTTCCCCTTTTATTAATTCCTCCACTCTGTTCAGGATCCCGGTGAGAGAAATATGAGTCTATAATGGATGTCCCTTGAACATAATATAGGCTTGCTCCAAATGTATCCCACAGTCAAGGTAGTTTCTGTTTCTCAGTTAGTGTATTGGCTAGAAAGGATTTTATAATTCAAGCACAAAAAGGAATCAGCAGGCCCCACTTTTAAGTCAGAAATGACACCATTGCCTGCTGACAGCTGCTCGGTGGCCTTCTCAGAGGGACTCCAGGAAAAACTCTAACAGATCCTCCTCCACTGTGTCCCAAACACGCCTTAGAAATCTGTTGGAATTTCATCAATAGCGGTAGTAGAGCCCAGGGACAGATGCTGTACGACACTTGAGAGCTCCTGCAGGGTGAGAGGTCTGTCAAGTGCCTCCCTCTGCTCAGCCCTAACTCTGGGCAGTCACTGAAACAAATTCTCAGTACACCACCTGTCACTGTATAATACGGCATATAAATCGCTTGCCAAATTCCTTATCGGTTCCTTCTTTGACATCACAGGCCTAAATGGCAGTCTCAAATGTAAAGGTTGTTTAAGGAGAGGTGGAGGGAAAGTGCCAGATGAACCTTCATCCTTTAAAAAAGTACTTGGGGCTATGAAGGCATTTTACCCTTTTAACTTTTTAATTGCCTATATGCTCTCATTCATTCACCTCCAAGCAGGCCATGTCTATTCCCAACCTTACTGTCCTTCATTTTGCATACATTCACCATGTAGCTGAATCTCTCTGTGAAAGCACACAAAACTATCAAGAGAGCACAAAACAACCTGGGAACCAAACCAAAAAAAATGTGCATTTCATTCTTTGCGATAAGTCTGCAGAACATTCAAGTGACAGTCAGATGGAAAGAAAGAAAAAGACAGGCAGGCATAGAGATAAGCGCAAATAGAAACTTAGCGAGTGTGTGATACAGCATCATCGGTGCCAGCCCATGTACTGTACCGTATTTTGAAGCTGAGTCGCTGCCAGCCAGAGGTTCTGAGAGCAGGAGCACACTCCAAGGGTACCAACACCATATCCTCTACAGCAGAGAGTGCATTCCAGTGAAGTGGACCAAGCACTCACTAAAGTAAAAGGCTGGGAGAAAACACACACACACACACACACACACACACACACACACACACACGCACACACATTGATAACTGAGGGGTGGTGATCATGAGGGAGGCTTAAGAGCTTCAAATTGCCCAAAATGGAAAGTGTGGTCTCTGCTGGAGATTGAGAGATTGGAAAAGAGGCAACCATGGGTCTGTTATTTCTGGTCTACTGGGGTGATATAAATCTGTGGCTGACTGGATGGAAGGAAAGCCTTATGGGTAATGACCCTAAAAGCCCCCATCAGAAGGAGACACCCACTGGTCCTGAAATTCACGGTAGGGACTGGAAACAGGTGCCTGAAAAGACAACAAACATTTTATGGATTACAGTCGCCAGTCAAAAACACAAATTATAAGTGTGACACTTATTTATATGATCTCCTAATCCCCTAACCCACCAGCACACTACTGTATATCCCCATGATAAAGACCAGCCCTTTTTTCCAGTCATTTGCTAGATAGTCTTTGTACTACCAGGTCTAAGAGTTCCAGCCTTCGTTCCACTTTCTTTCCTGCTTACTTTGCCCTTGCTGGCAGATTACCTGTCGCCTAACTCTGCTTTGAACTCTTACCAAGTAAATGATTGATTGCTTTCAGTCCTGCTTGCGAGTCCACATCTCTGCGAGTCCACATGGCTACGGTTTGGAAGATTGATGATTGATTGATTCATTGAGTAATTAAGTGGTTGTCTTAATAATCTCTCGACAGAGCACGTTATTAATAAAATGACATCAATGTTTGATTCATTATAATTCAATTTATAATAGGCTATAAATCAAGATGGAATACAAAGGCAGGTAGCAACCTGGGGGCGTAATAATGAGAATAGGTTCTGTTTTCTTAATCACCATGCCCTTCTATGTGCAGCAATTCTTGTGTTAATCAGTACGGGCATTGGCTTAACTGTTAAACTTTTAGGGCTACACGCCAATGCAATCCTATGTAATATATTGTGTGTTATTGGGGATGTAAGAGGCAGTAAGACAGTTGATTTAAATGTACCCTGGAGAGGTTGCAATGCAATGTGTGTATCACACAAATATGAAACATTTGCAAAGCAGATTATTTTTTAATATTATGAAATTCGTGGTGCATGTTTGCAAGACAGCAGTCTTTGCATTCCCCAAATTTTGCTGGCTCATAGATGCATTTAATGCCGTATTACCGACACCTGCTGTCGAAAAATGTTATACCAGAAATGTGTATTATGCATGGCTGTACAGAGAGGGACATGCTCTAAGCGTTTCTTCAATAGAGCTTTCCGAGAAAATGATGCATGTTCCTTGGCTTATACTGACTAATTGGCACCCAGGACAACACTAAACGGCACTCGAAAATTTAAACCTTCGTATGATGAAATGGCTGTTTATAAGATGGCTCCATGCTGCAACATTTGGGCAGAGGAAACTGAAAAATGTCACTAATTTAATTAACAAATACATAGTGTGTCGTAGTGTCATTTCAGTATGATAACATGGCTGTCGGCAAGTTTGTGTAAATCTGATTGCTTGGCTGGTGAAAAAGCTTTCATTTGAATCTCTCTTTCAGACTCTGTGTATCTGGCAATTTAGAAAAGGGGATGTTGAAGCCCTAAAAATAAGCCCGCCATAGAATTCCCACCTTAGCAACGTTCATGCAGGCTGCATTGCTGGGGCCTGTGTGGCTTCAAATGATATGAAAGGCCAAATAGGGGTTAATATTCATCCTAGACACTTTGTGTGACATAATGAAGTGTGCTTTTTCATTTAAGATCAGCAGATGTTAGTTGCATGATGAACAGGATGAGCACTTTGCTGAATACTAATGTGCCGCTGTAATAACAATGTGTGTGAAAGGTGAAAAGCAGCAAGGTGAGAAGAGGAGTCACCAACACGTTTTTCACGCTGCCTGTTGAATACATTTTCCTCATTTCACTCTCCATTTCATAACGAATTAAAAAAAATATATCAAGGTGTGTTGGTGTTAGGTGTAGCAGGGAGGAGTAGGGAATGGCGGACCCAAAATGCAGAGAGCAGGCAGGCAGGCAGGAGAACGTTTGAAGTGGAGGATTTATTAATGAAACACAAACAAACCAAGGGAGTCCTGTTAACTGCAGCAGGCAAAAACCGATTACAAAAACAAAGACAAAAGGTATCAAAAAACCAAGGGAATCCAAAAACAGGAATAACCGGGAGCACAGACATTGACGAGGGCTAACACTGGGGGACACAAAACACACAAAATGATCTGACACTGGACAAGGGGAACACAAAGACTAAATACAGAGGGTAACGAGAAAACAAGCAACAGGTGACACTAGGGCTGTACATTAGGCAATCACAGAGGAGGGAAAAACACCGGAAGTAAATCAGACAAGACAAGACAGAAAACCAGACCGTCAAAATAAAACAGGAAACAGAACATACAGACACAAGGCAAAACAAGACAGGAACTACAGCTAGGGGAGACAAGGGAGGAAACATGGGTTACAACAGAAAACACAACATAAACAGGAAACAAGAACAGAACCTCAAAATCAACAGAACTCAAACCCCAAAACCATGACAGTTGGATACACATTTTCTTCTCCTTAAGTATCTAATGTTACCGCACGATTGCTATGCTAACGACTGGGGCTGGAATACTGTTTCAAAATATTCAAAAGGAAGAAAAAAAGTTTGAACGATACTTTGTAAAATCAAACCAAAGCTGATCCAGAAGTCTCGCAGAAGACATAATACTTATAAGTGATCACATAGTATATGTGGGCCAAACAATAATACTAAGCTTCTTCTGCTGACAACAAACAGCCAGTGACTTAACATATAAATGTGTCCTCACCGGTCAAAGGAGGGGTAGGGGTTAGGGTTAACCCCCTTACCCTAACCCAAACCTAACCCCCCCAAAATGTCATTGTTTCCTACTTTTACACTAGTGCTTCCACTCTTGCTGGTTTCAATGAATCAACAATTTAGTCCATTTCAATCCATCATAGTTAAGCCTTTTGGGTTTAGAGCTAAAACACATTTCTCACGTTAACTGTATCTGTAAACACTTACAATACAGCCAAGTCAATGAGTCAAAAAAGGAAGAAACAAAATTGCAATGCTTTCTGTTTAAATATTTAACCATGGTAGATGAATTTGGTACAAGTTTTAATAAAAAATAGATTAAGGAAAAATGTAGAAAGATGGATAAACAAACATAATGGTGGAAGAGAGACCGAGAATGTGGGGTAGTGATTGGTGATAAGTGTTATTTAGCTCTCACACACACACACACACACACACACACACACACACACACACACACACACATGCAAAAAACCTCAAAGCACCTGCCAAAGCAAGGAAGAGGAACATTTTGACTAATTACATCTCTTTCCAAGCCATTGAAAGAGTAAATACCAGAGAAGAGACATGCATATTCATAACAGGGCACAGCAGGATTGACTTGGTTGTTGAAAATCATCCAGACTGAGATTGTGAAGTGAGGAGAAAAGAAGCTTTTGACACAACAAATTGATGATGATGATGAGACAGACAGACAGACAGACAGACATCCCAACAGACGGATTCCAAAGCAGCACACACATCACACGGCAAGTCTTCTGAAAGCTGCCTGCTGGTTTCTAACCGATGACGATGCACTTTTAAGACCGGCTTTTGATTTGGTTTAATAGACTGTGTAAACATGAAACCTTTGTACCATAATTAGCATACCAACGTATTGCTAATATAATTCATATAATGAAAGCAGTGAAATTGAAAGTGTGATGTTACCCCGCTGTTAAAGCACCGACAGTGTTTTGTGACAGCTTGGTATATTATTCGTGTTTGATTCTGTGACTTGGGTCATCAATTACAGTAGTACCTTACAAGTCTAATATCATAAACTATGTAAAAAAAAAAATCTATTCAAGTCTATAGTGTAGCCTATAAATAACCTGTTCTTACGGTAAATGTCAGTCCATGGTCTTAACAGTAGTGCTCAAATTGCATGTGAAATGTTATTATTACTTTCAAAATAAATCTCTGTAAAAAACTTTTTGTACAGTATTTGATTTAATTTGCCATCAATCTGCATAAACATTGACTCATAGGCTCCATCTTTCAGTAGGTCAATGCCACCATTAGCTTTAAAACCTTGCCAGTAGAGCTTTTTCAAAGCAGACAATTTTGACTTGATAGAATAGGAAAACCACAGCATACTTTAAATTGTAAACAATACTCAACTAAGTATATTTATTGAAGGGAAAGACAGTGAATATTGAGTGAATATTGCCACCTACTGAACAGAAGCTAGCTTTTGCTGTTCACTAGCTAGTATTGTATACACCAAATGTCTGTGTGGTGATGAGTGTGTTTTTGTGTGACTACTCAGACTCCAGTTCTTTCTTTTCTCCCAGTTTCTCTCTTGTTTTCTCTTCCTCCTGTCTAAATGTACTGTAAATGTGTCTATTATGTTCATCAATTGGAATCATATGTAGTCTTAGGGTCAGTGCAAATTTTTCATTTTTTACGTGGAAACCTTTTGAATGTGAATGTAGATGCATGTCATGCATCTACATTAGCAGTGTGTCTTTGTGACTACATGCAACCATTAACTCAGTCCGAACACAGCCTCATATTGTAACACTGTAGCCGGTTGCATGGTACTTTAACTTTTAAAAGGAAAAAGGAATTTAGAAAATATATTTTTTTTTATAATCTTGGAAGGGGCAAATCAATTTCTCTTGTATTTCAGTCTGCAGATTAAATATGCATTAATCATGAAAATAACATTCAACAGCCATCATCTCCATGACTATTAGGTATGCTTTTAAGCGAAAAAGATGGACAACGTGCTATGTCATCTCTGCATATTGTTTGAAAAAAGAAAAGGAAACACAATGTTGTGACGTCTCCATTACACAGTGGGAGAAGGAAATAATGAAACCTGCAGATAGGAAACAACCTGTACATGGCAGGTAGGAACAGCAGGTTGTTTATGATGGCCGTAGACTAGGTGACAGTTGTGACAAACAAAGGTGACAAAACTACTAAAAAAATGCCTCTGGGCAGGCTTCTTAACTTATTGTATATGCACCCACAGTACCTGCTGCAAGATCTTCCATTGAAAATGATACAAGCTGAGCTGCTTTGGAGAAAACAACCTATTTTCTTGTCCCTGTCATAATACCGCCACACACATGCTGTACACAGTTGAAGTCTCTTCGGTAATCAGCCAGAGAACAGAGCGCCATTTGAAATTTGAAAACACAGCCAGCAGTTGCACAAGTTGTTTCTATTGGCCTCAGTCATGACAAGACATGTTGCAATATGCAATATTCAAAGGCTGTACTGCAGATTAGCATTTCTTAGCTTGTATTCTGATGTATATATTGAAGCTTGAATGAGATCTGTCATTTTAGTGTCACAGACATAATTGGAAATCATGTTATATGTTTAAAAATGTATCCCTATTAAAGGAAAAAATATTTAGCATTTTGTAAAATCCAAAAGCAGTGATACCAAGCTGCTAAGGCTACAGTGGTTGTTGCTTTTAAGAAAACAGAATTTTCAGCACCCTGAAGTGTTGACAATTAATGTTCATAATCCTGTAAGAAATGGTATGAGTACACATGATGCGCATACACATTTTCTTTCACAATGTTTTTTTTTTCTTCATTTTCATGCTAAAAATGTAGCTCCATATATCCACTTTTAGCCCTACATAAATAACACGTGAAAGCAGGTGGAACCAACTTGTGAAGAAAACACTTTATTCTAAAAAAGGAGGAAGGACCTTACCATGTGTTTCTCTCTTTTTTTCCCAGGCTTGCAAGATGTCCTGCCAGAGTTCCTGCGTGGGCGTTTTGTGGAGGCAGCCCTCAGCTATGTGGCGTGCAACTCAGAGGGTGAGTTGCTCTGCCGCAACAATGACTGCTGGTGCCGGTGCTCTCCCCGCTTCCCAGAGTGCAACTGTCCCTTTGCTGACATCAAGGTCATGGAAGAGAACCTAGAGAAGAGCAAAGAGGCCTGGGCCAGCTTCAACCAAGAGTTCATGGAATCAGGTACGGTCTGGCATGGTTGATATGAAACTCGATGTGTTGGTGTTGAAGTAGAAATAATGCTTATAATGAGGTTGTGTTGAATGAGCTTTTTGTTAAGTGTATTAAAAAAAAAAAATATATATATATATATATATATATATATATATATATATATAAAAAAAGCTTCAACCAACAACTGTTTGGAATAAAGTTTGTGTTGGTTGTGTTGAATGAGGTTTTAGTTTAGCTTTAAGGACTGTAGGGGCTGGAGTTATCTCGCTTTGCCAGATCGTCCACTCGCTGCCGAGCGGAGGAGGGTCTGGCTCAGGGGTGGCGAACCTGTGGCTCTTGAGCCGTATGCGGCTCTTTGCCTGCTCCTTTGAGGCTCTTACTGTGTACTGTGTTTATTGATTTTTTTTTTTTTTTTTACTTTTTGAAACATTTCAGATAAGTAAAAAAAAAAAAAAGCATTTGAATGCATCTGCCAATACATTTGCCAATTATTTTAAAATAAAAAATAATGCAGCAGAGTGTTTTTATGGACAGATTCTGCAACCTGAGGAAAAACAGCTTCCTGATTAACCCTTTTACTACTGAATCAGATTGTGTGAAAGCCCCTCTAGTGACAAATGAGTGAAAGAGTCGCTTCAAGTGGCCACAACTGAGTATAACCAGATCTAAAAAGGATTGTGGATAACAAAGACTGTCAGGTTTCACACTGAGTCAATCTAAGAAAGAAAAAAAAACTATGAAAACTGCTATGTATTATGATTATTATTATTATGTCATTAGATCTGGAAGTCACTGTTGCTGTTGTAATGTGGACGTGCATGTGTTGTGTGGCTTTTTGCTATGGTGCGTGTTTTTTTGTGGCTCTTTATGCTAAACTGGTTGGCCACCCCTGGTCTGGCTAGTCCACGTAGCTTTCCGGGATGATTTTTATGAGAACGAATTGAAAAAGGGACATAGTGTTGCTTAAAAGTCAGTGTATTGTAAGATCCTAACACTATTGGTTTCTCTCACATGACACCCCACACAACAACAAACCTTAACTCCTTTCTTGTGTAAAGGTGCTGTAGGTAGGATTGGGAAGATCCAGGACTTAGCCAAAAATGTTTAACTTTGACAACTTCTCAGTCCCTCCCCCCTTTCGGCTAAAGCCCAAAACGTTCTCCTAAGCCCCTCCCCCCACAAGCGCGAATGAATGTGTGTGCATGAGCAGTGATTGACACGCACATCCCCCCGGCCCTGATTGGTGCATCTGAACGGGGAGCCGTGGATTTTTGCAAATCGCCCTACAGGCTGTAGGTGGTGCCAGAGGAGCCGGATTAGTTTTTTAATTACCTGCTTCATGTAGTTCTACTGGAACATAGGGTCAGTTTCAGCAAATATGACAGAAAGTTAGTTTTATAAGTCTTACCTACTGCACCTTTTAAGACAACAAAACTGTCCATGTCTGTCCGTCGTCTGATCGTAGTAGCAATAACAGGATCTGAAGGAATCCGAATCGGAATCTGAAAAGATTTATTGCCAGGTAAGTAGCACTTACTAGGAATTTGCTTTGCTTTTGTGCATACATATAAACATACATTATTTAAAAATGTATATGAAATAAACAAACAATAAATACAGAAACAAATAACACATACATATAACTAAATAAACATTAAGAAAGAAAAAAGAAGCTGCATGGATTAGTGCAGGCTGTGCAAAAAATATTTGAGGGATGTGCAAAGTTCAGGATATATAGTTTGTGCAGAGGACAGGATGTAGTAATAATTATATATATTATTTGAAAGAGCCATGTATAGTCTTTTATTGTTGAACACATTTTTGGTCACTTACGGTAACTAGTGCACCTGGTGGTGGCGGATGCAAGAGTGATATCATCTGTTCAGCTGTGTGGGTTTTTGTGAATGAAAGAGGGGGTGACGGGGGGGAAGTCTGATTTTTGCTGACTGCTGTTTTCACGCTTTTCTGAACGCTGTTTAATGCCGTTTGTCATGACTTTTGGACACCATTGCGAATGCCAGTGAAACAAGTATGGAATGTATTGGATGCACAACCTTGTTTGTTTCTCATGCAAATAAATCTAGAAAACGCTGTCTCTGTCAAGTTAGTTATTCCCCTACTCAGCCTCTTGCCGGCTACATTTTTAATTTTCAGATAGTCGCCTATACAAGTCGAAAAGGAATAAAAAAGAAAAACAAGTTGCTGCAAGTTTATTATTAATGGTGAAAGCTATAATTTAACAATACATCATTTGAATTCATGCACAAAAAGTGTCGAGGCCTTTTCCCCTCATGTGTAATTAAGATGATAACTTCACAGCAGTGTGAATCATTTCTACTGAGCTGAGCTGTCTTATGAAAGCTGATAATTAAGGAAAAGTTAAATGAGCACTCAGTATTGTCTCAAGTTATTCCTTCTCTAAAAACACAAAACTTATGACTTACATTATTACTTAATGAAACTTGGCCTGCTATCTGTTTTCAGCTTACTTTTTGGAACTGCTGCATTATTAGACATAACACAGTACAAAGTTTAGAGCCATTAGTGTGAAGGTTGTGTCTTAGCATGCTGAGCCACAGTGACGGATGCCCCATCAGGTGTATGATTTTGAATTGCTTTCCACCAGGCCAGGCGGATTTATCAAAACGATTCATCACAAAGAGTGAGACACAGGTGTGTGATGTAATGGCGCCGATGATGCAGAACCATTCAGTTGTCACTTCCTAAATTGGCAGAAGATTCTTCTTCTTTTTTCCTTTTTATTGCTGCATCTTAACACATCACCAGCTCACTTCTTAATAACTTGGAAGGTGTAGGCACGACTTAATTGGAGACAGGTTTCTGGCAGCTTCTTTTAAACGTTGCAATGTGTTGCACTTCCTTGCAGAATTCAGGTGATTGTGTGCACGCTGCCATTTATTTTGGAAATTGCTTAGTGAGTGACATTACGGGGGTAAACCGCATTTCTGTGCATTCACTTAGCCTCGTTTTGACAGCACCTGACTTTGCAAAGTTGCTTTTTGTGCTGCATATTAAATATTTCTAAAGAAGCACTGACAGTGTATTGAAACCAGAGGAGTAAGACATGTAATTGCGGGGCTTTTCTTGTTCCGCTGACGCTATGTTTTTTTTGTCAGGAGCTTAACTTTGTGCTGTTTGTCATAAAAAAATGAGGCCTTTGGTACTTTTAGAACACACTTTTTGGTGTGTGTGTTTGAGTAACGAGCTAAACATATGATGAAAGGCTCCTTGGTTAGTCACACACACAAGGACATGCATGTACTGTACGCCCACAGGCATGTATCCAGGGGATCATTAAAGTTTTAACTAACTTTAAGTAACACAGACAATCCACTTACACATTTACACACTCAGCGAGACTCACACAAGGCAATGTGAGATGAACACTGAATGCAGAGAGATGAGAGGTAGGTAATCTACATGGTAAATAGTGTTTGACTTTCAGAGCTCCCCCTCTCTCTGTCTTACTATCTCTGTCCCTCTTTTGCATCTTCTATCTTTTTCACACACACACTCACACACGGTGGCTTTTTGGCTTCTGGGGGTGCCTAGGAAGTTGGATCTTGAATCTCGTCTGCTGGGATAGGCTGATAAATGTATTTGTGGCGAGGGGAAAACAACTGCGAGGATAGTGTTGTGTGTGTGTGTGTGTGTTTGCGAGAGAGACTGTCCATGTGTGTCAGAGAGACAGAAGGAGGACAAGGAAGAGACTAAATAATTAAAAAGTGTGTGTTTGTGTGGGAGAGAAAAGAGGAGAATAATACCCTCAAACCTCAGCCACTCACAATTTCTTCAACTAAAGACCTAAAGCTAGCTATACACACACACACACACACACACACACACACACACACACACATTTTGAGAGAGCTCTCTGATGAAAGGTTATTTTCTTTTTATTTCTAAAAGGTGTTGCGTCCGGAAAATCACACCTTTTGTTTTGTTTTGTAAAATTGGAAAACACAGCCAGCTTCAAGGCTAAGCGCTAGATTCCCTAATACCTGATTCTGTACAGTTTGTGTATACAAATGCAGTGCCACATTCCTAATACAGAGCGCTGTAATTCATGTTTCCTCTGTCACAGAAGAGTACAGCTCAGGTTCAGGGATTTTTCATTAGTTTTTATATACTGTATTGAACAGACTGACATTAACATTATTGAAACAGAGTCACTCTTGGCACCATGGGACAAAAATCCCATAGTATTCTTTCAGCATATTATAATTCAAGTGTTCTGAGAGAAAACTAGACTTCTGAAAATCTAGCCCATGAAGGGAGGCTTTGGCCAATCACAAGTCATTTCAGAGGGAGAGTGTTCCTATTGGCTGTTCTGTGCATGCATTGTCCGTGCGACAGAGAGCGGGGAGGAAGAGCTGCGGGAAAAGGTCTCACTCTGCTTCAAATTATGCCGTTTGTTGTAAATGCGTAAATCACAACGCTTATCAATATCACTTCCCCATCAGTCAGGCCCAAGATCTGACCATAATTACAATTGTGCTTTCCATAAACTTCATGTCATTGCTTCAGCCTATTATATTATCAGTTGCAACCCTGGCAGTGGTAAGCGATCGTGAGTGCAAATAAAAAATATAAAAACATTATTCAGACTGATGTGCGCTCAAGAAGCTGACAAGTAGCCTATACCTCATTCCCTCCGCTGAAAATCTATATCTGTCATAAAAATACCCAACAGGGAATGTTAACGGGGTTGTCGGTCTCTAAATGTTTTAACTTTTATGAGCGTACCTCTCTCTCTGTGCACCGAGCCCCCCCGGATCTTCTAAGAACGGAGAGGCCGTTATCAATCGAGTATTGATTGGTCAATAGGCGGTGCTTGATCTCTAATCTACAACATAACCTGCTCCTGAGCAGGTTATGTGTTCAGCATAAGTTACCACGGTGATTTAACCCAGTAACAAGTGACCCACCGTCATGATACACAAAACCCTGGGTTGAACCCAAAGTTACCCCGTTAACGCCAACTCTTGCTTCGTAGTACGGGCCTCAGGCTCATCACTAAAACAATTACTCCGCCATTTCCATGTCAACATCACAGAGCTGGATCAAAACCTGTTTTTGAAACCAACATCTTTATATAATATTTTAAGATATAAAGTGATTCATCGGATTAAACAACTTTTTTGTTACAAAGCTGTGGAATTAACTGTTACTGGAAATGTTTGGCTTTAGCTTTGCAAGTGACACAGCACTATGTATAGCCTGCTACATGTAAATTTCGCACAGCTAAATCTGTCGAGATATGTCGAAAATTAAATTAAGCAGATATCTTAGTTATGAGCAAGCAAAGCAGTTTTGTCTTAATATGTTCGGTATTTATGCGGTTTGGGAAATCCCACAATCTCTACAAAGCTAGCGTTAGCTCAAGTTGGCTGGCTGACTTTGAAGGACTAAACAGGGAGGGAACTAAAAATCTTCACTGTTGCTTTTTTTATTTTGAGAGTGAATTGCCCCATAATATGAATACAGTGTGATTATAACTTTTATTTTGTTGGTAACCGTTGTATGTTTAATCACAGTATTACACTAGAGGGTGCGATGCGTGCCAATAATGGCATTCACACTCTCGTAATATTGCTTAAATAACCACCTTTAGCCATCACAGGTGTCACAACGCTACGCTGACTCACAGGTTGAAGTTCCAAATTTAAGAGCCAGTCATATAATGGAATTCTGATAGGGGTTAGAATTACCATATCAATCGCATGTTCCACCCAACAGCCAAGTCATTATGCTGGGTCTTTGGGATATTACCTCAGTTGATGTGAGGAATGTGAGTTCTCGGCCACCATACATGTTGCAGAGGGTGAGGAGAGGGTGTAAGTAACTAATGAGGTCACTCATACATGAAACATTAGACAGAGCTTCTCAGTAATTGAGATTCAATTCCCTGCTCCAAGGGTGGGCAGAAGGCAGTGGGAACTCCCCACTGAGAGAAAGACAGCAAGGAAAGAGAAAAAAAATCCCAGTCATTTTCAAAAAGAGACAATTTCATCTTCTGCCGTGTTCAGTTCATGTTGGTCAATGGAGGGGAAGATATACCATTAAATGCAGAGTTGGGGAGGTTGTTTAAAAAAGAAATTCCGATGAATAATCATTACCTTTAAAAAAATATAAAAAATATAAATGTAGTCTATTGACCTAAACATCACAATATTAAAGAAACCTAACTTGATTACTGTCAGTTATAGTTATTAGTTAGTTTTGGATTACCGCAATACCATGTATGCAACTAAAGACAAGAAAAAATAAATTAGAAGACTTTTATTGTGTGAATGCTGATTCAGCAGCATTCACTTTTGATTGCTGTCCGATTCTTCCGTAAACTTTTTCAGTCGCCTACTACTTCTGCATACTTTCAGCTACAAAAACCATATGAATATCAAAATGTTCAGCTCTTTAAGGACATTTGTGCTTGTATTCAACTTTTCTCTACCATGTAAAGTTTTTAAAATATTGAGTTTTTTTCTTTGTACATGAAAGTCAATGGAGCAATTTTTAAATCCTCTTCAGGCTTCTTCCACTTCTAAATTCCACACCTCCCACACACTTTCACCTACAGACGTCATTCAAGTTTACAAACTTTAAACTAATCACACAACGTTCCACTATTAGAAAATGATTCAGCTTTTTTTATTTCTTTTACAGTATTTGTGTTATCACTGTTTTTGCTCTGACTATCACAATTCTTATCATAGATCTTTTATATGTCAAAACAAAGATATACGTGTCTACTTTCAGGCAATGTGCTCATTTAAGCAGTAGGACTCATGCATTTGGCTTAGTGAGCCTCCAAATGTCAAGCCACAAGCTTTCCTTCTTAAACATCCTCGACATTTCTGGACAAAAGTACAGTGTACCAGTTTTTCAAATTGCTGATATGCCCATATTTTTTTAACTTATATATATAATATACAAATTATATATCAATATGTTCACAAATGCTTTGTGGTGCTCGAAGTGAGGTCAATAGTGATACTCTCAAATAGATATAGTATACTATGACTTTTTTCGACACAATATACTATGACTGTTTTCAACATACTTTCTTCGGAGGGACAGTGGCTCAGTGGTTAGCACTGCTCCAACAAGCGACCAGCAAATCACTGCAGACTCACCCAGATTTTATTCCCAGTCCGGGCAGGCCCTTTTCATGATTTTTTTCAACATACTATACTATGACTTTTTATCACTTTTTCGACATACTACGCGGTGACTTTTTAATCACTTTTTTTTACGTACTATGCTATGACTGTTTTCAGCATAATTTCTTTGGAAGGGCAGAGGCTCAGCTGTTCCAACAGGCAACCAGTTCGTAGTCACTGCAGACTCTTACCCAGGTTCTATTCCCAGTCCAGGCAGGCCCTGTACGTAATGTTTTTTTTCTTCATTTTTTTACATGAAATACGTTGACTTTTTATGACCTTCTTCAACATACTATACTTTGACTTTTTTTCAATTCTTTTTTATTTGACATGAAGTACTTTAACTTTATCACTTTTTTCAAGATGCCATACTACGACTTTTTATCACTTTTTTCGACATACAATACTATGACTGTTTAATTACTTTTTTCAACATACTGTGTATTCTGACTTTTTCAGTGGTTCAGTGGTTAGTACTGCTTTAAAAGGCAACCAATGAGTAGTCACTGTAGAATCTGACCCAGGTTCCATTCCCAGTGTGGTCAGGCCCTTTTCATGACTTTTTTTCAACATACTATACTATGACTTTTCTAGCACTTTTTTCGACATACTATACTATCACTTTTTATCACTTTTTCGACATACTATACTATAACTATTTAATGACTTTTTTTCGACATTGGAATACTATGAATTTTTTCAGTTTTTAACACAATTTCTTTGGAGGGATAGTGGCTCAGTGGTTTTTACTCCTCCAACAGAAGATCAGTAAGTGGTCACTGCATACTCTGATCCAGGATTGATTCCCCGTCTGGCCGGTCCCTTTTTATGAACATAAAATACTATGACTTTTTTCAACATACTATTCTTTTTTCTATTCTTTATGTTTTCAACATACTATACTATGACTTTTTTCGACATACTATACTATGACTTTTTTATCACTTTTTTCAAGATGCCATACAATGACTTTATATGACTTTTTTTGACATACACTGACTGTTTGATTACTTTTTTCAACATACTATACCATGTCTTTTTTCGACACACTATACTATGAATTTTTATCACTTTTTTTGATATACTATACTATAACTGTTTTCAACAAAGTTTCTTTGGCGGGACATTGGCTCAGTGGTTAGCACCACTCTAAAAGGCAACCAGTCAGTAATCGCTGCAAACTCTCACCCAGGTTTGAGTCCCAGTCCAGGCAGGCCCTTTTCATGCCATACTATGACTTTATATGACTTTTTTCGACATAAAGTACTTTGACTTTTTTATCACTTTTTTCAAGATGCTATACTACGACTTTTTATCACTTTTTTCGACATACAATACTATGACTGTTTAATTACTTTTTTCAACATAGCGCATACTATGACTTTTTCAATGGTTAACTGCTTTAAAAGACAACCAATGAGTAGTCAGTGCAGATTTGGAGCCAGGTTCCATTCCCAGTCTGGGCAGGCCCTTTTCATGACTTTTTTTCAACATAATATAGTATAACTTTCTTTTAGCACTTTTTTCAACATACTGTAGTATGATTTTTTTTAAACTACTATGCCTTTTTATTGACATACTAAACCATGACTTTTTTTTATATACTGTACAATGACTTTTTTATCAGTATTTTCGACATACTATACCATGACTTTCTTTGACATACTATACTATGAATGTGTAATGACTTTTTTTCGACATACTATACCATGGTTAATACACACTGGTGTATTTAGTTGTGAGCTTGTTAGCATGAGAACCACTACTATTAGTGATGGCCAAATGAAGCCTTAGAAAGTTTTGTGAACCATTTTCTTTTTATTTCTAGACAATACCACTAGATGGCGCTCCCTGTTCAACTAAGGTTTGCACACTGAACTGCCATTCATTGAGACCTTTTCTTTAAACCAAGCCATTTAGTGGGGTCAACAAATAAAACTAATGGTTCATGAAGCTTCATTTTGACATCACTAACTACCATACCAATCATTACTCTGTTTACACTTACTGTACTTCCCAAATAGCTTGTAAGCAAACCTTCAACCTCAACCTTAAACCACCTTCAAACAATGAGCAATAAAGCCTCAGACAGATTACTGTGGCTGGAGACTCTTGTCTTTTCTTTTTTAGCAGCACAGGAATAGCTTTATAGTTGCTGCATGTTGTGCAGTTCTGTTAATTAGTAGACTAATAATGAAACACTCTTGTTATTTTCACTATATATTGACAATGACATGACATTGTTAGCAATTCAGGAAGCTTCTGTACCCGCTGCATCTGAGTGCTCAACACCCATCATGCAGTGTTAATTGGATGTGCTTTGCTTGCCGAACCAATTTCTAATGGCAATGTCCAGTGAAGAAACAGGTTGGAAATGTGACCATCAGACCAGCTAGTCAGACCATGAGGCAAAGTACACCCTTAGATTGAACAAACAACACCAGTTTTTTGTGACTTACATGCACAGATGTCAAACTTAATCTGGCTGTCACCGTGGCAGGGTGCATGGACAGCACAGCTGGTTTTGCAAGTCAAAACTCATCAACAAGAATAGAGGGACACTTTTACCTAATAATAGCCCTGTAATAACATAAGTACCGCAGCATCTAGTGGGAATAATTCAAATAATTGATGTCCATGGTTGCATTGCAGCAAAGGAATATGAAGTAATTGTATAAGAACCGGTTAATCCTATGTTGAGTGTTGGGTGTTTTCTCTCAGAAGCAAAAGCAAAAGTACCGGTAGTGTAGTGTTCTTATGCTGCCGCAAAACATCTTACAGAGGAGGGTGTGGTGGGTTGATGGGTCAAGAAACACTGGAGACTAGAGATGGTCCGATACCGTATCGGTATCGGCTCCGATACTGCCTTAAACGCTGGTATCGGTATCGGGAAGTACTGGAGTTTATGCACCGATCCGATACCACGTAATAAAGCCCTAAAGAAAATCTACATTAAAGTAGTTTATTTATGTTCTTTTTCCGTTATAACTGACTGTCAAACTGGAGAATAAAAGAAAGTTCTGTGTTTGTTCATGTTTCACAAAGAGTTTAACCTAAGCCAGACCGACAACAAAGATAGAAATCATATCACATCCATACAGGGATAGTAGTATAAAGTTGTTAAAACATAATAAAATATATGACACACTGGTATTGGATCGGTACTCGGTACGCATGTTCAGGTATCAGAATCGGTATCGGGAAGCAAAAAATGGTATCGGACCATCTCTACTGGAGACTGCTGTTCAGTCAAAGTTAGTTGATTTAACCATGACCATAATCTTTCTTTATCCTAACCAAGTAGTTTTTAAGCAGAGTGGTGGCAGGTCAGAAACATTTTCCATTTGATAGAGGCATCAGAGCAGCTAAAAATGCTAATATGGGTCATTTTTGGATGGCAATTGAGGTTGGTGCAGTTGATGATTTTTGATTCAACCAAAAGTAATGTAAATTTACTCCAGAAATTAAATATGAAATATTATTCTGGATAAAACAGACAGAAAGAAATCCACAGAACACACTGTGAACAGTTTTCAATAGAACTACATTCTAGTGAAATAATTGTCCTTAAAACCAAAACTCTGCATAGCTAAATATAACTGGAGTTAAGTTTCTTTTGGGTGAACTGACCCTTTAAATAACTGACAGCCCGCAGTGAACATTACAGTGCGTGTTTATAAATAATTGACCCCTTTTTCTGGTTCATTATAACATATATATATATATATATATATATATATATATATATATATATATATATATATATATATAAATTGTGTGTAAACTGTGTTCAGTGTCCTTTGCTCATGTTCCCCTTGCTGGGTGGTACATTCAGATCTGTGACAGACAGAACTATCTAACCATCATGTCCTTGTTACAACTGGCAGCCATATGATGAATTGATGAATCCATAAATCCTGATCATAAATGTTTACACCTGTCTCTGTCTCAGTAAACCTCTACAGATGTTTTCTTCACCTTCTCTGTTCTGCATCGCATGGCTCCTCTTGTAGTTTAGCGATGTAGTACAAATCGTCTAATTATTTCTCTTCCACCATTATGTTAATTAAAAGGAATCCCTGCAAGCAAACAGGAATCTGTTTGATACTTTGTACCACCTACAAATAGTCCTGGCATGGATTCAACTCAACGCTATCAGGACCCCGCTGCTTTGAATCTATGCCCATTTCTGTCCTTATTGCCATCATAAAGCATGCTTTCTCAGGGTGTGGATGTAGCATGCATTCCCTGGATTTGTCAAAACAACAAAAGGAGAGATTATTTTAGTCCCAGAGATGGATGTTGCCTCGGCTCAAGATTTGGCAACACTTCCTTTACGTTCTCGTTTTGCTTCCCTCATTTATTTCACAGGAGGACTGCATTTGGCACTGGCAGTCTTCTTTGCTTCTTGTTTATTTCTTCCTTTTTTTCCTTTGTCTTTTTCTCTCTTTCCGGGCCGTTCTGTTCTTCCTTATTCCTTTTATTTTTAAGGCAGGAATCCCAAACCAAATCTTTCTTCCAGCATGCTTTTGTCGTAGCTGTCAGAATGAGCTTATACTCTGGATTAAGGGTTTCATTACTGTCCAACATGTTCACCTCGCCAGACACTGAAGCATGAGCGCCTTCACCTAATGGCATCGTTTAGAATCCCATTGCAGTAGAAACGTGTGTTTTTCTAGTTCAGAGATATCAATCCCAGAGAGATTAATTCACCTGGATAAACCATTTAGATGATATTGCACCAAGCATCACTCACTGCACATATATTCAGAAAGTCTATCATTTTTTTTTTCAGTGAGACAAGGAAGGATTATTATGAAATAGAGTTCTGCCTTGACGATTCAGTAAATCTAAAGGAAATGCTTAGTCCCTTAACTCGAAACACATGGCAACACAACTCCCCAAATCTGGATCAGACGCCAAACATGCATGTTGGCACTGTTCTCATCTGTAATGTTAGGGGCAGGAAAAAAATGTATGAAGCTGGAAAAAACAACATTATAAAGTCGGATTTACAAGCACATGCTGCCAAGATCTACTTCTCATAGAGAAAATTAAATTAAATTGAATAGCTTTTTTATTAATAAAAAAGGACAACATATAGGTGAGAACCAATTTTATGTATATTTTAGAATCAGATGGGCAATCCAAATATGGAGAAAACTGGTCACAATTAAAAAAAGGATTTGCGAGAACCAAAGACTGGAATAGTAAAGTGAATCATAAGGGCCTCAGAATGGGGGTATCTCTGTAAATGACAAATGGCTAATCTCAATAATCTAGAAATGAGAGGAAAGGTATTTCAATCTTGCTATTCAGTGGGAAGTGGGTTCTGTTTCTGTATTTAAAAGCCAGGCTTGGGCCGTTTTCAAAATGTATTTGACAATAATACACAAAAGCGGACAGAGCCCAAAAAAGAAAAATGCTCATATTTCGTGGACTAAATTGAACCGTAATCTCCGTCGAAACGAGCGGCAGCGCGGTGCTCTGTACCCGGCTCAAAGTCACCCATTTTCGGCTAAACACATCTACTAACTGCTGCTGATACGACCGAGCTGTGACGTAGGTCCGTAGCCCGTGTCACAAATCTCTGAGAATGTGTTGTGGAAGGATTACAGGATATAGGAAACATACAGTATAATATGCTTTAGATGTGTGCTTTACACAGCATAAGACATACGAAGACAAGTGATCCTCACACATTGTAATCTTTGGCCCTCAGGGCAATATCAGCAGTGAAAGGCTGAAGAGAGAACATACATATGGGGTTGGCTGTGCATCCATAATTGTTATTGGCATGAAGATTCCCTGCGCAATCATTCTCAAACAAATGGCCAGTGGCAGAAAAATGTTAAAAGCTGAGCAGATAACACAATGACCTAAGGCTACACATTCATCAGATTGAATACTTGAAGGTAGAGGTGCTAGCTTTATTGTCAGATCTGAGTAGGAACTTGTACATTTCTGACTTGGCAGCTTAGCATTTTGTCTTGAAACACCTAAATGCTTGCATTGGATCCTCTGTGTGTCTCGCCTTTGACCAGGTTGTACTCAAAGTCAAAGTCAGGAGTAAACCTGAGCTTTTGAAAAATGGTGTCCTTGTTTACAATGAAAGAATTTTCCCTGAGAATTTGATCGCGATTAGTTCATATAACAAGTGTTGGATATTATAGCGTGTTTCATTTGTACTGAGTTGGAACTCGGGCAACCAACGAGCTAAAAATCCAACATGTCTGCTCTCTCTATCTTTGCTGTATGTCTGGCTCAGGTTAAACTCTTTGTGAAACGCCATGAACGCCACAGAACTTTCTTTAATTATCCAGTTTGACAGTCAGTTATAACGGAAAAAGAACATAAATAAACTACTTTAACATAGATTTTCTTTAGGGCTTTATTACGTGGTATCGGATCGGTGCATTAACTCCAGTACTTCCCGATACCGATTTAGGCAATATTTTAGCCGATACGATACTGGTATAGGCTCATCTCTAGTGCTGTCCATATTCTATCAGCATGCACTAAGTATTTTAAGAGCGATTCACGCCTCATTGTGCACCTGGCTTGTCATACCAGCGCATTTCTACGCACCAGTCACAAAGTGATCCTTCTCCTCGCCACTCTACAGAACGACTCTCTCTCTCTCTTTCTCTCTCTCTCTCTCTTCCTGTGAGTATTTGGTTGTGTGTGTGTGTGTGCCTGATCGCGTGTCTCGTTGTAGACACAGCTTAGAGGTCATTTTTAGTTATTTTGGAAATATGTTTTATTTTGTAAAGTATCTGGCTGCACTGTGGCCTTCCTGTATGTGATTACCTACCTGGCCTGACACTTACGGAGGAAATAGAGGAGACGCAGAAACAATTTCTGCAGCGCACGGGAGGCGCTAACCCAAAATGACACTGTGTTACCTTTATATGGATTTATACATTTGTAGACATCTATATCTTCAATGAAATGTGGCGGACATGTGGCGGACACTGAACAAGCTTTACAAATGCTTAAAGAATGTTTTTAATGTCTTTTTAAACAACAAATAAAGAAAATGGTTCATAAAGCTTCATTTGGCCATCACTAGGACTTCTGATAATTTTGGTTACTCTGGCCTTTCTTCTAGCCCCACCATCATGGCAACATTTACAGTAAGACACGACTAATAACTGAATATTATGGCCATAGAGTTTTGCCATGGCATTTTCTGTGCATACTTATTCTCTCCAGAAGATCAAGCCGTTCCATTTTCTTCTTTGAAACAGGCACATGCGCAGTTGCTTCACCATCTCTTTAAGCATCTAAGATCCAGATGTTCCCCCATTTATCTGCCACAGCTAATTAGGCTGCAGCTAATTAGGCAAGTATAAAATTAACATATTTGAGAAAAACATCATTGCCTTATGTTTGTTCTTTTAATTTGTACTGTTTGTTGGTGTAACACACACTCATGGGATCCTTCATTTTATCATGTTTCTTGGTTTTTGTTTTGCTAATGTTGACAACTGGTTGGATTATTGTGGAACCGAAGTTTATTGAGATGAGTGGGAGCCCAGTCTAAAACTCAGCCATTCAGTCACTTTAGAGAGTAGCTTCTTCTTTCCTGTGTCTCTCCCTCTCTGGGTCACTTGCTTCGACCCCTCTTGTTTTCCTTTAAAATCCTGCAAACATAAAGCAGGTACAGGTCACTGTTGGATAGTTGTGATAGGACCCAGCAGTGCAGTAAAAGCATTGTAATCATTGAAAATAATATAAAAGATTAAATCAAATACAAACAAAAAAAAAGGGTGAAGAGGAGGAGCTCAGAAAGAGTGGGGGGTCACTTTCTTAGTCTTGATCGCTGGCATCGGCTAACCAGCACAGATGTCTGTGGAGGAAGTTTAGGCGGGAGGGGATGGAGAGGACGGAGGAGTCTATAGAAAGACGGAGAGATACTCTGAAGTGACAGACATAGATAGGTAGTAGTTAGTTATTTTTGACAGGAACAACGTAGCCTGAGGCCAAGTGAAGGGGACAGAAGCGAGCCCCCATGAAATAGAGCAGCTCATTAGTGGTGCTCAATATTCTCTTTTCCTTCCTTACTTATACCACATCCAGGCCTATAAATAGCCCAAGGGCACGAGCCACAAGCTGACAAATAGGCAGGCGGCAGCAGTTCATCTCAGGACGTTGCTCCGGGTGAGAGGAGTTGACACCGTGGCTCTGCAAGGCATAACCTGGTAGCTATTAATCCTTCGACACGTGTAGGTGAGAAAAAAAAAGATGAGATGGAATAGGGGAAGAGGGTAAATCAAGGAAGAGAGAGGAAAGAGGTAAGTGGAGAAGAGGAGAAGGGAGGGCATGAAAGTAAAGAGTAAACGATATGAGATTATAGGTAAGGGGGAGGGAGAACTGATGAGGAGAGAGCAGAGGGGAGGACAGGAGATGATGCAAAACGGGGAGGAAGGAGGGTAAATCAGAAAAGAGTTGGGAAGAGGAGGAGAGAAGAAAATTGCCAAGACAGAGGAGGATTTCCAGCAAAAGTATTATTCACCTCAAGGTAAGTGCGGAACATAAAAAGTAAAGGGGAGGAAATGGCAAGCGAGGGAAAAATGATCAAACAGAGGAGAGACAGAAGTAGGTGATCAGACAGGAAATTAAGAGATGGGATTTTGAGACGGAGCCATGCTTTCAGATTTGTTTTACGGTAGTCTATATCGACGACGTTTCATTTCTGGGATTGCTCCGCTGCCGCCAGAAATTCAGCCAGATGTCCCTAATTTTCGGCCGGGTGTCCGTCACCTTCCGCTTTCTTTGTGTTAGCATTCTAAACTCTGGTGGCTTTATGAGGACTATGGTTAACTGCTCCTCAGATCTCTCAGACTATCTGTCCAATCGGAGTTTTCTGTTGCACGACTAAAACAACTTTTGAACATAAACATGTTCCACCAAAACAAGTTCCTTTCAGAGGCTATTTTGCAGCAGCGCCCTTGCTCCGTCCAGCGCATAGCGCAGCCCAAGACGATTGTGATTGGTTTAAAGAAATGCCAATAAACCAGAGCACATTTTTCTCCCATCCCGGAAGGCTGTGTGGACTAGCCCAGACAGCGCTGTGGAGGAAGGTCTGGCAACGCAAGACTAGTTTTACAGTGAAATCAAGTACTGGCTCTTTTAACGCAGCCTGGGAGAGTTTTTTTTAACAGCAGGGGGATAAAAGGAGACTCGTTGCTGTACGACACACACTCACAAACACAGAGATACCCACAGACACACACACACACACACAGCCTCTACTTTTTACTCTTCATCCCTAACTCTCCTCCCCACATCTTGAGGCAAAACTCCCCCTTTTCCTGGAGATAGAGATAAGAGGAAAAGGAGGAGGTGCCCTCCTTTCCTCCAGGGGGTCAGTTGGTGTAATGAACACTCTCTTATCGCTTCGCCCGCCTCACTTCCTGGAGACGACCTCCATGAAGCGCAACTAAGGCGGCGGTATAGAGGTGCAATGGGGATACATCATACTAGGTAACCGCCGCAGTTGGGGACTCAGGATGATGCGAGTTTGCTGAAATCTCTCACCACACCGAAGCATGAATGGCTCAGCCAGGCAAGCAGACAGAGATTTAAACCCATGAGAGTTCATCATGAGGTTGGTAATTGGTAAACATGCACTTTGAACTTGACGAGGGAGTTTGTTGCATGTTGCCGAGGGACACTGCGAGCAAATTGAGAATTTAGTAAGGCAGGGTAAACACAGGTGACAGGGGATTCTGAGCTCTATTATTATTATTTTTGGCTACAATATGTAAAATAAGATTTTGAATGAATATTTAACTGTTATGTTTGTAATACATTTTGTCTTAAAGGATAAGTCATCTAACACCATAAGGTAATTGAAGCCTCTATGTTGAATGTGCGCTTAAAGCTGCACTAGACAATTATTTTATACTAACAACGAATCGAATGACTACAGTATGTGTAATGTGATAGGGGTCACAATCCTCCTAAGTTATCACCTGGTTCCTGTCAGCTCTACAGACATCTGAAGCTCATTATTCAGTTTGTCCGTCGCAAAGCCTCCTTTTTAGCAGCTGTTTTCAGAAACGGAGCTCTAATAAAACCATTGTACACTGCAACTGCCCAGCAAGTTAACTAGCAAGTTAAATTACCCAATCATTGTCTCAGGAGTTGGTGGAGACCGAACCACAGCGGAAAGAGAATGAATATTGGACTGAATGTTGCTCTATTTCTGCTGGATGTGTCAACAGGTAGCCATTTTCTATCAGGTTTGCCATTTCACCTGCTGCCTTCAAGTGACCAAAGTAAATTTGCAGTTTCAAGTATATTAATTACATACAAAATTTCTCCGTAATAAATAATTAATAAACACATTGTAAAAAAGACCAATGTTGGCATTATTTGAGGTACTTTTTAATATTTTTTTCAATCAGCATAAGCACAAGTCAACACTTGAAGAGCCACTACCTTTCATTTAGGAAACTCAGGTTCTGTAAATCTAATGCAGTAACCATGAGCAGTAATTTGGAAAAACTGGATCGACAGATTAATGGATTTATTGAAATCATCAGATTTTTTTATTTTTTATTTTCCTCAAAGATGGAATTAAACTTATGAATTGGAACAAGATTATTCATAAAACCACAATGAAGCACAAAAAGTGAAATCCTATAAAATCTATATAAGATGGGGCTGAGGCTGTGTAAATTGTCCAGTTCTGGCACCATATGGGATAAACTCACTTTGGACCAAAAATGGACAGACTAAACAGTCAGAAGAGCTTAGCTTTGAATTACTTGGTTCTAACTTTGAATTCTTTTGTTCTAAATAATAGTCAAGATGGACAGGTCAAATTAATCAGATAAAACTGTCTGGCCGAGTCAGCAAATCCTTTTGAAAAGCAAACATTAGCGGGTGTGTTGTAGCTCTCTTTGTTACCGTCGTGAGTTTCTATCTGCTGGCCTGACTGGCTGGAACGAGGCTTTTTCTGGTGCCAAGTGCCAACACAAATCTCTGGAGACTCAATTAGAACACAGACGCACAGCCTATAAAATGTCATCGCAGCATGTGTGCGTGTGTATGGAACCTTGTGTGATTGCGCAAGTGGTTTTTTTTCATGTGCGTGTGCATGTGTGTTTGTTAGTGTGAGTCACAGCTATACGACCATGCATGCAGGCCTCCTAGTTAATGAGGTGCTCATTAACGAGACTACGGCCAAAGACAGCTATTTTTTTCTCAGGGCCTTGTAAGGTTCATCCTTTCTGGAATGAACTGCTGAAGAAGTGAAGAGTTTGAGTCATAAAGGAGGACATCAACCTAAAGTCATATTTTATGTTAAAAAAAAGGAGGGACTTAAAGATGAATAAAAGAATAGGGAAAAGGAAGGTCCGGGGTCAGACCCGGAGAGACTTTGTTGGTGCCTAGGGAGAGAAAGTCTTGAAGGAGCGGCTGATCCATATGCATATGAAATGTATGTAGTGCAATATCATTTTACTAAAGATTGTTATAGTTTAACTGAACAAATCCTGAGTATTCATTTCCTGGTCTGCCTTTCAACGAACACAATAATTAAAGGGGAAACTTTGAGAAGTGACCAGTGGAGTCAAAAAGACTGTATTCACCCTCCGTCTGAGATGCTCTGTTGTAGCGCTCAGTCTGCCCTGATTGGTCAAACTTTCCGGATCTCTGCATCTGTGCACCGCTGTCTGTAATTCTAGTATAGAGGGACTTTTTACCAGTAAAATGACCAATACAGGATTCCAAACCCAGTACTACACAACCGGAACATGAACACAGGAATGTGATCCGAAATTGGGGAGAAGTCTGCAACATCTGCAACCAAGATCACAGGTATCCCTGACGTTAGCATGTAGCAGTGTATTTAATGTACAGAAAAGCACAATAGGTCTCCTTTTAATTATGTCACATACATTCAGGTTCAGGTTACTTTATTTGTACCAGTAGGTAGATTTGTTTTGCAGCAAACATACAGTAACATACTTAACTTATATCACATATGTAACATACTTAACTTATGTGTGTAACTTAAGTTATGTAACAAACGTACTTTGGGTTTGGGGTTTTTACCCAAACCATGATCTTTTCCTGAACCTAATCAAGTACTTTTCTTGCCTTAACCTAACAAAGTAGTTTTGTTTCATTTATTATGGTTTAGGGAGTCATTGGCAAATAATCCTCTTCTATCGTTTAGGTATGAGATCGTGTTGCCGTATACAGTACTGATTAAGACACCGGGACAGCTTTGACAGTGACACAGATGTTGCTTGTTGGCTAAACCATGCTTGTTGGGTTAGCCCCTTAAAGCTATAGTGCGTAGTTTCTGTCGCCCTCCCATGAGGAATTCTAAGTAATTACAACACCACTGTTGTTGCATCCACATGACACAAGCCTTCCGTAATCGTGCACACGTCCCCACCCCTCCTCCACACAGTTGCTAGTAGCCAAGGAGGACACAGAGGATTAAAAAAACATGATGAACTCTTTAGAAGAAGTAATTATCTTCACTCGAGTTTCTGCGCATGAAAGTCACCGGACGACACAATCTTCTGAACATAGCCACACTGAGAAATCCAGAGAGTGTTTTGTGAAGCTGATAGTCTTAATTAGCTTTGTATCAACTCATTTGGCAACGGCTTGAATGTAACGGACATTCATTAATATAAAAAAGTAATGCACTAAAAGCTTTAATATACAGTAGCTCACAAGGCGAAGTTCGAAAAGCCGAAGTTCGAAAAGCCTCCAGTGTCTTTTAGAGCAATCATTTGGGAGCATTATGGTTTCCCAATAAGATGAATAGTGGATGGAACAGAGGAAAACACGAGTGCAGCCTTTGTTGAACTGAAGTTGCTATGTCTCAGGACACCCAAACAATCAAACATGCTTAAGCGTTGGCAACTGCATACCCCTAAGCGTGTATGTGTTAAAATGTTCCTTCATGCGTGCATCTTGGTCAGTCGAAAATGATGTACGTACGGAACTGTGGATGTTTCCATTAAGCTGTGACAAACGGGGGATAGTGAAAACAGGCTAACATTATGACAGTAAACCTCTCAAAGTAAAACGGAAATAAAAAGTGTTTATATGTGTCCAATGTAGATTAAAAAAAGTTCTAACTTGTCTGCTGTTTAAGAGTTGACTTGAAGTGTGTGTAAAATATCATAGCATGCCGCTAATACCCAGTGCATATCAGAGTTTACAGATGTTTAGGGTCATTGCTCCAGTCTGTAAACCTCAAGAAGCAGACTCTACATTCACTGTCTGTTCCATCATGAGCCAAACCTACTATAAAGACAGCTTCAACAATTAGTGTCTCGGTCATTCAGGAAACTGTGATTTCATTAATGAAGGAGCTGATTCATTTAACAGTTTATATCTGTTTATCAGCCAGTTACTCAGTCGGACACAAGTCACTATGATGAGATGATCACCTTTCATTTCACACCATATGACATCAGATATGTATAACCCCTCATTACTCACCTTAGCAGTGACACCTTATTGGTCTGAGGATAATTGGAACCAAATTTGCTATTCATAAATTCACAATGGGCTCTTCAGTGGGATTTTTAATTATTTCCCTCTGTGTAAAAGGTTAAGCGTGGGAGGAGGAAGACGAGTCTTTTTTAATTCTTAAGCACAAGTTTAGCTTCTAAGTGACCAGTGCTAACGCTTGCCAGATATCCTGCAGCGATCTCTATCTCAGCCAATCTCTTTAAATCGGCCTCTCCTCCTCCCGACCCTCCAGCCCCCGCAGGGAACAAAGTAATTCTCATTGCTTCGGTACAGAGAGCTCAGTACAGCCCAAGCCTCTTGCAAACATCTCCTACCTTTACTTCCCCTTAGGCCCCAACCATCTGAGATATCTTCCAGGAAAAGCTGAAACACTGCTTTACTCCTACTGTACTGAAAGAACAAAGATTAATTGCTCACTATGAGCTGTTCATTGAGAAGAGACATTCTCACCTGTAATTGCTAACATGCTTGCCAAAGGACACGTCCGATATGCTGAATAAAAGGCTGGCACTGCAGTAAGTAAAAGTTTTTTGATAAATATTGACCATGAGTGATAAAGAGGATGATTTATGTTGCCAGGAGGGGGATTTTTGTGCGTGCTTGTGTGTTGTGTAAGTACCGATAGAAGTCTTTAACCGAGGCAAATTGTATTAGTGACTGCATGAGTGCCTTTTGTTACTTATGTTTTTGACTGTGGGGGATTGCTGGGGATTCAAGAGCAGTAAATTTTTTAAAAGCTTTACTATCAAGCAAGCAACAGATCAAGGTTAATAAAAAACATCAAATATACGCAACAAAGTTAGAGCGAGAGAGAGAGATTTCACCTGGTGCGTTCAAAGGAATAGTAATTTAAAAACACAGCTTGTAAGACTCACAAGGTGAATGCTCCAAAGGATTGAAAAACAAAATGGTTTTCCTTAGGCTGAAAGCAGGGGAAAAAATCATATCGTTCAGCATGTTCTTCAGAGTCAGTTCAGGAAGATGGTGCTTTTGAGAACACTTGAAACTTGACATTTGACACTAAAAAAGGAAATATATGACTCACAGCTGACACCTTGATAAGAAAAAAGCAACAGTTAAATACAATGTGATATTTTAAGTTCATTTAGTTGCTCCCAAAGGCTTGAATGAGCTTTGCAGATTTTAGAAGATGCAGCATATTAGGTAACAAAACAACTGACGCCTGAAAACATACCCGAAATAGTAGCTGCCTTTAGGTTCGAAGTGGCAAACAGGAGGAAGGAAGAAATCTCAGGATGAACAACAGAAGAAGGATCCCTGTTCTTCCAGGATGCACAGACATGCAGTAGATGTGGTAATAGAGTAGAACCAAATAACCATAATAAAAATACCAATGGCAATGTGATATTTGGCCATAAACCAAAGTATTGTGCAAATTGAAATTTTGACCTGATGATGGCACTACATGAAAAGCCAGGGGATCACCAAAGTTATTACAATTTATCCTATGGGGAACATGTTTAAAATTGAATAGCAATCCAGTTGTTGTACAGAATCTTTTTTTTTCTCCAAACCAAAAGAATCAACCACATGGAGGGTGCTAGATGAATAGTCACGGGATTCATCGTCTGGGATCAAAGAATGTCTGAGTTTTAGCGACGTGGTTAACATGGCTAAAACTCATTGTTAAATCTAATTAAAATGGAAGGAGTCTCTGTCTATCTGTCCTTCGATTTTCTTGACAACCACTAATCCGATCGACTTCACACTTGTCAGGTCTATTGCTGAGTTCCCAAGGATGTGCAATGTCGAGTGCAAGCTCTTTAGATCTACGGGACATATTTATTGGTAGTGCGCTATGTACACACTGTGTAGTGTATTAAGAAGAGACCCGCATTAACTGCTACACCGCCAAACAGCATGCAGGTGGCAGGTGTATTGCTCAGCACCCAAGGAAGCAAATTGTCGAGTGTAAAGTTTTCAATTGGTGCTGCACTAGTTAAACATAAATTACAAGGGAGAAAAGCACTAACTGAAGTATTGTTGTTTGTTCCTGGAGATACAGTTGACCAGCATTATCCATTTAGCATTTCATATGCACAAATACATTTTCTGCATCCAAGTGTCATTTTAGACAATGCTCAAATGAGTTTCAGTTGCTTTAACTGAACATATGGCATGTGTTATTCAAATATTAAAAGTGCACTTTAAAATCCAAATATGAACATGTAAAGTGTCTCCAATTTAAGTCATCTCCGTAATGCTGTTGCTGTAATTGCTGGCCGTTCTGTTAGATAGCCTACTTATCCTTTTGGCTTCATAACCTTCACACATAAAGAAACTCAGCGATAATGTAAAAGGTGTAAAAAACATAAACAGCGTGCTGCTATAACTTGGGATCGTTTGCAGCTTGAGCGGTTGCACCGTTAAAACCCATCTGTCTGCAGACGAACACAGCGTTTGGCCCATCTGGGTTCCCTTTGCTATCTGAGACCTTGAGAGTATTCAAGGTTAATGCCCCATTATTAGGCACAGCCATCAGACCCAGGAATGACTTCCCCTTAATGTATGAGGTCTGCCTTTTAAGGAATGCCTTGCACTGGTTAAGTAGGGGTTTGCCATCATGCATCCGCCCTCCATTTATCCTTTATTAATAATAGGGTGGCTGCTGCAGGCTTTCTTACATGCTGACGAGTGGAACCAAATAGACTTACAGTAAAATGTTTTTTTTATCCTGTACAGAAGAAATAAGTAAAGACAGAATTTCCATATTCCTTTGGGCGAACAGAGCATAACAACTTAATTGCAAGTCACTCATGCACAATGCATTGTGTACAAATTGTTAATTGACGACTATGGTTGTATGCCTGATGGAATACTGTGTATTGTTAGCTAAGGATGGCAGATTGAAAAAGAGAAAATAACCATAAATACCATACATAACATAAATAAGCTAAAAACGATAAGAGACAGCAAGTAAAATAGAGGAGGAATTAGGTACTACAACATCAAAACATGTTCTCATCTTTCTTTGCTCTCTCTGTAGTTATAAAATAGAAGGTTCGCACACTCATGCAGGTAAAGAGAGTCAAAGGACTGATTAATGAATATGTCTTCTCTGTTTACAAGCATACATATCAAGGCTGTGATTTAACATATTTTTATAGGGCTGATTATTTGTTTTATCATGTTACCCAGCCAGTATTGGCCATTAAAGCATTGCTCAGTAACATGGTACAGTAATGTGATTAGTTTTTGGGCAGGTTATACTAGGAAACAAGTGTTTTATAGTTTGTTCAGCAAAACTGGAAGATGAAGTGAAAAGCCAACCGTCACAGAAAGTGGGAAGATAGATATGGGGATAACGGCGCTAGTTTTCAGACAGCTTCTCCTGGAAAACCTTCATAGTGTTTCACTCACTTGTTCACCTACAAAGTGACAAAAAAAAGTTGTGTAACTAAGGAAAAAATAGATCTGGAGAGAGAAGGCAAGCCAGTGGCTAGCTTGCCAGCTTCTTTTCTCTCCAGATCTATTGCATTCAGGAATCACTGAGGACATGCCTTCTGGATGAAGTCACTGGAAATACCTCCAAACCGAGGGCTAGATGCTGGTTACACCACATTGTCTTGTTTTATTTCTACTCGTTTAATATGGAAGATGTGACATTTGGGTGTGGTGGCTTAAAGTTTTTTTAAGGTAGTCTTGAAGTAACGAATCATATGAATGGGGATAATTGTGATAACTCTCGGACAGTTTTAAAAGGTTTTGTGGGAAATGAGAGTGAGCGAGTTCTGCACACATGGCCAATCACTGCGTGAAGCAGGTGTGATTTTCGGAGTCAGAAAGCTACAAATATAGTTAGATACAGCCCCCCCAACTCCACCGTCGGAAAGAGGCTACATGTTTACATTTTTGAAATAACACAGCGGAGTACATTTGTGAAACCATAATAACCAAGTTATTGTAGCTAACTAAAAGTAACAATTAAATATCTCTTGGTTTTTCCTTGGAAAACAGATTGATTGTGTGTTATTGCTGCACAGTTTGCAGCACATAAGTCAACCTGGCATACATAAATGACATCTCTTTTACAAATGCCAGTGTCGTCTGCGGTAAAGCAGTGGCACACACATTTGGGATTGGTAACATTTCAGTCCCCTTCCTACCTCCACTAACACACACACACACACACACACACACACACACACACACACACACACACACACACACACACACACACACACAAGCATACAAATCAGTTCTGCCTGACAGTGATGTCCCACATCCTTCATCCATATAGATCTCCACAGCGACACCCTATAGTCTGCAGGCGATAATACCCTGCAATGTCACATCTTCAGACAATATCTCAATCATGGTGGATGTCAGTGGAAGTGCACCAACAATGTTCTCCCGTTCTCTAGCAACCGCTGTTAAAATGTTCTTGAGCAACCTTCAGCTGCTCCACTGGAGCAGCTCAGTGGCCGGTTTTTTTCCCCGCTGGGCAGCTCCCAGCGAGGCTGCACTTTCCCGGACAGCTCCCAAATGCATGTAACTGTGCAAGTGTGAAGCAGAACATTGCTGAAAAGAGCATATGTGTTCTGTCAGCCCTCCACAGATAAATAATAAAAAATAAAAAAAAATAGACAAAATGAGTGAGAAGTTTTTTTTCTTCCTCAGGTGAAAGCAGCTTGAAAATAGATAGCTGGATATAAGCTATCTCCCCCCACCCCGTGTTAGCCTAAATCCATTATCCATTTCTGATCTCTCAGCAGGAAGCAGGATCATCTTCAAACAGCTATGCTTCGGGCACATTGACCTCCTTAGGTGTTTGTTTCAGCTAGGGCCGGCCAAATTTGACCTGGAGGATAATACAGTGCCATGGTGAGAAGAAAGAGTAGCGATTTTGCTCATGCAGACAATAAGTAGGCCATGGAGGTCCTAAGGCTTACTGTGTGGGGTTTTACTGAAAGGTAGTTTGGTTAAAAAAGGGATGACTTGTATGAATGTGAATTATTGCTTGTTGATGTTGTACGTTTTATTGAGAGAATTGGGGAGTCGTTGTGGGGGAGCTAACAAAGTGAGTAAGAAGAAATCAATAGTTTAATGAGTCATTTCACTGCTTACAGATCTAATGTAATGCTTTTGTTGACAACTGAAATGGTTACATTTTTGACAGTCAATGTAACTTTTGGAATTTGTATTGCTTTATGTTTTCCTGTAGCTCGTAATGTTGAAGCAACATGCAGTTGGTGAATCATTTTGAAAGAAAATGATGAAGACTTGATATGATTGAACACTTTTAACTCTTGCATTATACTTAGAAGTTAGATATTGCTGATATATTGATATACATTTCATATTTGTACCTATATTTCCAAATAAATTGATTAGTTTTAAACTCGCTTTCCTCTTATGTTTGCCTTATTAATATGTGCAGGTCAGGTTTTTTGGTATTGATGACCCACCTGTACCCTTCTTTCTGTCACTGTGGTCAGATAGAAAACAGAGAGGGGCAGAATCATTCTCTCACACTCACTCACACACACACACACACACACACACAAACACACACACACACACACACCTCCTAACACCACTCATACAAGCCTGTATTCAAGACTCTGACTTCAATCCCCATTCCACTAGACTCTGAGAGGATATTTTCCCTTTATTCACCCTTAAACCCGTTCCCTGTGTCTTTAAAACAACAGTTTTCCACTAAACAATTTAGTGAATGGACCGGATTTATTCATTTTTAGCATTGCTGAACCAAGGGAATATTAACTTTTAATGGTATAGAACTGAATAATAACACAGCTATTTCCATTGGGGAGGCTGCATGCTGCAGTCTTACTGTATTGGACTCTCTTACTGGACTAATTGCACTTCTTTAACTTCTGGCACAGTGCAGTACCTCTTTCTAACTTTTAATATAATTATATTCTGTACTGTATCCGTCTGTCTGTTTATACTTATTTTTTGTGTCTCATTCATTCCCTGATTATTGCTAACTTTCCCTACTTACTCTTGCTTGATGTATAGTATCTTCTGAACATGGTAAATTCAATCAGTTATCTACAGTCCCTTTTTTCACTAGCAGCACAAATAGAAGCTGCATGGACACATATGTAATCGATGATGCAATAAAAAGATTAGTCCAAAATTAGTTGTTTTATCACTCACCAAGTGTAATCAAAAAGGTCCCTAGCATACACATGCTTCTATAGTCAAAAGCAAACCCAAACATGTACACACACTCACTGACACTTACATATTTGCATAATCAAGTTGGTATTTAATACAATGTATAAATGTTGAGCTCTCCAATGTGTCAGCAGTATTAACCTTGTGACAGGGACCACATCTTAGTTCTATGAAAGAATAGGTGTGTTTGATTTACTGAGCATGAATGGTGCTCTTATATGTCGGTATGACTCCAAATATGCAACTTGCATAATGAAAGTAACAGTTCCACTAACGTGTATAGAAATCAGACATTCCTCAACAAAGAGGAGCCATGACCAAACCTTTAAGTGGATTCCAAACCCAAAAAGACATCATGCTGGCTGGTGTCATCCTCTCTCTGGCTTTCACACCTGCTCTTTTGAACAACTTGTATTTTTTATTTCCCAGTGTCTAAGTGTCTCTGCCTTATATGTCAAGTCAAGGCTTGTATGCCCCCTCACCAACCTTGAACGAGAAGGAAAATGGTGCTTCTAGTTGAGATTGATCCTTTTTATGACTTGGTGGAGGCTGAGGGTACGACACCAAAGCTTTTCTTTCATGTTACAATCAACCGCAAGAGTCCAAAAAGGGCGCACCCTGATAGTATTACTTCCCCAACGTGTTGTGCTTGTCCACATGTTGGTTTCCAGAATCGAAATGATTCCCATTTCTCACTTAGGCAAAGGGTTTGAGAAGGAATGCCAGGGACTGTGTTGGAGATGTCGAGTGTGAATCCGTCACATATGTTTGGATTTGTTTGTGTGATAACATGTCAGGCTTGACTGAGACATGCTTCGGTTTCATTCAGCTGATGCCACCCCAGTGCAAAGTAGCTTGTCTTTTGTGGGTTTTAGTTGCACAAAGTTACAATTACTCAGCTAGGAAAGCCAGACATCCCCTACAGCAATGCCTGACATAGAGGGAAGTGGGCTGTCATTTGGGCTATTTGTATTCCACTGAAGGCTGGAGCTTAGTGATTCAGGTGAAGAATTTGAATGAGAGCTGTTGGTACATGGTGTCCTCTCAGCTCCCCAGGGCGACTTACACAGTGGTGTAGTCTAAAGTATTTTAGTGGGTATACTGTACTGTATATACATGTATATATATTGGCCAGAATGTGCCTTTGGAGGGGGTCTGGGTGTCCCCCAAGGGAGTTTTGAGCATCAACGACTTCATTTCCTGTATTCAGATACACTTTTATGCAGCAATTTAGCCTATGCGAAGAAGAAAATAACAGATGGCAATTCAAAATATATCAAAAATATAATGGAAAGTATGTTGCTGCGTGTCATTGGGCATTTTTAAGTGGGTATATGGAAATCCTGGAGCTTTCCTAGTGGGTATTAGAGTCCGGATCGGGACAAATTTTACTGTCCGAAGCTGGCCCGCGTCCGACAGAACCGTGATCGAACCCGGCCCGAACCCGACAGGTATTAAGAAATTTGTGTCCGAGCCCGACCCGAGCCCGACACAGTTAAAATCTCATTTTTTTTCCTCTCAATGACACATGTAGTCTACGTTTGTTTGTGTGGAAAGCTTTTGTTAAGCAACTGTAGGAAGGCATTCGGAAATGTCAACAGATGAGCGCATCAGCGCACACGGGGCAACAAGCGCACGTTAATAAGCTGTTGCCTTATCGCGTTGATGTGACCGAGCCCGAACCGACCCTGACCATAATTTCTAAATATCTGTCCGAACCCGGTCCGGCCCTTCGGGTACCGTCGGGACCCGTCGGCCTTGGGTTGGGTATCCATGCCTTAGTGCGTATACCTGCGTATCACGTAGACTGCACCACTGGACGGATATAACAGGATTGGCCAGAGTAGACCACTTTTATTACTCAGGTCCAAGTAGTGTTACTTAAGTAAAGTTAGTATGCAAGTAACTGTTTTACTGTTTGATTATTTCCTCTTTTAATATCATGTCCTGGTGGTAAAAAAAAACATTGAAACACCAACGTCTTGTTGCTTCACCTGGTCTGTAAGCATTTTGGCATGAAATGTTATGATATCCTCCACAAGCCCAAATATTTCAAATGTTGTGAAAAAAACTTAGTTGTGACTTTTAAACAGTGTACCACCTCTTCTAATAGAATATGTAGGCTAGACAGGTTTATGGAGTTACCTGGAAATGGCAACACAAAAAAAGGAGTTCTCCAAACTTTGCATATTCCAGCAATGTGCTGCTCTAGAACAGCAAACATCAAAGGGGAAAAAGAGTGGAGCTCACTGATGTTTGCAGCCTCTAATAGCGGAAACTCACTAATGTTACCGTGTCGTCACAGTAAGGCATGAAGCAAATACATGTATGGTTAACCAGGGGTACTTAAAGATGACCTCAATTATGCGTTTTCTAATGCAAACTATGTTCTTTTAATTAAACAGATGAATGAATGAAGAGGGTATGCAATGTAGTACATGCATCAATACAACTATCAAGTTGCATTTGCTGTAGCGTGAAAAGCAGCTCCCACTGCTTTCCTCCAAAAAACTCCATTAATGTTCTCTATGTAAATACACTGACCACATTTTTGCATTTAGATCATGGTGTTCTAAAAATACGATACTCAAATCGAGGTCAGCAGTTGATCTATGCCTGAAAAAAAGTCAGTCAGGTCATATTCTGAGGCAACGCTGATGTAGAAGCTGCAAAGTTTGTACTGCTAGGATTTAAAATGTAAAGTAAATCTAAATATACGTTTGATGCATCAAAACTAAATATGAGCAAAAGTGGAATGAGTGAATTCATTTAAAAAATAAATATTATGGGCACCCAGATAGCTCAGTTGGTAGAGTGGGCACCCATATATAGAGGTTTATTCCTCAACCCAGCGGGCCCAGGCTTGACTCTGACCTGCAGCCCCTTTGCTGAATGTCATTCCCCTCCCTCTCTCCCCTTTCATGTCTTCAGCTGTCCTGTCAAAAATAAAGGCCATTAATGCCCCAAAAAATAAAGAATTATTAAAAAAAAGAAACATTATTTCAGCATTCAGAAGTCCCTTTCTGTATTATAGGAGCCACTGTATGTGTCTAATATTTGGGAAATATCCTGTCATACACCTAATCTCTAACCATGTGAGTACATATGTTCATTTTTATAGAAACATGATAAAACACATCTGTAGTATGTTTTGTAAATAGCCCAAAGTCTATGCCTCTGTCGAGATGAATGCAACTTTAATTATTCTGCTCATAATATATAGTTCAGTCAGTGTATAGTTATGAATTTATGAGTTCAGCTCAAGTTAAGTATAGACAGCGCTCTTGTCCTTTTTGAAGGATTCAACTAATTATGTAAGAAGTTTCTGGAAAAACTGCCAGTCTTTAGGGGATTATGGGCTTATCTCAAAACTAAAAGCTTACTTTATTAAGAAGCAAATGTAATTTGAGTGTATTGTGATGAATCACTCAATAGTGAAGGAAAAAGACCTGTTTCTACACTTTTACCATTTTACTTGTTCCTTTTTGACAGTATTTACAGATACACATGTGACAATATACACTTTTCATCACTGTGCATAACATTTACACTTGTTGTATACAGCATGTACAGTACTGTATGTCTCCATAGGGTTCACGGTTACTCACAATCAAGACTTTTCCCCTGTTATTACTTTATATATAAAATCAAAATGATCACATGTAGTGGTAGGATTTATACCCTAAGTAAAGTGTTCTCTAAAGTATAGAGCCAGTGTTCTAAGAGATCAATCAATCCACTGTGCAGTGACCGACTTCAAAAAGTACTTTAAGTCTAGTTTTTAATAGAGCCTCTATAGAGACTGCCAAACATAAAATCCTCCCTGCTAACTATTGTGTGAGCAGCGTCAGCGATGTATGATGGATGGTGCGTTTAATGTGGTACAGACACTTTGAAGTGATGGAGATAGCAGCTTACTCGACAGCCCTGGACCCTCTGTTTTCCGCTCCGTCTCTCCCAGCCGGCGTCACTGCAGAAGAAAAGAGGGAAAGCGTTGCCGCATTCGCCGGAAGACATCCCAACTTCAACCTTAATGTCTGTCATGTTTGCCACTGAATTAAAGGCACAGAGGAAGAAAGATGATTATTGAAGTTGTTGTTGCGAGAAATCATGTGGGATTTAATGAGAGGATCTTCACTTAGATGTAAGTGACAGACAGGGGCACTGCACAGAAAAAAAGGCATCTTAAGGGAGGAGAGATGTTCCAGACAGCGGTGTTCACTGCTACATGTGACAGGCAGTTGGAAATCCATCAATTCTAATTCCAGCTGTGACAGAGACTCTGACAGTGAGTATATATATATATATATATATATATATATATATATATATATATATATATATATATATATATATATGCAAGGGTTAACTGATTAATGTTTTTGTTTGGTTTTTGACAGGATATTTTATTATATTTATACACAGGATCAAAAAACACCAATATCGTAGCGAAAATAATGTTTAATTCAAACGATTCACAATGCAAACTGAATATAGGATTGAGAGAACATTGGATGCTGCACTATAAGACAATTCAATAATCTCAAGTATAAACATCAGGCAGGGTACCAAATATGTACACTCTGAGATTTGCATTATCCCCACAAAGGAAGGTGAATGTTATTACAAAGAGACTGGCTCAGAATCCAAATCAGACAGTTTCCAGTGACGGCTTCTCAGATGGTTCTGTGTAACAAACCATTTGGCATGTGAGGTTAATATTTAGTTGAGAGATTTCTGTAATTTGAATGGCTGCTTATAGTTTTTAAAATAAAAACAACAAAATATGCCATCTCTGAAAGTTAGGGGACGTTCGTAGCCTGGGAAAACCCTGACGAACTTCCGGCAAATTTGAGATTTGCTCTGCAAGTCAGTCTGGCCAAGAGCTCATTCAAGCCCATTTCCAATTTTTCCAAATCGAGGCACCAATCACAACCGTTGAGGCGGGCGTTACACGATGACGATAGCACAGCGACGGCAAGCAGCTTTTGTTGGTCTGATTGGTTGAAGGACTATCCAATTGCGCCCAGTCAATTCATCCAATAATTGTCTGATAGTTGGGTTTCATTTTGGACCGAGTGGCCGACATTGTTATCCCTAGAGCCACAATACTAGCTTTGCTAAAACCAAAAAGCAGTTGAGTTTGGTTGACTTCTCTCTCCACTACACTGTACTGCGTATGACTGTTCAAATCCCGGCTCAGACTTTTTTTTTTTTTTTTTTAAAACCCATGTCCTTGTAGGGAGTTAAATGAACAGGCCTCAGCCAGCCAGTCAGTCACTTAGCTGTCGCTTCTGCTTGATGATGTCATCAATCACTACCTCAGCCTAGAGATGGAGATTTCAGGACGGCGAAGTGACCCTTTATGGGGAGGATAGATTTTAAGTGAGCCAAATTGTCCATAAATGTGGGACGTGGAGTCATAAATGTCAGGAAAAGGAGGAAAACAGACAGACAAATTCCAAAGCGTGATGGCAGTGGGTGGGAGGGGGGGGGGCTAGGACGAAAGAATGCTCAGGGAGTGTTAAAGGCAGAGTGAGAGAGCAAAGCGGGAGTGATTTGAAAACAGAGAGAAATGGGGGGGGGGGGGGTTGGTGGAAGTTTATGAATGTGTATGTGCCACTGTGTGTGAGTCAATGATTGATAGAGGGAAAGAGAGATGAAGACAGATGCAGGACAGAGGGAAGGAGAGTATGTTGAGGCATACGGAAGCATTGATCTAACTGGCGAATGGTCACAATGAGTCTCACTGCATGGCTCTTTCAAACAGAAATCACATGGGAGATTCTGATGAGCTAACTCTATTAACAAGAGGGTGTCAGATGAGGTGATCTGCCATCTCAGCAGCCATATTGGAACACAGATCGGTTTTATTTCCACATTTACAGAAATAGAGATAATGGCATTTTGTGGGTTTTGACTGAGATCTGATTAGCTGGTCTCTGATCGATTTTGTGTTTAGCTTTTAAATGATGAGTCCACAAACGTTTGTTTTAAATTCTAGCTGAGTTTCCAAAGATCAATCTTTTGTAAAGAAAATGCGATTAAAGTTGCAATGTCTTTTGTATTTTTGTTGCAATGAAGTTGCGAGAGACAGTGAAAATTGCAAAAAAAAGAAGTTTTTTTTGTTGGTATACTTCTTTCAATATAAAAGATGAAACTTGTTTCGGGGGAACTAAAACTACTCTTGGCTGAGTTTTCACCTTACCAAAAAGGCTCAGGATGCTGCAAATATGAAAAAGGCTGGTGGATTTAAGACAAAGAAATAATAATTTATTGAATGAATCAAGATTAACTAATGCAATGCATTAATCAAACATTACTGGTGATGGTGCAGTGGATACGACACATGCCTTTGGTGTGGGAGACTTGGGTTCAATTCCCACTGCGATACATAAACCAATGTGTACCTGAGCAAGACACCTAGCCCCTAGTAGCTCCAGAGGTGTGTGACCTCTGACATATATAGATCAATTGTAAGTCGCTTTGGATAAAAGTGTCAGCTAAATGACATGTAATGTAAAAATAAGTATCTGTGTAGAGACCACAAGTTCAACAATTACAAATCTCCATCGTCGTGCAGGCCTGTTCTGCCTTTTACTTGCGGCTATTTAGGAGCTTAATAGACACTGGGATGAATGAGTTTTTGAAACGGTTAAGTCTAGCCTGGGTAAACCCTGAAGAACTTCCGGCAAATTTGAGATTTGAGAACCAGTTACACTCAGTTACAACTGAGAAAGGTCTGGTGTCAACCAGACTAGGTTAAGTCTGCAGCGAGGAACTTTAAACCTCCTACCTGATGGCAGCGTCTCATGTGTACAGAAAGTGAGACGTGTCGCTAACGATTCTATTGGCTTGTCGCAAAGAAGCCTGTTCATAAATACTTAGCATGGATAAGTGCTCTTTAACACCAATGATCTTCCAGGCAGTATGAATCAATCGGAACAGTTTAGTTTTCAAATGCACAAGCTGTAATACCATACCTGACCAGGCTCTCCAGGACTGCTTGATCAAATATCAACATACATTTTTTTATCGACACCATGAATTTGCAAACGACTTAAGAAATGCAACCGTTGCTGTAGTCTGCAACAGAGACTGTCGACATGTGTGACCTGTGGGCACCGACTCCCCGAGGGTCAAACGTCATCTCTTCAGTCTTGGAAACGTTTAGAACAAGGTAATTATCATCGCACCAATTCACAAATTTGGACATTTCTGTCAATGGCTTGTTGATCTTTACATTGTTAGTTCATTTCCTATCCTGGCCTGGGCCACACATTCATACGGTTTGATAAAGTACTTATTGGACTTTAACTTATTATTGCACTTACAATAACGAGTGTAGCTATCCTCAATTTAGGTCATTGTTTACTTCTCATCTCCGGTTTTTCCTGCATCAATCGTGTGTGCACGCGTCAGTCGCGGAGGGAACTGAGCGGCAGACCCACCCGCTGCAGAGTGCCGACAGGAAACAGCAGCAGCTTTCAGCGACTTTAGAGTGAAAAATCCTTACAGTGGACTTTGGAGTGAAAATGTATACAGGTTGGCAGGATGGTCTGAAATGTGAGATGTTCGAGTTACACACGTCTTCATATCAGAAAACAAGGCAAGGCAAGGCAAGGCAAGGCAGCTTTATTTATATAGCACATTTCAGCAACAGGGCAATTCAAAGTGCTTACATAAAACATTAAAGAGCAGTTAGAAAACAATTAAAAAACAATAAACAAATTAAAAACATTAAAAGACAAGAATAAAATTGATAGTGCAGTATAAGAATAAAAGTTACAGTGCAGTATAAGAAATTAAAGTTAATAAAATAGATTATTTAAAGAAAAGCAACATCAAAAAGATAGGTCTTTAGCTTAGATTTAAAAGAACTGAGAGTTGCAGCGGACCTACATGTTTCTGGGAGTTTGTTCCAGATATGTGGACAAAATGAATTCAGCAAAAATTGACGTGTGTTACGTCAACCCGTTCTCACTCCCGCTTGGGAAAGTCTGGCACGTGGGACTACTGTGATTGGTTGAAGTCGCGGGAAACTCCGGTTATTGGTCAAATTTGCGTGTTGCACTAAATTCACGGTGATTGGTTGAATTTGCGTGAATTGTTGAATTCCTGAGGGGACTGAAAGATACAACGTACAGTATGTTAGGCTGAATTCAAGGAGACATCTCTATGAGTCCAACATATCTAGAAGGTTGCTCTTTGGCATTAAGGCATGGAATTCAATAGCAAATGCAAAACAAACTAAAAAAGATGCACACAAAAAATTAAAACTAAATGAAAGCTGAATAATACAAACTCATTGAAATTGTGAATAGACAAAAATATACTATTCCAAAATTAAAATGAAAACAAAATTGAAAGCTAAATCAATAGAAATTAAAACATTTTTTAACTTCAATGTCAGGAAGTCAACATATTCATGTTGATAACTTATATAGCAACTCATTTGCCTTTGCATGATTCTTCATTTAAAGCATATTCTGTCTCTGAAAGCAGCTGGAGAGACACTTTTGTTCGGTCGGAGTAAAGGTTTACTGAGCAACTTTTCCATGGCATGCATTAGTTTGAGGTTTAAATGGTGGCATTTGTGTCTTTTGTCCTTCAAGCAACGAACTCTGCACATTCAGTTCACTGTAGCTTTTAACGCTTTGTGAAGATCGGTAGAGGTGACATGAAAAAAGCACTAAAAACAGACCAGCTGAGGAATGTGTATCCAACAAACAGAGTCATAACAAAGTTAATGTTGCCCTACTAATTACTACTCATGTCCATACAGAGAGGCGGGAGTAACAGACAGATTAGTCTCGCTTTGCCAGAACCTCCTCCAAAGCACGCTGAAGGAGAGTCTGGCTACTCAACACAGCATTCGGGGATGGGAGGAAAACGTGCACTGGTTTAGTGGCATTTCTTTAAACCAATCAGAATCGTCACGGGCGATGCTAAACTCTGCAGAGCCGCTGCAAAATAGTTGTGCGAGAGAAAACTCAGATTGGACAGATAGTCTAGCCAGCTGTCTCAATTTAACATGCAGAGATCTGAGAGGCAGCCAACAGTGAAGGATACAGACTATAGACAGATAGACAGGTAACAACTCAAGTGAGACAACGAGACAACCCCGACTCGCAAGTCCAGAAGAAAACGATCAGACCGCGGGAAAGAGGCAGACACAAAGAGAATGGAGGAGAGGGATACACCAGTGTGCAATCTGGGATCACTGAGCACTGTAATAGGCTTGAGTCTCATCAGTTGGGCTCAGCTCAGGTTGGCTTGGCTGCAGATTTCCTCTCTGTCTCCCTGCCAACAACAGCACATGGGAATATCATTTTCCAACTGATCCAGAACAATCCTAAAAGGTCTTACTTAGCTGGCTTGGGGAGAAAGGGAAATAATAGGTTTGTGTATCCCAGAGGCTTCATACTGGCAATATTTGCCCAGTGGTTCATAATGGAACTCCAGTTATCTTACCACCGGAACGCTCTTGGCAAAACCCAGCACAGGGTACGAGCTTTGTCCTCTGTGCCGATATTATTCTCAGTGTAATTTACTCAAACGGTGCCCAATCTTTTCATGTTGGAAATTCTACACATACACACTTGTGAAATAATAACCATTTGATTTGATAGCAGCATTTGAATGTCTCTCTTCGGTTTGCCTGGGACAGTAGATGTCCATGTGTCTAGTACAACAAAGTAGGTGCTGTTCTGACTAAGGTAGCCACGCTGTTATACTGAATTAGTTGACTTTACTAGAAATTTGCGTGGAAACCCGTTGCCTTAAACAGTTTAAAATTTTACAGGTGAAACCTAACAGGTTAAGTTGTATTATCACAGAGCGATAAGTTGATGCAGTAGACAAATCAAGTTTACATTAGCAATCATTACTAAAAATCACAAGTAAACATAAATTATTTTTTTCTGGAGTCATGTTGTCTAAAATTGGCATGTTAAGTTAAACATGCAGAGAAACATTACAGATATAAAACATTAGGCTACTTGTAACTACTGAAGAAATAATTTGTTTGTATAAATATTGCTTATTTTCCTTCATGACAGTATGATTTCAATACATTTGTTCCAAAAAAACAGAAAGGAAAACAAACAACAAAAAACATTGCAATTTTCCAATGTACTGCACTGCATGGAAAATTTCATTTAGGAGATAGTTACTGATTTCCACTCTGACTGCCCAGAGCCCATCAGTCCCCTCCCGGGTCTCAGTCAGCGTACAAATATACAGATAAATGTAGATAAAAATGAAAACTAAATCAACCATACAAAACTAAAACCCAGATGACATAAATGCCCACCCAACATTGACAGAATGTTATTAAAAACACACCATAACTAGGATAGAAACCGTTCAGAACGTGTTTTTTTCCCCATGAGGCTTCAGGCAGAACAGTTCAAATGACCCCATCCCTCCCATACAGACACTTAACATACTTAGTTATCTCTGCTTAATATGCTTAATGTGATTTAGTAATGAATATGTTTTTTTTAACAAAACATGAAAGAATAAGTAGGGACCACTAAAAAAAAAAAATTACAGCTAAATCTGGGTTTACAGTGATCAGGGAAAACTTAGCTGTTTCTAAAGTTTTTGAACAGACCATTTAGAAAACATTTAGAACAGCACGAGGTCAGTAAAACCAGGCACATTTTCTTAAATTATAGCTCAGGACTCTTACATTTAAAACTGAATTTCGTCTTAGTCCGGGTGTTCAGCCATGTTCATTTGCAATAATGCAATGAGTCATGTCTTCTGAAACAAACTGGAACTGGAACTACTCCAGTATTGTGTGGACGGAAACAGCATAATTGGCGATATCTGGACCAGAAAAATCAGTATTGGTTACTGATAAGAAATGTTCAGCCAGTGACAAATTTGATGAATGTATTCCACAATAAGTGAATGTTCTAAACATTGTAATAATCACAGACAAAATGATAAAGGCATTTTACTTACTTCTTGACAAATCCAGTTCAATAAAACAGAGATGAGCTTGAAGGACAGTTTGCAGGTTGTGTGAGTTCATGGCCAGATGGCCGGACCTATAAACACATATACCAGCCAATGGCATTGCAAGGATAATTAATAGGACCCATTGACCCTTTGGCTATGTTAATGTGTACTTTAAAAAAACATTTACGGCTCTTTTTTAGGACAGCGAAAAGTGATGTGTGTAATTTTGCAACTATGGGCCTTATAGGGTTAAATGCCAACAAATAAAAAGTCTCAATTGTCTCATTGTATAGTATCAAAATTCTACTCTTCTTGGAAAATCATGGAGTACGATGTAGGGGTTTCTCAGAATGGGTTAAAAGAAACCTGCATCACACAATGACTACGTTTACATGCACATAATATTCTGTTTTTTCGCCCTAATTCCGAAAAAGAAGATATTCCAACTAAGCTGTTTACATGGCTAATGAAAGTGAATATTCCACTAATATTCCCATTTACATGTAGCCGTTAAAAACAGAATTTTTACCAGCGGCGGCGGACTTGTTGGACCGTGCGAACACAGCGTCTATCATTCCTTCAACCAGCTTCTTGAAAAGGTTGCCGTAGTGATGTTTGTGCATATCCAAAAACCTGTTGATATCCAAGTCTTTGATAATGTTTAAAAGTAGCTGTGTTTCTCCTTCTTATCGGGTCTGCAGCCTTGCAAACTGTTGGCTGATTGGTTTGTGTACAGCAACCATAACAACCCAGATTGAGACTCAAATTCCGAATGCACTGTATACATGTCCAAACAATGCCTCTAAAACCCGAATAATACCGGAATATCCCACGTGTCTTAATCGGAAAATGCTATATGCTAAATGCCTTATTCGCGGAATATGCTGTTTACATGACCTGTATTAAATTTGGAATATTGTCATATTCGGAATAATAGTGGAATATTGGTGTGCATATAAACGTACTGAGTGAGGGCATCTAGTTTGAAAAATGTTGGCAGGCAGGTCAGTAAAGTGTATGCCTCTTTAACATATTCATTTTGTATGGCTCTAACCTGTGGGACCTGCCATCTAAGGCTGTTCAATGTACTACATTCTATTGAATTTATTACATTGCATGTCCATGCTTAGTTCCATTAAAAATAACATTGATTCAGATTTTTTTTGTTAGGTTTGTGTAAAATGACAACCTTGTTTGGTTTTGACACAAACTTGCTGCAACAGCTGCAGAATTTGTTGTGAATTATACCATTATACCAGCAGTTTATTGTGCATTTGTGTTTTTAGAGTGGAGCACCACAGAGATAGAGCCTCTCACCATTTTACCGCATCCTTGGTCTATTCAGCATGTGATGCTTTTAAAGAAAGAATTACGACGTCAGTGAAAATGCCCATCTGTATGTGACACCATACTGTAAATCGTAAGATAACTAGTGTTTCTAAATGACAATGACTACTGTGATGAATACGATGAGCTTCTAATGGTGAGTTGAATGAGTATGACTGCAGATTGAAGCACAGGTGTTTACTTTGGATTGGCAATTCATTAGAACATAATAGCTTTTTTTGTATTCAAATGACACATGAAACTCCCCCATTTACTCACTCATTATCTCTGCATGCCACTGGGGATAAAGTAGACTGTGGTGAATAAGTTTGCAATGCTCAAAAAACATATTGTTAACATATAAATGACTTGAGAGCCTTTCATTTTGATCTGTTTTCTGTGTCTTCAACCTTCCCTTTCTCTGATTCTGTTCCCCCTCTGTGCAGATGAATTCAAAGCCCTCCTGAAGCGCTTGCCCACAGACCGGTTTTTGAACGTGTCCATGATTGCCAAGTTCTGGTCGGCTGACTTGTCCCTCCAGAAGCGCTATGCCCAGCTGGAGTCCAGCACTGCCCTGGTCCTGAGCAAAGCCCAGAAGGTCGTCAGGAAACTGTTCACCCTGAGCAAACGCTGCCCCAAACATCCTCGCATCAGTCTGCCCAGAGAGAGGTAAATCACTGGGATACATTGACAGAAACCAAAAATAAAGAAGAAGACATCATTTGTGATTACTGGGAGTTTTGCCTGCTGCTTTGTGCCAATTCATTACAGCTGTAGGCTCTCTAACAAAACCACCCCAAGTGGGAAAACCAAGCTCAGATTTGAATTTAGCAAAACCCCAAAAGGTATACAGACAGAAAGGTCGGAAAGATGCCAGTGGTCTACACAATTGCATTCTTTTAAGCTGATTCCCATCCAAAACATGTATTTGTTGATTGCTGGCATTGTGATTTCAGCTTTGGGCTACGTCTGCTGCCAACAGATTGTACAGTAGTAAATATGTCTAACTGTTTAAAGCTTCGGGCATTTTGACAGAGTAGTAGCAACACGACATAGATAGCTGTACCTGAATTACTCATCTGTATCAACTGCCCACAACACTCCCAGGTGGAATGGCCTAGAAACAACTTCATGCAAAAGGAATAATCATCAACATTTTATATAAGCGATATCTCTTTAGACACTGTAAAGACTCAAGCAGTCACGATCGCATCAAAATCGCTATTTCTAACACTAAGAAGGCTCGACACAACATGAAACTTTGATCGAAGTATCACCAGGGGCTCTACACATGAACTTGAGCATTGAGAACATTGTTTGTGTACACAGAGTTTACTAAAAAGAGAGGTTTTCAACAACTCACTTTAGCTGTTGGTTTTTCCGGTCGCCGCCATCTTGCCAGTCAAAAAAAAGTCTATCTCCAAATGCAATGTAACAGGGAGGAGAGTAAAGATGGAAAGCTCCTGAAGCTTAGTTCCATATATATGCACGGATAATTTGTTGTTTTGGCGTTAGTGAAAAACAATATTGACCTTGTAGTTGAAAAAGGAGCCTCATATAAAAATGACATTTCCTCCTCTGGAGTCTGTTCATTCGCAGATCAACACTTTTTGACTGGCAAGATGGCGGCGACCGGAAAAACCAACAGCTAAAGTGAGTTGTTCAAACCTTTTTTAGTAAACTCTGTGTACACAAACAATGTTCTCAATGTTCAAGTTCATGTGTAGAGCCCCTGGTAATACTTCGAGCAAAGTTTCATGTTGAGCCTTCTTAGTGTTTTAATAGCGATTTTGATGCGATCGTAGAGTGCCTCTATCACTCTCATTCAAAAGGCCATTTGACCGAAAACGAGAATACGGTAAATCTTAAAAGTGGCGGTTTCCGTCCTAATTATGCTTTTAAACGAAAGTTTGACTTGGGTACATTCACAAAAAGACCCTAGGTTGCATTTTGGCGAGAGTTATGCATAGTGCTATGGCTGGTAATTACACTTAATCAGACTCTACGTTCTCAGTTTTGGTTTACACAAAACTTCTGACCATTCAAGGTTTTTACGTTAATGTTTTTTTTTCACTTACCTAGTCTGAAATGTACTTGCCCTAGTCAATTTTTACTTGCCCCTGTACAAATTGTTTTAATTTATTAGTGATTATCAAAAAACAACAAAGACTAAAGTTAATTGTCATGTTGAATCCTAATTCAAGTTAATGAGCACACAAAGAAATTTGGGAGCACAGTAAAATGACAGAAAATGCAGAAAAATGTTGACGGCTGCGTTGATCCCGATAGAAGATTTGTTTGATAAGTCTGTTGTCGGGCATGTTAATTCCTCATTCTCAACTTTATGCTTCACATGGCTCCCATCCTACGTCACCACATGCTGTAAGTTTTGGGGCCATTTTATGCACAGACAGAAAACGGGGCATAGCTCGGTGCAGAATCTGATGTAATTCCCAAAGATATTGGGCAAAGTTTTTTAATAAATAAATGTGCAGGTTTTGGGAAACATACTCACTGCCACTGCAGCTGAGCAGATAAATAAAAAAAGCACCACTGTTGTTGATACCACCATCTACTAATAATTTGACAGGCTAACTGACTCCCTGAGACTGAGCAAAGTACCCCTACAAGCTTCACTCAGCTGTCATTACGTGGCAGTTTGGTTGCTGTGCCGAAGGGAGAAATGAAGAAAAGCTTGTGAAAAGCATGTGTTAAGGGAGGGAAAGGAAGCTGAGTAGAGAGATGTGAACAGCCAGAGAGAGAGAGAAAACCCAGGAGAAATAAAGGAAAGAAAGTAAGAGAATGTGGGAGATGGAAGAGAGATGTGATCGCGGGATGGAGACTAAGACAGAAAGAAAGGGAAAGTGTAAAAGAGATGAAGGGTCTAGTTACCAATGGTGAGAGTCTTTGTGTGGTTAGGTACGTGGAATTGAGGCATGCTGTAATCAAGTCCTCTCCCAGACTGACAGCTCGGCACTTGTTTACAGAGGACTTTAATTTCCCTGACAGTCCTTTCACTCTATACCCATTACTTCATCCCCCCCTTCTCGCACTCTACCTCACTTTCTGTCTTTATTTCTCTCCCTCAGTCCCCTTTGTGTTGCTTTGCTATCTCTCTCTCTCTCTCCGTTTCACCTCTGTCCCTCGGAGTCTTAACCCAGTTTGTACCAACAACAACAAGTTATCAGGGGCTGCTCAGCTGCAAAAGCTCCATATTTTCTTCTGCAAAAATCCATTTGTTTTATCATCATTCATTTTTGTCTATTTACATAGGCCTGGGGGTAAGGAATTGCTGGAGCGTTTGGGCAATGCTGTGTGTGCTTTCCTGAACTTAGCCTTGGGATAGAATCTCTGCAGAGCCAATTTTCAGTCTGAACTTGTCGTTACCGCACCAAAGTGGATGGTAATTTATTTATGTCTGCTTTTTCATCTCTGCTGCAGTCATACCAAATACCAACCCTTCTAGAATAAAAAAGGTGTCAAATTGCAACAGATAAACAATCCAATTTTTTTTGTAATTTGGAGCGGACTGTGAATTACATTTTCACCTATGGAAAATGGGATGCAAATGGTGTAAACAGCAGTGTGGTCTAGGGAAATCCTCATTTAGGCCCCAACTTTAGTTTTTAACTCAGTTTATGCCTCTGAGAACGTACGGGTTGGATGAGAGAAAGGAAGGAGCAGATGGAATGTAAAATGGGGGAAGGGCGCCACCACATAACTACCAAATGGTTCCTTTTTTAGGTACCACCTCAGTGGAGGTTCCAAGCAAGCTGAGCAGACACTAGAAGGTGGAATTAAAACACTGCAGACAACTGATTGGTCAAAGAAAACCATCTCTAGCGTGACATAGGACATCCTCCACAAAGTTTTTTTTCTAAGCTACAGTCAATAGCAACCGCAATGTTTTTCACTCACCCCAGATAAAAATGGCAACCCTGCAAAACTGCGCCATACATTACGTCGTACAATTGACAAAGTGCAAGCGTTCCTCTGTTTACAATTATAACTCAATCCCGGAAGTAGGATTGCTCCATTGCCGACGGAAATTCAGCCGGATTTCACTCATTTAGGCCGGATACCCGTTGCCTTGGGCTTTCTTTGTGTTGGCATTTTAAACTCCGGTCGATTTATGAGGACTATGGTTAACCTTTTCTCAGATCTCTGCAGGGTAAATCCAGACAGCTAGCTAGACTTTCTGTCCAATCTGAGTTTTCTCTCGCACAACTAAAACAACCTTTGAACGTACACATTTTCCACCAAAACAAGTTCCTTCCTGAGGCTGTTTTGCAGCGGCACCAATCACTCCAACGATTGTGATTGGTTTAAAGAAATGCCAATAAACCAGAGCACGTTTTTCTCCCATCCCAGAATGCTCTGTGGACTAGCTAGACCCTCCTTTGCAGTGCTGTGGAGGAAGGTCTGGCAATGCGAGGCTAGTTAAACAGTTACCTACCCTGTGTTCTGTGTTGGAATATGCTGGACTGGGTACACAAGTCATGTTTTGCTTTTTTTCTCCCCTTTGCAGGACTGTTAGGTTTTGGTTGAACAGGGCTCAGTCTCTGCTCTACTGCAACGAGCACGGAGTGCTGGGCTCCTTCTCCGAGGAGGTGAAGAGCTGTAGCTGCCCTGCGGAGCAGCCCACCTGCCAGGGAGTCATTCCCTGCGTTGTGGGCACCGCCTCCACCTCCTGCTCCTCCTGTGGCACTGACAACGCAACCCGCTGCGGAGCCTGTCACCACGGCAACCTCCTCCACCTGGGTTCCTGCAGGCCAAGCATCGCTGCATCCCAGGATCACTACCTGAACTTTGACCTGGACCTACCTGATGCTGAGGTTTCTCAAAGCTTCCCATATATGTATTCCAATCGTTGTGCACCAAATAATACAGTACCTCTGATTACACTAAAGATCATAAAGTCAAAGAACACATTGGTACTGGTTTATTTGTGCCTAGACAGAAACATACCTCCAATAGGAATATCAATGACAATGCATTAAAATACATCACCACATGGCAAACTGAATGTTAGTATTGTACTTCTATATGGATGCTACAGTGCTGTGAATGCTGCAATCTCTGACAGAAACCAAAAATTAAATATGACACTATAATTTAGCAATGTGAGAATAGAAGCTTCTCAGAAAGGTACTAGCAAAACAATATAAATATGTACAGTAAAATATTTAATGCATTCCATTATTGATTCCTATTGATCTGATTCTTTGTTCATTTTTATGATTAACTTCCTTTTGATCGCTGGGCAGAACAACTTGCTATTCAAATATTGCTTTAAAAAGTTGATGTCAGTATTTTTCTATGACATTGATAGGCCACTCCACAGAGTTTACACATAAAGGTTAGTTACTCTTAATGAGGAGTACTACTCAGTTACTGAAAAAAAGTTGTAAAACTTTGTACCATCTGAGAAAGTAACCTTAATCTTAACACAACCGAAAGCCTTTATTACAAACAGGAAGACAAATGTATAATGCTGTATATGTATATTTGAGAACCGGTATATAAGTGATCTGTCTGTTAGCTGTCTACCTGTTAGAGTGAATGTGATCTCACAGTTCTTTAATCTCTCTTCAGGTGAAGTACCTGCTCCAGCGATTGGACAGTCGAATCGAGGTCCACGCCATTTACATCAGCAACGACGTGCGCCTGGGAAGCTGGTTCAATCCTGCCTGGAGGAAGAGAATGTTGCTGACGCTCAAGAGTAACAAAAACAAGTCCAATCTCATCCACATGCTGATGGGCATTTCTTTCCAGATATGCTTGACTAAGAATTCAACTCTGGAGCCCGTGCCTGCGATTTATGTGAATCCTTTCGGGGGGAGTCACTCAGAGAGCTGGTTCATGCCAGTGAACCAGCCTGACTTCCCTGACTGGGAGAGAACTCGACTGGACGCCGTCGTCACGGCGCAGTGCTACAACTGGACACTGTCTCTGGGCAACAAATGGAAGTCCTTCTTTGAGACGGTGCACATCTACCTGCGAAGCCGCATACTCACGGATGATCCAACGGCGAATGAGACTCTCTTCTATGAACCATTGGACCTGGATGACCAGACGTCTAACCTGGGGTACATGAAGATCAACACGCTCAAAGTGTTTGGATACAGCATGCACTTCGATCCTGAGGGCATCAAGGACCTGATTCTCCAGCTGGACTACCCCTACACGCAGGGTACGCAGGACGCTGCCTTTCTGATGTTGTTGGAGATGAGGGACCGGATTAACCGACTGTCTCCACCAGCGCCGCAGCCGCTGGACCTGTTTTCTTGTCTGTTGCGCCACCGGCTCAAGCTGTCGGCCGGAGAGGTGGCACGCATCAAGGACTCTCTGCAGATGTTCAACTCCAAGCTTCCCAACGCTTCTCCTGAACCTGAGCTGGCCCTGCTGTGCAGCTAGCTATCTTAGCACACAAGTCAGGTTCAGGAGTGATGCTACTCACACAAAGTGCAGCCATTGCTGCTAGACTGAGCTATGGGAGGTCCTACTAAGTTAGCCTCTTGAACCCAAATCTGGATAATTAGGACAACCTAACTCTAAAAGGCTGACTAGGCTAGGCGTTTCTTACGGTCACTCTTGGCTGGATTACTGGTGTCACATGGTGTTTGTTTTTTTTTAATCAGAAATTGCTACCAGAGCCCTTTGATGAACATTGAAGTCATGTTGTGGACTTTTGGGAGACCAGCTGATACTTGGACTCTCTTTCGGAGACTCTATTGTACTAGCCTGGAGGCTTACTTTTGCTATTACTGCCCTGCTTTTGGCAAACCCGGATGAAGTTAAGAGACTGGATGAAGTTAAGAGACTATCTTACAACATTGTGATTTTGGAACCTCAAAGAGCCGATGTCATTAGGTATACCTAAGACATCTGCCTTGCAAAAGCGATTTTGATATGTAAAGAGGAACTCTTAAGGGGTCTTCAAAAATGAGTAAATAGAAGAGAAGATTTCCCCTTTTCTAACCCTATTTTCTTTGGCTACAGAACAATCTTGTGGGAAGGGAAAATGGGCTAATATTATATATGTGGTGAATGAGTTGTTATGTTATGCTCAACAGTTTAAAATTTGATAATCCTGACCCATGTAACTGTCTTTGAATATTTCTTTTAATTTCCTGCCTTCCATTTTATCTGGCATTTGAAAACGTGTAAGTATCTATGCTTAACATCCGAGTGAGAAGCCTGTTAGTGATGTTCTGTCCTTGGTGGTGTGTCTATACCAAAAGAAGGTGAACACAAAATGAATTGCGAAATATCTTCAATGTTGAGTTCTTTTATTTTTTTTTGAGCTGAAAATCTTCTGATGTGGTAACAAAAAGGTCTGAGGATATAGCGCTGTAAATAACGCTCCATCTAACCCCAGGTGTGGACAAGTGCACATTGCTTTTTAGATAACCGAGTGCAAAGACCAAAAAAATGTTTATAACAAAACAAACTCATGCCTTATATGGAGAGTCAATGTTAAGATAAGAAGCACATTTAGTTTCCGTGTTTGGTTTTCCAGCGAAAGCTGTATTGCTTTTTATATTTCAATATTTCTACCAAGACAGAACAACCGACACATTCTCCGGAATACGTGATAATGTAGCTTTTCCATGTAAATGCCAGTCACAATTTCTGCAGTTACTTGTTTTGATTTGGTGTTGTGAAACTTTGAGTCACTATTCACAGTGCACACCAGTACCTGCATACTGTAATTGTTCTGCAAAATCCTTCTATCTCCAATTAGACAAACTTTCAGTAACGGATTAATCATGGTGGATTTTAATATGGTTTTTAAAAAACAAGTTTTCAATGGTTTGGTTTAGTCTCAGGTCAGTGAAACAGTTTTCTTTACATGTTGGTCCAATGTCAGCGACTGGAGTTACAAGGTTTCTGCAGGGCACTGAAGGTACTTTTGAGAGCTGCAAACTTACCAGGATGATACTTGCTATGATTCTGCATTTACTTCACTAATTTCTCACTGAAAGTCAGTAAACCTTGTATGTCGTTTTCAGCAGTTCTCCTGTGCTCAGCTTGCTTAAGTAAAAACAAAGTGGTTTATCTATTTGGGATCCTTTTTCTTTGTTTGCTTTCAACTATCACTGTTATAACATGTGTACTATAAAATAACCTATTGATATATATTACAGAACAGGGTGTGTTTGATTTGTTGACAAGTCATATTTAGATTGTGTTACCGTTGTCCTCGCCATGTGAGAACCCGGTCCAGACACAGAGCCAGATTTACTGCAGTGCAAATGTGCGCATGTGGCGGGGAAGATGGTGTTGATACAACACTAGAATTTCGAGGGAAATGCAGCCAAACGCTCCTTGTAAAAGTCTCATCAACAGGAAGAAGTGTTTCTAGCATGAATAACTTCACAGTGTATTAAACATCAAATTCAAGTTAAATGAACAACCCCCCACCACTGTTAAAAAGTTATCAGATTTTTCATTTTCATTGGTAATTATTACTTTATTAGTTTATATTCATAGGTCTATATTTGTATTTCTTCATTTAAAAAAAAAAAAAAACATTATTTACTAACTAATAGGCTACAGTGCAGCTCTCAGGGCTGTAGAAATTGAGTCTCGTTATATAACTACTAATTTTAGCAAAAGACAAAACGTATGCAAAATTGCATCGCTAACTTTTCGAAATCAACATGACCGTACCGATTAACAGTCCTTCCAGAAAAATGCAGAGTTTTTTTGTGATTGTTGCGGGCAAAAATCCTTGATTATGCAGCACGTTTTCTTAAAAAATGCGATGGAATATGCGATGGAATATGCAATTTTAAGAGATGAAATTGTGGAAACTTGATGTTTGATGAAAAAGAGAAAAAAAAAGTGATTCCCCCAACACCCTGCTTTTCGATGATGTTCACGTTGCGTAATTACGTCACTTCATAACGTTCCCATGGCAACGGGAAAATGGCTGCTCTTGTGTGAAGTAAACGCAACATATTTAAACTTTCTGCTAAGATACAGTATATGGGACTTTTTTGCAACGAAAATGCAGAAATTTTGAAATCATGCAAGCCCCGCATATTTTGCGTGGAAATCGGCAATTCATGCGGCGAAAGTGCAGCGTATTTGAAAAAATGCGGCCCCGCATAAATATGTGGACTTTGGCTGATTATGCGTTGAATTATGCATTCACATAATCAAGTTTTTCTGGAGGGACTGGATTAAACTCATTTGCCTGTTTATAGGTTGACCTGGCTAAAACCAACGCAGTTAGTTCACAGGCTGTAGTTTGTGGTGCTGTTGAATTATATTGTGTAATACAGACCAACAACTATATATCAACAACTTTCTTACACAGTTTCAATAAAAAACGGCACATTAGGGCACCTGGGTAGCTCACCTGATAGAGGAGACGCCCATATATAGAGGTTTACTCCTTGACGCAGCGGCCGCAGGTTCAACTCCGCCCTGCGGCTCTTTGCTGCATGTCATTCCCTCTCTTTCTCCCCTTTCATGTCTTCAGCTGTCCTATAGAAATAAAGGCCTGAAAAAATGCCCAAAAAATAATCTTAAAAAAAAACAACTGAACATTAAAACCTCCATGAAGATAGGATTTATTGCAGGAATGTTGTATTACACTGTATTAGATTAGCATTACATTGCTCTGGTTGCGTCCAAAATTCCATACTAACATGCTATTTCGTAGGCTAAAACAGTATGTGTGATTTTTTTTGTATGTCCAAAATCTTATGATGAAACCAATAGTACATGATGACTTAATATTACAGTATTTCCAGCAAACACTGGACACTACGCCGGGCTGATAAGTAACCCACAATGCAATGGGGTAGTAACAACGCATGAAACAGACAAACGGAAAGCAACCAAGGCAACTGTAATGTCAAAAATGTTTTAATTTACATTTCTACATATACAAATCTGTGATTTTGTCACCGGTCTAGATGCTTTCCTTTTTCAGTAATTTAAGCATTATCTGGCGATGCTGCTAGAGCGGAGGTCGGCAGTAGTTACCATGGTTACGCGTCTCCAACGGCAAGGAGGTTCTCAGGAAGTGACGTTGAAAATGACAGCTTAGTGCATCCGAAAAGATACACACTACTGTTTATTTACACAAAAGTACGTTGAACTATAGAATACATATTGAGTGTGTAGTGCATAGTATGCGATTTCTGATGCAACCTTAGTGTACCTAACTGTAATGGCTCACAGGCCACAACAAAGGAGGGAGATGCACGCCAAACTCTGTGTTAACCAACTGACATTTATTTAAGTAAAATGTAATGTAAGTAAAATTCATATTTCTTGTGTAAAGTGTATGTTTGTATGTCTAGTCTTTTAAAGGCAGAGAACTTTCAAAGCAAAACTGACCTTAATACATTCCAAAAGAATAGATAAAAAAAATCCTCCCTGAAATGCACTTACAATAAGGTGCAAACACGTGCCATAAAAGGTGTGCTTGTTGCATTAGTCTGGGGAAGAATACGTCTCATCTGCGACTGAAAGAACACCGCAAAAGCCTGAGTAAATCTGGGCCTCAGTACGTTTCCATAAAATGGATGCAAAAACTTCCAATTACCCCCGGCCCTTCATAATAAGATGAATGTCCTCTAATATACAGAGTGTGGTGTTTTTTGTAAGATGAAAAGCCAATTTCCTGGGTTGTCAGGGAGCAAACATGAACCAAATGCACACTGTCACATTACATCAGGCTGCTGGTTTATCTGCTGGAGAAAGCAGGAGGGGGACGGAGAAAGAGAGAGAGAGAGACAGGAAGAGTGACAGAGACAGGGGCCCACATCGGCCAACTTGAGCAGCTTGCTTTTTTGTTTTTTCGACCCCATAATGAGGCGCGAAAAGGAGTCACTCTGCATTGGGTTAATAAAGAGTTATTCATCTTCAGCCTGGCACCCAGGAAACAGGAGTGGGTTTGCCCTTGGGCTAATCTTCAGGCCTGTGGAAGACAGCCAATCCATCAGAACGCTATTTAGACTGCACACTACAAACTTTCTGGACCTCCCAAAGAAGTGCGGGGAAGAGAGAGAAGAGAGAGAAAATGAGAGAGTGATTGAAAAGGGGATGGATGACATAGAGGGAGAGATGGAGGGAAGATAAGGTTGAGAGAAAGTGGAAGGGAGAGAAAAGGTGAGAGGGGGTTGGGCTGCTAGTCTCGCAGTGATTTATGATGTTTAAGAAGTCAGACTGTTTGAATTAATGAGGTAGAATTGGTGAAATCACCTGGCGTGTGTGTGTGTGTGTGTGTGTGTGTGTGTGTGTGTGTGTGTGTGTGTGTGTGTGTACCTGTAGGTCATTTGACATAGTCATCAATAACAGTGTAGATTTGAGGGCTTGGAATTACTTTCAAATAACATTATTACAAATGTATCCAGAGAAATGATTCATGTTTGGAGACAGTGTGAGCGGGAGGCGGACATTGAAATGCAAAGTTTGAGCTTGTTTGCCCTTCACTGGGAGAGGCAGAGGCAAACTGAGTTGTTCTCATATAAGGCGGTTGATTATAATTGTATCAACAGCGGCATCATGGCTGACAAATCTGAAATTCAAGTCTTATACACCTCGTCAGTTTCACACGTACAAGTACAAAAATTATGTATTCCTCATATGTCTTTCCAAGACTCACTTGGCAAACTCGTTCATTACCTCCCACCAAGAAGAGACAAGGTCACATTACAAATTCACTGGTGTTGCAGCACACTTCTTTCTTTGTCAGAATTTTAAAGACAGACCGCGATGAAAAATTGCTTGTTATCCCTGACATTATTACATGTCCGAACATCCTGCCTTCTATTAAACACAACATGGTCAAATAAATCATATCAACACCCCTATGATGGCATATTTTTAGAGGTTGTTTGTCTTGTCATTTCATCAGTGAAAACTAATGAAGTTCAGTGTAAAGACTTCTAAACTTCATCCACCTCTCTCTCTTCCTAAAACTGATCAGCTGTTTCGATTCAGTTAAACCAACCAGAATTGGCCATGAATTTCACGAGCCAATCACAGCATGGCATCCCTGCTTTAATTCTGTTCTTCTCTTTGCTGCTGTCAGCTGTCATTTCAGGCAAAGCATGCAACCCTCCTCCCCCTCTTCTTCCTCCAGTCATCGTCACCCACGGCGCCCTGGGTCCTCCTCCGGCAGACCGCTCCCGTCGGCTCCTTCGGCTCCTTCGGTCCTGTTTTCGGGCTCCTTCGCCACCACCACCAGTGTCTACACTCCATCGGGGGGATATGCCTTGGCTTCTCTACCCCTTTAAAATTATTTTTATAAAGATGGAGTTTAATCTCCAAAGACTTTGTACATTTCATATTATGCATATGTACAAATAATCCTTTGCATATTTGCAGCAAAGTCTCTCCTGATTGACATATTTGTTGAAGTTTTTGGGGTGTGACTTTGTTTTTTTTCTTTTCTTCTTGACCTTACCTGGAGCTACAACTTTTTTTTCTTGAATATCCTTGAGTGACTGGTGGAAAATGCATGACCTCCCTCCCCCATAAATAACCATATGTTATTATTATCACACCAAAGGTAGGTACACTACAGATTGAAGGTGAATACATTAATTTGAAAAAAAAAAAAGCAAAGGCTGACCTCTTCCATCCGTTACATTTAATAGTGTACCGCCCTCTGACCCATCTTCCCTCATCAGGAAAGAAAAGCTAACAACAAGCCTAACTTACTTCTACTCCCCTCTTATAGTACCGCAAACATTAGCTATGACAATTCCAGCTCTGAAACCAAAATGAGATGCTATTAGTCTAGTCGATGCAACGTGCCAACATCACAGAGAGAGTGAGAGCTATCACCAAAACAAACAGCAGATTTCTTAAGCAAAATGCAAATCCTCCTCACAAATAATCACAGCATCACACAAGCTGTGTGTGCACTTTGGCAGAATATGGGTGCATGAGAGCCATCCCTACTGCCACACAAAACCAACCAATTTTAATAAGCCTGCATAGTGGCGCCGGCAGGATGTTATTTTGCCCCTCACCGCTCTTTCATACAAGTCGATAAAAGAAAGAAATAATAAGAGTTATATATGTATATATATGTATATATATATAACTAAGATTAGAATAGATTATACAAAATAGAACTATATGATAGAATTTTCTTATAATATCCGCTTGTCCAACCAACCAACCATCCATCCATCCATCCATCCAACCAACCAACCATCCATCCATCCATCCATCCAACCAGTCATCCATCCATCCAACCAACCAACCAACCATCCATCCAGTCATCCATCCATCCAACCAACCAACCATCCATCTATCCATAATCTGTAGGTGCTTATCCTATTACGTGTTGTAGTAGGGCTGGACACATTGTGTTACAATGCAACAGTTGCTAAGTACAAAACAACACTTGGTATGCGTTTAATTTTTTAAAACTCCTGGCCACAGGCGGCCATAATCTGTACGAGGTACATAGGAACATTTAGTGAAGCCTTTCTACCCAATGCTAGCTAATTAACTTGCTTACTGACAATAAATTATAGTGAGCAGCAGTGCCAGACTCTGTTGACTTTGACAACATCATACACTTTCCTATTTCTATTCAACTCCACATGGCATAGTTTTAGAATGAAGTAGTACATAAACTCAGAGTTTATGTTATTTGGAGAGAAACAAGTTGGAAATGAAAACCTGTCATATTCGTACTCTAAAAATTAAGCCGTGGTGGATTTTGAAAGAACCCTTTCATTCAACTGATTCCAAGTGGCATTTTTCCTACTGATTTATTTTGTGTGTTTTTCACCCCCTCCTCTCCTCCCCTCTTATTTCACCCCTCCTCTACACATTAAACATTGTGATTAATGACCCTGAGCAGTAAAAGTTACGCTCTGTAGTTTCAGAACCTAATCTCATCTGCTTATTTAAATTGCATTGCATCCTTTATAGTTTCCCTCCTCCCCTTTCTGTATACAGGATTTAGGCCCATTAATTAGAGATTGTCCTCATCTAGAAATACATCAATGGTTTTGTGTTGAAATGTAACCTGTTTAGGTTTTCCTGACAGGTGACCTCCTGTGTTCGAGGTTAAAAAAAAAATCACTGTGCTGGCTCACTAGGAAAAGTTTAAGAAAACCTCATACTCAAACCGCAAAAATGTGTTCAATGATCTTTTATTAACACTCTTCAGTTGACGTGGTAATCTTGCAGTTTCCAGCACCTCCAGACCTGAAGTACATGCTGTGCTCAAAGTTTTTTCTTCTTTTTTTTTGCTGAAGAAAAACTTTGGTCACAGTTAGGAAAGGCCAGTAGTAGCTTTTTTTTATATAAACCACATATAGATGATGAAAATGTGGACTAATGGCTTAGTGGCTTATAGTGGGACAATAATCCTTCTCTCAGCCATGATACTAATGTATCACTGCAGGGATTTATTTGCAGTTTAAGAGTAAATAACTTGTCAACAGCGTAGATGGTAAAGCGGCGCCGTGTGTTAGTCAAAGCAGAGATAATGGATAGTATTTGATGTTACTGTATGTCTGTATATGCTGCAGACCAGAAATAAGACTGCTTACAGGTCTTACAGGATATTGAAAGATATTTTACTGCTAATCAAGCAAAATCAAAGTATTGCAGAAAGTGCCTGGAAGTGTACAATAGATTCACCAACCTGTCTGTTAGGAGGATTCAGCTTGATAAAATCAATACTTAGAGGGTTAAGAACTCAATGCAAAACAACAGAGCCAAGTTAGGACAGCAAATAAGGAGATAAGTGCAGGAAGGCTAGACGGGATCTATATCTTATTATATTCAGTTCTCAAGTCGTATAACAGTTTTATACCAATATCCTGTTGGTTTTAAAGACCATCAACTTGCTACGGATAACTTATGTCTATCCCAGACAGTAACATTGTAATCTTATGGGCTATTAAGTATTAAACTGCAGCACTTTTTTGATTTGTGCAATATAGCAATTTGAAGTGTGCTCTGAGCATTGGAAGGAGAGAAAGACTTCTTAAGCTAATAGTGGAAAAAGCTCCAATACGAAAACCTGTTGGGTGCTGTTCAGATTTTGGATATTAGAGACATGGAATGTAGTTTGTGTACCCAGCAGAGGCGATTTCTTTAAGACTGCAATGGAAGCTCAGCTTCCCCTAAAATGTCAAAAAATGTCTGGTCAAATATGTACTATTGTGTTAAAATTTTATTGACTTAGAAAACGTTCATCTCAAAGACGAGTTCGTTCAGAATCAGCTACATATAGCAGGTCGTAGCGTCACAGTGCATTTGCTTGGCGAAATTGCTAGCCAATTTTCATCATGCATTTCATACAATTATACACCACATTCCTTGTTTCAATTTAACCCAATTCCCACATTTCCTCCTTCAAGTTTAATATTGTTTTGTTAGATCGTTTGTTCATTCATTCATTCATACAGTAGGCTAGGCTAGTGTCGTAGGGGTGAACTAGTCAGCTAGCAAACTGCACACGATGGCAGAAAATGCTAATATTGTCGACATGATTTTGGCAAAGCCATTTGAAAGTCTTCCTTACGAGGAGAAACTTAGAATTAAACAGCAGGGCAGATCAACACCTAAGATTGATTTAGTTCAAAAGACAGGGCAAAGTACCAGGTCTGTTCAGCTCTCCTGGTATGACAAAGTTAGCTGGCTGACTGGAAGTGGCGTGACAAAGAAAATGTACATGGCCATGCCTCTTGATGAAACCATCTCACGGATATTATAAATTATTATTATAATAATTATTATATCATTATTATATAATATTATATTATAAAAGTATTATTATTATTATATATTATTATTATTATTATTATTATTATTATTATATAATATATATGATTATAATATTATTGTAAATAAATGGACAATTTTTATAATGTAGGCCGAAAATGTGCTTCCCCTCTTTGAGAGCAGCCACCACTGGTACCTGGATACTAACTCTCCCTTTCAGGACACTAAAGACAGGTGTAGGCTGGTGTTTTACAGTAGAAGGTAAAAGGGCACACATTGTGACCTCCAATGTTGGGAGTAATGCGTTATAAAGTGGTTCCCGCATTTCAAAGTATTATAAAGTATATAATTCCACTACTTTTAGCGGTAACTAGAAATGTAACTAATTACCTTTTCAAATTAAATTACGAAACGTCACCAGACCTAACGGCGACACAATACATGGTTGCCCCTGCCTATCTAACTCAAAAGTGGGCCACGTTTGTGTTATTGGCAGCTGACTTGGTTGAATATTCCGGCAACAATGCCAAAGCTTTTTTTTTTTTAAACTAAAACTATTGTACCTTTTGGGGGGCATTTCTAGGCCTTTAATAGATAGGACACGGGGGAATGACATGCAGCAAAAGGCTGCAGGTCAGAATCGAACCAGCAGCTGCTGAAGCAAGGGCTGAGCCTCTGTATATGGGGCTCACGCTCTACCAGGTGAACTAACCAGGAACTAACCAGCTGACTTGGTTGAATATTCCGGCAAAAATGCCAAAGCTTTTTTTTTTTTTTTAAACTAAAACTATTGTACCTTTTTTTTGGGGGGCATTTCTAGGACTTTAATAGATAGGACACGGGGGAATGACATGCAGCAAAAGGCTGCAGGTCAGAATCGAACCAGCAGCTGCTGAAGCAAAGGCTGAGCCTCTGTATATGGGGCTCACGCTCTACCAGGTGAACTAACCAGGAACCCATTTCTATTTCTTTCAGTTCTGCTTTGATGCACTTATAGCATGCACATTATGAGTGGCAGCCTGAGACTCAAACCACAGAAAAGAGAGAAAGTTACTAAAATATTGAGGATTAGCCTAATAAGTAAAAAAGAGCTTAATTCTGTTTTCTTTTTCATATTTAACAGTCAATACAGGAAGCAGAGATCAAGTGGCTTTGACCCAGCATGGCCAATAGCTGGCTGTTGTGTGAACTCTGCAGGAAACACAATCCCTCCACACCATGCATGCCACACACATTTTCCAGCCTTTGCCACCTTTGTCTCAAAACAATCCAGAGAAAATCAATCAGCATTAGACTGTCACTGCACACAATAAATAGGCCTATTAAAACATATCGTCGCTGTCAGGTGAAAACCTTGTATGTCCAAGACATATTTTAGGAAATGAAAAAAGGCTAATTTGGAAACATTTGATTGAGCTGTTTACCTCAGACAAAGACGAAATTGCCTCGTCACGTAAACTGTGACCAATTGCATTTTTTTATGAAAAAAAAAAATTGAAATGACAAAATATGGAGATACAAGGTTTCTGCCTGACAGTGACGATATGCATTGTTTTATTGTTCCACTACCTACTTTTCATCATAGTGAAAATGGGTACAATCATAGATCAAATTTGACAGTTCTGCGCCAAAGCAGCACTAAAATAATATGGTTATGTGTGCATTAATAAGAGAATCAAAGCAGATATTTCAAAGTAAGTATCAGATCAATTAAAAGCAAAACTGGAGCATGAGAACGACGAAGCTAGCTCAGACGTCATAAGCTCTGAATTGGGTCAAGATACTGTCTAAGTAGCGTTCCCAAGAGAAGTATGGACTAATGAGGGAACGTTATATACAGTAGTTACCTCAACTGTCTCGACATTGCTGCTATAAGCACACAAGTAGTTTTCCTTGAGGATCCTAAAGATCTCAAACGTGTCAGCTGTTGTGGCCATGGCTGGAGAAATGGAAGCGGTAACACCACTTCCAAAAGCTGCTGGATGCTCTAAAAGTACTGTATGTGTTATTTCCAGAAACAGTATCACTTCAGAAGAAGAACTCTCACAAAAAAAGCTGGAGACACCACATCTGTCTATCCACGCTCAAGTTCAAATCAGTGGAGCAGTGCACGCAGTGTCCACACCCATGTTGCAATGATCACAAGCAAGGGACTGAGATTGTGTGATTACTGTGCTGACTGATTTGGCTTTGATAGGTGTCAGTCTATCCAGTCCAGTAGTCCTTGCTTATGAAGCAATTATCCAATCCCATGTTTTTAGAGCTTGATGCATACCAGGGACAAGGTCGGGCTATCTTAGCCTCTGCTCAATACATTTTAAACATTCTATTTTTAAATCTGAATTTTGTGAATACCTTAATGTCATGGAAGTACATTTAGTACACATTTAGTGAATGTTTTCAGAGAATATGTTGTTCTTGAAAAGTCTACTTTCCCCCCCATAAACATTCATTGGAAAAGGAGCGTCTGTAAAACTGTGAATTCATTTTTTTGACCGTCACAGACATGCTGTAATGACTATTTCTATCATCAGAATGTGATCCATTCAGTCCAATAATATTTGGAAAGTCTAGAAGAGCTGTATCATTGAACAAGTTTATCCCATTTCCACAACAACACAGGTTTGGTCGTCAAAGTTGAACCAGGAAGTCTGGCTGAAAGATTTACAGTTTTTGTTGTAATTTGACCATTTACCGTCCATTTTTTTCTTCCACATCTGACTACCCTCTGGGTTTGTTTTCAACCTGTACGGTATGATCGCTTGATCATCTTCATTCGTTATGTTCTGAGATCTTAAGATTCCCTTTGGTGAGTACACTGTTATAGTAAAGCAAGAAAGGATAGTTAGTTGCAACCTTTTATATTTTGATTGTCACATTGTTGAACATTTTCTCTACGTTAGGCTACAAACCTGCACTATTTACCCTGATGAGGTTAGAGTAGGTGGATAGGAGCAGCTGGCAGGGGAGTTGCACCCTGTTGCCGCCCGTTCAAAATACTTTGAAAGAACTACGAAATTGCTCAGCGGCAACTGCTTGCCGTCTGAAAGCACCTTTACTGAGAAGATGCTCCCTGTGTATTAAAGGCTTGGGAGGTTCTTTGAAAGTGCTATTGGAGCAGTGTAGAGGATTGGGCAGCACTTTGTTCAGGGAACCTATGGACATCAATATACACAGCCACAGGAATTAAGTTTGTAATCCATCTTGAAAACGTTTCTCTGCTTTCCTTTAAGACTTTCCCTTTTTCCATACAGACGGCCCGTTTTGTTCCTCACAGCCTATGCAGTGTTTTCCGTCCACCACACAGAGAGAGGATGAGTGACAGAAAGAGTGTGTTGGGTAGAATGACAGAGGGAACGAGAAAACGAAGAAAAAAAACAAGACAATGAAAGGATGACAAATTGAGACGGGGAAAGAGGCAGACTGGCTGACATGCAAATATTCCCCAGCGGAAGTAGCTGTCCCTTGTGATAGTGATCCTGTCATTTGAGCGAGGGCCTGAACAGAAGCAGCCGGCGTACAACGGAACAGGACAGTTTATCCTGTTGGGCAGAGCGAGGGGACTGCTGACGCGGGATAGAGAATATACGTTAACATCTGTTACCTCGTAGCTCCTTTCATACCAATTATCGCTTTGGAAAAAATGTTGCACTCCTTTACGGGAAAATATATGAAATGCCAGGATGATTACGGACAATTAATCAGCAAACACTAAATGAAATGAAGCTCAGCGTAAATTCTTAAAGGAAAACTTCATATACCTTTTCCATCACTCGTAATGATCAGCGGTTTCATGGTACGTCACTTGTCAGTAGTAATCAGAGCAACTGTGTCGTTGTAGTTAAACCAATCAGGGTCGGCCATTTGTCACGAGCCTATCACAGCTTGATAAATCTGCTCTCTCTTCCGCGGTTGGCTGTTGTCGTTTCAGGAAATAGAGTGCATCCCGCCACCTCCCCTTCTGCCACCGGTGGTCACGCCCTCGGACTTGGGTTTCGTCTAAGCTTGGCTGTCGATGGTTCCTCTGCTCATTCACCACCACTAGTGTCTGGACTCCATCAGGGGATTTGTTTGGGTTTCCTTAAAGCCTTTAGGATATTTGGGTTCAATGGAGTCCAATCTCCAGAGACTTGTACATTTACATGTTTGTATGTACAATAAATATGTTCATAATTGCAAAGAAGTCTCTCCTGATTGAATTACAGTTTTTTCTCAATTGCTAACAACACAAACACCCATTGGCTGAACAAAGTTATTAGTGGTCTGAACTCCTTTAGCTAATTGCGCAGTCTGTTGTCAATACCTTAAACCATTTTAAACCCACATGGTTAAAACACAATTTGCAGGTCTCACTTAGACTTTTCAGCAAAACTCTATAAACACATTCCCATTCTCACACACATTCTGCACTCAAATGCACATGTCATCCATACTGGTAAACACAAGAGGCACCAATCAAATACAAATAGAGAACACGTCATTGCCACTCAAAATTGATTTCACTTGTTTCAAGTGATGTGACACAACCGATATAAGCCAGTTCAGAGAGCAAACAGGTTGTTGAAGGTGGGAAGGAGAAAGTCTGAGAATGGATAGCCCGTGGTGATATAGGTGAGGAATCATGTCAGGATACGGCACACAAGAGGCTTCCTCCCCCCGTTGCCTCAGGAGGGACAGTATTGCTTGTGGTGTCGACAAAGTGCTCTGGCCTGACCCAGCCCAAAGACAAGAAGAAGCACATTGATCACATGTGTACTCCTTTGATTTTTGTCTATTGTACACTGTAGTACAGTGCATTGTAGGCTGTATACTGTACAATGAACAAATTGTATGGCCCTGAACATTGTGCTTTCCATTTGTTACTGTAACAGTACTGACTGCTCAATAGATTTTGACTTAATGGTTGCAGGTTCATATCAACAAAGAATTCAATTCAATTTTATTTATAGTATCAAATCATAACAGAGTCATCTCGAGACACTTTACAGATAGAGTAGGTCTAGACCACACTCTAAAGAATAAGAATGACAGTACCACAGAGACAAAGGACAAGTTTGTGAGATGCAGGGTACAGTAATGTAAAAATAGGAGTACAAGGAGGAGGAAGAACAAAAAAAATTGCAAAGAGCAAAGCAGAGTAGTAATTTCTGATAAATTTTGATCTGCTTTGATAGAACATGTTTTCGTTTATCAAAAGACAATGACGGAAAAATATGAAATTTGTTTTGAGATTAAAAATGGACTTCTCCCTGAGAACTATAGGTTTTGAACAATGTTTTCCATTTTTTGGTGTATTGTTTACTGACTGCTTGATAGTGTATATCATTTTGATCCCTTTGTTTATGATTTGAGAGCAATGTTTGATTTTGAATTGGGAGAGGTTTTGTAAATAGTGCTTGAAGATGAGGTTTTGTGTTTAATGTTTTCAGAAAATGGAGCAAGGTTTCAGAAATTGTGTTTAAGCAATTGAATAATAAATGAAGCAAATGATGTCACCGTCTGAAATTGGGCCAGTAAAAAACAGAATTGCCAGGGCCGAATTTTTGTGCCAGTCCAGCCCTGATTCATTGCTTAGCTTTAAAATGTTAGGCTGTGGTTATTTTCCCTTTTTTGGAATGTTTTTACCATATTCTGTATAAAATATGGACGTACTCTACTGTATGTGACGTCACCCATAGGTTCATGAAAAGCCAAAATAATGCCAAGTGGGCAGCTCCCAAGGGCTTAGACTGCCTCCACCTCAGCAGTGCCAAGTGATGGCAGCCACTCAAAGCCTGAATGTAAAATGTTATTTCTCCTCCATGACAACTTCATGTTTTTCCAGTTAGTTTGTCTCGGCAGATGGCTCTAAACACTATGATACCCATGAGTCTTGGGCGCTGTGGCTGTAAAAGAAGCCAGTCATTTTGTTACAGATGAGAACAAAACTATAGTCACTATAGTTGCCAATTTCATCTAAAATTGACCCAGACTTTGGAAGTGAAATGATTTAAACAGCAGATTGTAATATGAGTTTTCTTAAGGCATAACCTTAAACCACCTATTACCAATGATAGACGTAACTGAATATTTTAAGCTACCTATTTAGATGTTTCTAATCAAAATCCACCTTGGGAGTTGTACGTTACTTCTCCACTTACATTTGTACGTGTACAGGCTTGTATCTTAAACTTTTTATCAAAGAGCTAGATATGATTCAACTTGGAAACTTTCATGCTGATCCAACTGCTGGAAAGGGTCAAATGGCCAGTCCCGTTTTATTAAGTGCATTTCCATTCACATGTCATAACAGTCTTAGTGGAAACAACAAAAATTCCAGGAGATTTTTTTTTTTAAATATAAAAATAAAATAAGTCCAAAATAAAATTGATTTGGTGAAGAATTGATGGGATCTGTGAAGCAGTTACTGAAGAGAAGAAAATGATCGGTTACACTTTACTTGAAGGTATCTACATAAGAGTGACATGACACTGTCATGAACGTGTCATAAAACATTATAAACAAGTCATGAACGTTCATGACATAATGCTTCTTTTAGTAAGTGTCATTCGGTTTTGTCACGACAAGTTATGGTTAGAGTTATGGTTATGGTTATGGTTATGGTTCATGTTTCATGACAGTGTCATGTGTTCATGACAGTGTCATTTCACTCTTACATAGAAAACTTAAAGTAAAGTGTTACCAAATGATCAGATCAGATCTTTGTGGAGGGATGAGGAGACTTGCTGTTTTCGTGGAAATTTGGCTAAAATTTAAAAATCAAATTCTTTTACTTTTGGATCCTTAGGTACCCAAAATAAGTCTTCCTACTTTGCATCTCTACATCTACAGATTAATCGATATTGAAAAGATGGTGCATCCCTTAGTTGCATCCCAGATTCTGATCTCAGAACATGTAGATGCAAAGCATGCTACTGTTTAATAATGTGGGAAACCACCTTAAATACACATCAAAATGTGCTACCATCCCAAATAGCACACAGAACGGATTTTATCTTTGTCTCTGTTATTTTAATTGGTCTATTTTATCTCTAATAAATTGCACAACATGCTCATAATGTGCAGTCTACCATGCAAATACTAAGACAGTTCTTACATTTTCTGTTCCCCAATTGGGTGCATGGAATCTGAAAAGCAACCAGCATGCAAATAATTATAGAAGACACATTAAGTCAGTTTTTAATTTCTGGTTTCTGGTCATTTCTATGGTTTTCAGACAGTCCAGCTTCTGTCAGATCCCGATATGACTAAGCCCCATGTGAGTGTGTGAGTCTGGATAAGAGCAAGCTGATAAATTATGTGTTTGGCTGAAATGCTTAAGAACCCCTGACCTATAAAGTGTTAGAGGGCAGTGTCAAGAGGGGTGATTACAATGTAAACAAAATGAAAAGTGAAATCAATTCACACAGAAAAAATGCTGCTACTCCTTCTTTTTCCTGTGACAGTTACAATTCAGCCATGTACCAGCTGGTGACCGTACAATGGCCCTCATTTATCAACCTAACGTAGAAACCAGCGCAGATATGAGCGCAGAAATCATCTTACAACAGGCTTCGTAATTTAAATATCACGCCCCAATGTATTCTGAGTTTTGAGGCCCCGCCCCTACAATTTACGACATGGCGAGACGTAATCCGGCTAAGGAGCGGCACTTTAAAGAGGTGGAGATTGAAACCCTGATATCTCCGGTTCATTTGCACTAACGTGTGTACTATCTGGCAGCCTGAAAACTGGTATTAAAGGCTGTAGAAAGAATGCGGAATGGAGAGAGATATAGTCCTAATAGTAATATATATAGTAATATAATTATTTTACTCGTTTTTTCATGAGTCAGAGCCAGGCAACCGTGAGCTGGCATCGGGTCATCTGGCTTCATCACTACATTTATGGCACCCTGTTTTCCTGCGCGATGTTGTGGAGAACCCCACAGGCTAAAACAATGTTGCAGACTTTTTCTGGCGTGTAAAGTAGGGTCCCCGCCGCTGATACAAAACAGAGCCATCTGCCCTTAATCAATCCGATGGAGCGCTCCACCACGGCCCGTGTGCGTACGTGTGCACTGTTGTACCGGCGCATAAAGGTCTTCTAAAAGAGCCAGATGCCGATAAGTGATCAACTGATAACTTCTCCTTCTCCTGTTAAACTGATTATATGCTGCACCGCAAGTCTACACTGACTCGAAAATGTGCGTACACGAGTTTAAACTTGACGTGAGATATGATCGTAGCCTCCGCTCACGTCCATATTGATAAATGCCGAGCTTTGCGTGGAAATGACCGTACGCCGGTTTTACGCTTGTTTTCTGTCGTACGTTCGTTTCGTAAATGAGAGCCATTGTGTTGTGTGTTTTCAATTTGTACATGCAGGAGCTCTTGTACAACCACTGACAGACTGGTCTTCAGTCAGCTCTATGATTGCTTTGTCATTATTTTTCCAGTGATGTCATTTTTCCCTAGCCTCTAAACACCCACACACACACAAAAACCCATAAATATTGATTAGCAAAGCATTGATCACAGAGCATTTCAAAAGGTAGCTCTTTTCAGTAAACCAGACAGTAATAAACAGTAACACAATTATAAATATAAAATATTTACTCTCCAGTTTCTATGAAACAACATCCAGCATGTTATTAAAATCCCTGGCTTTGACCAGATCACTATCTAATTTATCTAATTATGTACTTTGAGCTGGAAGGGCTGTTTCCCTCTTGATATTAAACATTTCCATTTCCACTTTAGCAGATTATGCAGTTTACTGTACAACAACTGTGATCCTTCCTTGCTGTACCGTCTGCATATATGCAACATAAAATAGAAAGTAGCTTTAGAGTGCTTTTATACAAAATCTGAATAAACAAGTCAGGTTCACAACTGGATGTATTCCATTCATACATGTAATAGAAGATTCAGATCCATTAAAGATAATTAGACAATATAGCTTCATTCCTATTAGTAATAATAACTTCAGCAGGTTAATTGCTGAAATCTGGGAACATGGTAACATTGCTAAAAAGTCTGGTGAAAAAAACACGAAATAAACACGAGCAGTCACATAATCAGTTATAAAAATTGTTTTGGGGAAGCAGTAGAATTATTTCCCAAACTGTCTATTGCATGTCCATAACGGTTTTACAAACCGACTTTTTGGTATAACTTTTACCAGTTAACCATAGCTGTGCACTCAAAGGATTTAATTGTATCTTCAATCTCAAAAAATGATCATGTGAACGAGTTCACAGTAACATTGATCAGGCAGTAATACGGTACGTGCAGTTCACGTTCGCCCAAAATATGAACTAGTTCATGAACTATCGTTCAATGAACGCGTTCAGGCACAACACTGATACCAACAATAGCACTATGTTAAAAAAAAGAAAAAAACACCCCCCTCATTGTTTTTAGTGCTCTGCCAAAATTTGTATTGCAGTGTCATCTGGCAATGCACTACACCGGCCAACCAAATACAGTGCACATTTCTGATCGATTTCTTTGCTACGTGAGCAGGTTTATCCTACTGTTTACCTTGCAATCATTGAGATGAAAGTCATTTGTGACTGTAATGACTTAGCTCCAAATTGCAACTTGTTCCTCTGACCTTTCATCTAGCGGCATCATTAGTTCAAATTTACAGTGGTACAGTCCCATTAACCTCAACAGTACTTTGTGTTTAGAGAATGTTACCATGCCGACATGCTGAGATAAGATGGCAAACATGGTAAATATTTTACCTTGTCATTCTGAGCATGCTAGCATGCTGACATTAGCATTTAGTTTAACAGTCTCAGAGCTGCTGGCGTGGCTGTAGACTCTTAGCCATAACACAGTGCTGCTTTCTGTCTAAATATTTGGTAATACAGGATTTTATTAATGGAGTAAAGTCTTATTTTGGATCACTGAAATTCATTTAATATTGGCTGCCACTCTCTGCTAACTGTAAGTTAGCTAACACCCTCAGTGTCGAGGGAACAATTTCAGATAATGTTAATGATTGGTTTGGGCAAAATCAGATCCTCGCTCGCAGAAAATGGCAACATAAAGTCAATGTCAGTGTGAATAACGAGTGTAAACAAAATGGCCTTTCAGTCTGAATATTAGGCTGTGTTTTCCCTGGGCCATGAGAAGATCACTTTTGAGTATTCGCAACACCACACTGCCCGCCTTTATCAGTCTTTCTAAACGCCACTGGCACACCACTTTTTAACTCAGTCTAAAAGAGCAATATTTCTTGTCACAGTGAAATAAAGTTTAGAATAGATTATTTACCTCCCTGCCAAAATTACTTAGAGCTAAAGAACAACTCAGAGAGAGAGAGAGAGCGTGAGAGTGAGAGAAGGGGCTGGGGTGAAGGAAAGTGCGGGAGAAAACAGAGAGAAATTGGCATGCAAGCATTTGTCCATGGTCGGGCAAAGATAGGTGAATCAATAGGCTGACGGAGGGCTGACAGAATGACAGCTCCATGCCGATCGTTGAAGGACATCTAGGAAAAACGAGAGAGTTGCAGAGAGAGAGAGAGAGAGAGAGAGAGAGAGAGAGAGAGAGAGAGAGAGAGAGAGAGAGAGAGGAGGTTAAGAAACAGAGTGTTAGCAAAGGTAGGAGAGAGAGAGGCTGACAGCTAGCGGTAATGAATGATAATTGTTCATCAAGTGGACGCGCTCAGTATGTGGAGGGAACATTCATCCCAGTCATTACTTCAGCCTTACACATGAGCGTCACGCTTGTCAGGACGCACACACGCACACACACACACACACACACACACACACACACACACACACACACACACACACACACACGTACATTGTTGCCACAGGGGCAGGCATCTACTGACAAATATGCATTCAAATACCTGCAATGGCTTAATTTGACTTTCATGTCCATCTTTTCTGAGCACATTCATAACCTAGAGCACACCTGAAATGGTTGTTCAGTTTGACGTAATGTATTGAAAATGGGGTTAAAGACATTTAGTTAATGTAGAAGGATGCTTAATTCAATTTTCAAAAGTTAATTTGCAACATGGAAACACAAAGCCAGGGTTTTACCATTCCTGCTTCAGTCTCCAGAGGATGGTTGGGAAGACCAGGGGAGACTTTGCAATTCAGTCACTTCCGTTAGTACACTTCCAGGTAGTGTAGAGTGCGGATCGGGCCGCATGTTTCTGTCTGCTTCCGACAGAGCAGTAACCGAGCCCGGCCCGAGCCCGAGCCCGACAGGCATTAAGATATTTATGTCCGAGCCCGACACAGTTAAAATCTAATTTTTTTCTCATACTAATGACACATGTATGTTTGTAGGAAGGCATTCGGAAATGTCAACAGATGAGCGCATCAGCGCACACGGGGCAACAAGTGGACGTTAACACATATTCAATGCCTTATCGCGCTGATGTGAACGAGCGCGACCCAAACCTGAACATAATTTCTGAATTTCTGTTCGCCATTTTTTGAGCCCACTAGATGGCGAAAAAGGCTCAAGGAATGTCAATTCAGTGCATTTTAAAAACCTTTGTTTGTTGCCATCTAGTGGGCTCAGAAAATAAAGAAAATGGTTCATGAAGCTTTATTTGGCCATCACTACTTCCATGTAGTACACTTTGTACATTATGTAGTAAGTTGCGTGGTGCGTACATTTCGTCAGGGTACTGTGTCTCAAATTGTGCGCGGCTTTTAGTCACATAGTGGAAATGAAAATCGCACCATGGGCCGCTTCTTCTAAAGCCGGTTACACACTGGATGTGTCGCGCGAGCGTGTCAGCTGCGTGGCGTGTCCGTTTTTATTTTGGCTCCCATGTTAACAGGTTAGAGCTGACACACTGCCTGCGTGACGCTCGAGCCGCGCCGAAAACACGTGCCTGCTAGAAATAGAACCGACGCGTATTTTTCAAGCGACACGCAAGTGTGTTGACATGATAGAGGCAAAATAGAATAGGAAAAGATGTTTATTTGTCGTTTAGACACGAAGACATATTAATAAATGGCATTTTGATGTTTGAAAGTCTCTAGGTTTTGATATAAATGCAGATATAAATGTAATTAAAAAAAAAAAATCAATTTTCTATTATTGCACCCAATACAGAACGAAAATATTCTGTAGCCTATTTTGCCGTCAATGCTGCCGACATTGTCTTTGCTGTAATCAAATCAGTATCAGTAGTAATCAAATTAATGTGACCTTCTCTGAACTTTTGAATGCGCATGTACAACAGTTCAATGTTTCAGCACTTTATGCACAACTTGCTGTTCTCTAACAAGGAGCTTAACGGCAAAATTCACAACAGGTGTTTGAATCCATGAATCGACCAATACATTTCCTGGTTCAATTAGAATTTGTATTGTAGCCCGGTTGGCTCAGTGGGTAGAGCAGGCGCACATATACTGAGAGGTGTATGCCTCGATGCAGAGGTCCAGGGTTTGAATCTGACCTGTGACGATTTCCTGCATGTCTTTCCCCCGTTTCTCACATAGCTGTCCTGTCAAATTAAAGGTGAAAAAGCCCAAAAAATTATCTTTAAAAAAAGAATTATTATTTATACAGTCCTCCTCATCATGCTGTTCACATTTTGACATCATGAGACCAAGACGACACGTAACAGTTGATCAACAGTACCTCGCCATTGCGAGGCTTCAAACAGGATGTTGTCGGACGTAAGTGGCCACTGAGCTTAGAGTGTCACAGAGTGTCATCAGCAGGTTGCAAGAGAGATACAGAGAGACTGGAAGAGTCACAGAAAGGCATAGAAGTGGACGTCCATCGGCCACATCCCACACTGATGACCGCTTTATTGTGAACAGTGCCCTGCGGAACCGGATGATGAATGCCGCTCAACTCCAGGCACATTTAAGGGAGATGAGAGGCACCCAAGTGTCACGTCAGACCATTCAAAACCGTTTACATCAGCGTGGTCTGCATGCTAGATGACCTGCACAGGCGTCATCATCTTGCATGGGCCTGGGAGCATTTACGCTGAACGAGGGACCAGTGGGCCTCAGTGCTGTTCTCTGATGAAAGTCAATTGACATTGAGCAGAAATGATGGCCGCCAACGATGTTGGAGACGTCAAGGAGAGCGCTATGCATCAGCCACTGTTGTCACCAGACGACCCCTTGGTGGTGGTGGTATTACAGTGTGGGCAGGTGTGTCTAGTCAATACAGAACTGCCCTAGGCTTTCTGAATGGTGCAGTGACAAGCCCATACTACCTGAATAACATCATTAACCCAGTCAGTAGCTTGAACTTTTAACATTTTCCATACATTTCACCCGGAAGCCAGATATCCCTAACTTTTTGTGAGTAGCCGTAAGTTACATTTGTATAGTAAGTTGTTTTCCATTTAAATAGTAACCGCTGAAGCATCCTGCCATTTTCACGAGTTTGAAAATACATTGGTGGTCCCATAGCTTCCTAGCCTCATGAGACCGTCCTGATTTGGCGAGCTCCAGTTTTCCACTCGCAGATCAGTCTGGCATCTTGAGATAGAGAAAATTTGGAGCCGTTAGCCAAACAACCGGGCCAATCAGCGTTGGTTTTGAGGTGGGTTAGGTGGTGATAGACAGATGGTTTATCCAATCAGCTAACCAGTATTTTCAGACAGCGGTCCGGGAACCTGAAATGGTGTCTTTTATTCCTAAATTCTCTCTCTAACGGCAAATATCCTTTACCGACATGTTGCTTGCTTGCTGAGCTAACGAGCTATGCTTTGCTTGCAGCAGCAGGGGCTGGCTTTGGGTTGTATTTTCATACGCTTCGTGGATCTGATTGGTTGATTTGGACCGTCTATCACCAACATAGGTGATAGACAGATGGTTCATCCAATCAGCTAAACAGTATTTCCGCCCCTTCCAAAAAGTTCTCCAACAGAAAGTTCCCAGATGGATATGCCGAGCAAGTGCGAAGCAATCCATCTGGCGGAGTCAGGTTAATAGCTTCCGTTATGTAGCAAAGATGGTGACTGTTGAGGGTGTGTAGTGTCCAGCATTCCACATTCAACTGGATGACTATTTCTTTTTCAATCACTGCACCATCCATCGCATTTTGCCATAGCTCTCAGTGTGAATGCACTTATGCACTCAAAATAGCAAGTGTGAGTACAGAAGTATGTGAAGTACGCATAAGACACAACATTTGTTTTGCCTCCAGGGCTGAAGTTGATGCTCACTTCAGGGCTACACTGTACTACTGCTAGTAGTTTGATGCCACATTTTTAACATTGGCTTGAAATTCCCTTGGTGATCGCGGTTGCCTCAAAATGCAATCAGGTGATTATGTAATAATTGCGACAGGCCTATTCTCTATGCCATCAAGGGGCCATCAAAACTTAGAAGAAATAGACAAAGGTCAGAGAAAAGTGGAAGGATATACAGTAGAAAGTATAAGAAATGTTCAACTGAAACGGAAGAGAAAGATGGAGAGAGGGAAGAAAATTGTAAAGGAGGGGAAGAAAAAAAAAGAGTTGTAGGAGGAACTTATCAAACTAAAAGGAAGAATTAGACAGGAGAAACCAAGACTTTAAACAGCAACACTGAGAGCTCCTACTGTCAAAAACAAGGGAGCGAGCCGAAAATGGGAATGCATGGGGAGTTGTCTCTCCAACACCATATCCTGAGGACATGGAGTAGAGAGGAGGCTTTCACTAGCTGTCTTGAAAATAATTAAATAAAATTAAAGTCTCTACAATCTGCTTCAGGCTATGGAGTAGAGAGGACCAGTGCGAGACATCTGCTAATGGGTATGGCTAATTTTGAAGCTCAGAACAAACCGTCCTAAAACCTTTGAGGTGTCTCTGAGTAATTTCAAGGATGTAGGAGATGTACAGTTTGTACTCTCACAGGATGTTTGCCCAGTGTTTGATGGTGCAAGGTTGGAGGATGGAAGGTCTTAATCAAAGCCTGGCAATGGGATGTAACACAATGGCACACACACACACACACACACGTTCACACAAATCCTGCATAAAACATTTAACATTTCTTTATCAACTACAGTGTACTATGGAGTTTTTAGCTGAAGCTGCTAATGTAAACTGGCAGTCTTAGGTGGGTTGAAAGCTTTTAAATAGAGCATTAACCACTCAAGTATTCCATCAACCTAAATGGGCAACCATTTCCGAATTGCAGCAACACGGTTGCATAATGCAAAAAGCTGTATTTGTACTTTGTACTGTCAGGGATTACAGAATAGCAACAGATCTCACACACATACCCTAATAGCTGCACCTGAACTAATGTGCTTCTTTGCAAATATAACTACATGTCGCCCACAGAGAAAGCACAATAAGTGTGACTGGTCAGTTTGGGCAAACAAGTTCTCAAAATTAAACAATAAAATATGCCGTCTGTAACTGCCATCCACAAGAACACATTGAAGCCTTTTCTGAATTGACGGCAGTATGACATACATTTTTTCTTCCAAAACAAAAGTTTAATTTCAACATTTTTGTGCACCAATTCATGGTGGAAATATCTGTATGTAAATATATATATATATATATTACAAACTCGGAAACGTTTGTTCTTGGGGTAACTTGGTGGTCATGTTAGGGTTATTATCACCAAATTGTCTGAGAAGAATAGCAGGATATGTACAAATAAAACATTCAATTATCAGATTCTCTGTATTCCCTGAGCACGACCCAATGTCCCTGTTCTGTTCTGACATTAATAAAAAAAAGTAAAATTATACATTAATTAAAATGAATACATTTACCAGACACCAGATATAAAAGGATTCATCAGCAATAAAACATAATGTACCTTGGAGACCTTATAAAAAGACAACCCAGTGAACAGCACATCGGCTGCGTGCTGAAGGTTACCAGCAGGGAATTGGCTGGCATATGGCTGGCTGGTTCACCACAGACACTTCTGGTCAGCAATCAGCAGTGTGGCCAAAGTCATGCTGTTGATGGAAAAACTCCTGATGCATATGCAGCAAGTTCAAATAGCTTTATCAAAGTCTTTGTATGCAATACATTTCTCCGTTGTAAGGTCGGTGTCAATGGAGGTCCTCTGAAAAAGTCAGGGAAGAGGGAAGTCATAGACACAAGTTACTACTTTTCCATGTATAGTGAATACAGAATCACATATAATAATATGGTTGACTGCAGGTCAACAGTCAAATACATTTTGTGGTTGAGTATAGTGTAAAAATATCCAGAACCACAAGATTATTTAGCTTCTTGTTTGCCATAAAGAGAGCAAGGACATGGTTAAATTTAAAATCAGATAGTAAAAAATACATTCAAGAAAAAGCTTGGTGGCTTGAGCTTGTCATCAGTGCTCTGCTTCAGTTGCTGTGGCAGTCAGTCACATCCTAATGTTTCAATTGTTTTAACTTTCTAGCTAGAATAGTCCTCTAAAAAAGGAGAATACCAGATGACACAGGAGTGATCATCTGATAGCTCTCAATCAGTAGCCCTACACGTAAATGCGGATCACATATATTTAAAACTTCGTGTAAGATTTTTTTCTTTTTCATTCCTGTTGGCTTAAATGCACTTCATATACAGTTACCAGAAACAAAAACTTTACGTGCACATCAGTCCGCAAAATAACATAAAGACGCGCTTGAGTTTATAAACACCATTGCATGATGTGTTTCACCTGTTGTATCACCTGTCCCTCATCTGTTCATTTCCTCATGTATTTAACCTCTGTGTTCCCTTTGTCTGGTGTCAAATCGTTTTCTTCCTGCTGGTGTTCTGCCTGTCAGTTTGTCAGCATATTGTAGCCTCTTGCTTTTGGTTTTGCCCTGTGTGGCTTTGTGAGTTATCCCGTCTCTGTACTGCGGTTTTTTTGTTGGATTAAATCCTGACGTTCAAACCATCTCCTGCCTGCCTGGCTCTCCCTGCATTTGGGTCCACTATCGTCCGCTAAACATCACGTTTTTTAACATCAAGGGCAGGGGACTACAGATGAAAAATAACCTTTTGGCTAATTCTGGCATTTTTAACCCATGTAAAATCATATGTTTTATTAATTTGCACTGTCCCCTTTCATAAATAAACTGAATTAAGTCTATCTATCTATCTATCTATCTATCTATATCAATCTATCTATCATGTATATCAATCTATTTATCATGTATTTATCTATCTATCATGTATCTATCTATCTATCTATCTATCCATCTATCCATCTATCCATCTATCTATCTATCCATCTATCTATCTATCTATCATGTATCTATCAATCTACCAATCTATCTATCATGTCTCTATCAATCTATCTATCTATCTATCTATCTATCTATTTATCTATCATGTATCATGTATATTTCTATCTATCTATCTATCTATCTATCTATCTATCTATCTACAGCATTTATCTATCCATCTATCTTTTTATCTATCTATCTATCTATCTATCTATCTATCTACAGCATCTATCTATCTATCATGTATCTATCTATCTATCATGTATCTATCATTTATCAATATATCTATCTAGCATCTATCTATCATGTATCTATCTATCTATCTATATATTCATCTGTCATCTATCTATCTAGCTATCTATCTATCATGTATCTATCTATCTATAAATCAAGTATCTACAAAAGCATTTTTTTTTTAAATCAATAAATGTAGTTTGAAGGATTTACTTCATCCCAGAATGGAAGACCTCATTTCTGAAAACCGTGTTAAAGGGAGTGGGACAGTGTTCTGCTCTCTCCTGATAAACTACCAGTGTTACTAAAGGGCTTAAGTTATCTTATGTCATCTGGGAAATATTAAATTAAAATGGACTACCAAATGTCCTTCATAATGAGATTGCTGACTCTGTTAATTCCATCAGGTGGTTATAAAAATACCTTAAGTTAAGTATAATAAGTATCTCATTCAATCAGGTGGAAGAAAATTATTAATACTTGATGAAATGAGCTGCTTTGTTTTCAGGTACATTGAAAGCACATTTGTACTGCAGGTTGTCTGTGTGAAAGATAATTACTACCCGACTCAAAGACCTAACATGTATTTATTGTGCATTTCCTTCTCGTCTGTTCTGATCCCAAGCTGCCTTTCTTTAAAAGCCATCTATGTTCCTAGCAACAAAGAGATGCACAGAGGAAAGTGAGACTGGTGACTGAGAAACAGAAAAAAAAGAGAGCCATAAAGAACTGTGACAGAGCTTAGACTGAAGAGAAATCACTGATGTGTGAAAGCATATTCCACAATCAAGGCTGTGCTTTGTGATTCAAAGAGTGAGGAGACAGCAGAGGGAAGAAGAAAAGAGAAGAGAAGGGCAGAGGGAGTGAGTGATTTTTTGGAGGCACAGAAAGCATCCGAGAACTCCTCCAAGGTCAGAAATATAACCCTTGAGCTAGCATGGAAGTCACCACTTGATGTTTCACAGGGCTCTTTGTACTGCCACTTGCCTTCTGACAAGTGTGTGTGTGTGTGTGTGTGTGTGTGTGTGTGTGTGTAGTTTTGTCACGTTTGTCTGTGTAGTGAAGTGGCCCCTATGGACAAAACACTTACAAAAGTATATGCTGCAAATATTGAAACACATACAAAAAAAGACAAAAGCACAATCATAGATGGAAATGTGCTGCACAAAAAAAAAGACAACAAATTGCAAAACCCATTTAAAATAAAAAAGAAATACTGCAAAGCCAAGTGATACATTGGAATTGCTCCAGAGCTATGGGGGGCTGATGGTTTCCTTTAGGCTGTTTTGTAGTCATGTTGGCTGATTTCTTGTTGGTTGTATTGTTTTCTAAATTGCTTCACTAATTTCAGTACAGGCCTCAAGGGTATTCTATAAGTTGTATAGAGGGAAAAAAATATTCAAAATAGAATAAAATAAATATTGGATCGCAAATGTGGTCAGGATATCCATACGTGAAAGAGTCATACTGATAAGAGCACCTGAACCTCAATAGAAAAATGACAAAGACTGTCTGTGAAGTGGAACAGTCAAATACACTGATCTTATCGGAGCTCATTTTATATATCACTTTTTCACTTAACAGAAAAAAATAAATAAAGTAAATCTTTGGCAGCTAAAGAAAACAAATACCTTTCTGCCTGTTTATACTTAAATGTGAAGAAGTTGCACTCTTCTGGTAACCATTATAAATCAGTTAAATATGTAGACCACTGACAAAATATGCATCTGGGATGTACCAACATGTACGCACACTTGGATGCCATATTGTTCAGTCTGTCTTATCATCCTCTGTACCTACCATACCAGCTCAGTGTCGGTAAAGAGCAAAATATCATATCATCATCTAAGAGTTTCTGTCATTCATGAAGAGGTCGAACACGTTTTTGAATGGTGCAGTGTTTGATTGCTGCCAGGCAACACTTTGGTCTATTACACTTTGATGCCTCCTTCAATCTGCATTTTGAGACGCACCAACTGGTTGAATCGGTGTGCCAAGAGAAATTTGTCGATTTGTACTCAGATGTCACTAATGATACAAAAGTTTAGAGTAGTCCACAGGGAGTTCAGCAGACACCCAAAGCGATGAAATTGGCTTGTGGGTTTATTGGAAAGGAGTTATTTAAGTTACATGCAAGTCATTTGGATTAAATTAATCATACAACTAAATATATCTATCTGAGGAGAGAGGGTGTTGAAGACCATTAACATCCATATATCATTAATACTTTGATAAAAGAGTCTAGAACAGCAGTGCAATGGCAGTGCAAATGTTTCAGTGAAATTAAACTAGGTCCAAATCATCCAAATTGTCATGAACTTCCGTTTTTTTGTCTCTCATTAAGTCAAACTCTCTTCATAAAAGGATAACTGTTGTATCAGACTGTAAAAGGTTCAGGGGAAAAAGAGAATAAAAGAGGGCTGAAAGAGAAATATAAACTCAATTCCTCTTTGATATGCTCACAACTCAGAGATCTGAGGTGGGAGAATTGTGCTTGGTATGACCTTTTTGTGCCCGTTTCACCCTCTGACCCCCCCCCCCCCTCCCCCCTCCCCCAGTGTGCTCGACACAGTTCACTGCTTTTTTTACAGACTCAAAGGTCTCCCATCATTCTGCTTCTTGTCACACTGCTGCTTGTCAAACTATTCAGTACGATGCCAGCTCGACGACTTCCCTTCATCTCCTTCATCTGCCTGATCCTGTTTTATTTTTCACATTTCACTCTCCAGATTACCCATACTGATGTTACAGCCCTTTTATGAATTAATTAACTGCACATTTTATGAGCCTTCACTCTTTTTCTTGTGTGGTTTATGGACAATGGCTTTGAAGTATTACTCTACTTGAGCATTTAGATGACTTGTTTAAAAATTGTAAGAAGGAGAAGTGCACAAACTGAGGATCGCGCAAAGAGACATGGGTCCTTGCACAAATAGCCTACAAAACAAACACAAACTTGCAACTGCAGCTGCAGTTATAGCTCCAATTGTTTTGGTCAAAGAGACCAAAAAAGTCTCACAATAGCCCATTGACGACCTTGTCCCAGGCATACACAGATTACTGCATGGACAAAGTGGACATGTGTACAGGGCTGGGATGTCAAAAAAGAGTAGGTACACGACCGGTTTTGACACTTCAGCCCCAACCAATGGTGACTCAAGTGACATCACTTGTTTCAGTTTGTCAGACAGAGCATCATCTGTAGCCACAAAAGTGGTAAATAACATGTTTTCACAAATGCTGGAGCCTAGCAACCTACTCCCCAAAACCTAAAATTAGTGAAGTTCCCCTTTAAGAATGTATTATTGTGGGAGAAAATATGTGCGAAATGACTATGTTTTTATGGTGGTGGGCCTAAATGTAAAAAAATATATATATCTACAGCCAGATGCCTGAGCCGGTTCTGTGCAGCTGTTCTTACAGTGCTTTGAGCTAAATGCTAGCATGTTCATAACATCAGCAGTAAATGACAAATTCATACACCCGATGGTGGTGTTAGATGAAAAGTCAAAGGATCGCCAGACTTAAAGTGCTCATATTATGCTGTTTGGCTTTTTCCCTTTCCTTTATTGTGTTATATATCTTTTTGTTCACGTTATAGGTTTAAAAAGTGAAAAAGCCCAAAGCCAACTCCAAAGGGACTTACCATCTCCAACAGAAAACACTGTTCACAAACTGCTCCAAACAGCTCTATTGTAGTCCAGCCTTTACCTCCGTGGTAACGCTTGCCTAGCTGTTGCCGTGGCACACCCTCATACTCTGCAACTGACTAGCTAGCTGTGTTGACCTAGCTACTGCACAGAGAGCTCAACACACAGGGTGAAAAGAGGAGCTGCAGCAATGTGCAGTTCAACAAAAATATGGTGTTTTTTTGAAAATCAAACCACATAAACCTATTCTGGTACAACCTCTGAATATAATTATGGAACTGAAAATTAGCATAATATGAGCACTTTAATAATGAGGGGAACGTGAAGGTCTGTAGCAAATTTCACGGCATTCCATCAAATAGCTGTTGAGATGTTTCAGTGTGGAACAACTGACCGACACCACCATCTAGTGATGACCAGATGAAGCCTCATGAAGCTTCGTGAACCATTTTGAACAAAAAAGCTCACTCTTAATCAGATGTCCAGCACACACACTCTCTATTCCCCACTTTGAAAATCATTGTCCCAGACACTGGGAGCTGGTTGGCTTCAATCGTGGGCAGCCAGCTGCTTCAGGTTTGGCAGCTGTCCTACAAAAATACTCTCGAAGAATCATAACAACGTGTAAATCAAACACATGGTAGAAATACTCACGTTCATAATTACAGCTTGTTGTCTCCTTTTAAACAGTTTTAACTGTCAAAAACTACTTCCATAAGTGCTATTAAATGACTTGTTCCTTGTCTTGCTGCAGCTTATGGAAATAAGTGAAACGGCTTTCATGTACTTCTAAAAGACTATCCTCTGATTCGTGTAGATTTACACTGCCACTGAAAACAGATGCTGGCAGAGACTGCTGTCAATATAGTGCACACGCTAAAACACTGGCAAAAAAATCTTTTTCTCAAGCTGACGGCTGTCTTGAAAAACTTCACCCTTTGAAGCCTGCTTCAAAATCCATTGCCTCTCTGATGGCATTCAAAGCTTGTTTACCCAGATACCTACGGAACATATTCATATATCAGCATTTCCCAAATAAAGAGTGGTGACAGGGAGAGGAAAATACCTCTGTCAAGGAAGGAAAAGGTCAAAGAAAGAGAAAGGGGAGAGATAGAGACATAAAACTATACACTACACTAAGTCTGTCAGTTCTTTTGCAGGGTATGATACAGTGGGTTCTTAGCTCACAATCCCACACACAGAATCAGTGTTTTCTGGTATTGTTATAAAAAGAAGGAGCAGAAGGATATCTTTACCTAGTACTATTTCTGGTGACTCTTTGAGATTGTTGTGTACAGGGTATTCATTCTTATTCTCAAACAGGCATCTCATTGGCCAAAAAACACATTCCTCTCTTTTAAAGACCTCATATTATGCTGATTTTCAGGCTCATAATTGTATTTAGAGGTTGTACCAGATTTGGTTTAATTTTCAAAAAACACCATATATTTGTCATACTGCATATTGCTGCAGCTCCTCTTTTCACCCTGTGTGTTGAGTTCTCCGTTTTAGCTACTGAGTGAGGCATGTCACTTCTATCCCATTTGTGTTGAGAGTCGCACGCACATGCACAGTAGGGACTACTAGCCAGTCAGAAGCCGAGTAGGGTGGGCCCTGACAAGCAAGCTATTGTGATCCAAAACAAACCCGCTTCAGCCGGTAACCATGGCTTTGGCTCAGCCGTACATGTTCGAACCCGAGTCTGATCCCGTTTTAGAGTGGTAAAGTTATTTAAATGTTAACAAATTAATCTTTCATACAGAGCGTTTTAATTCTGAACTGTCTCCTGGACATGGCCATACAACTATCGCAACTCTTTGGGCCTCCGCTCTAACTAGCTTGGTTTGAGGGCGTGCCACACTAGCAGGTCGGCGAGTATTATAACGTGTTATAAATGATGCATTTATCACAGAAGTAAAGGCTGGACTGAGCTGTTTCAAGCAGTTTGTGAACAGTGTTTTCTGTTGGAGATGGTAAGTCCCTTTGGGGTCGACTTTGAGCTTTTTCACTTTGTAAATCAATTTTACATGCACAAAAAACATTTATAAAAAAAATAAAGGCAAGGGGGAAAGGTCAAAAAGCATAATATGAGCTCTTTAAAGAGTTATTTCTCATGCAGTATTCTCACATTTGTTTGCCAATTAATTAAATACTAAAAGAAATCAATCGACTGATATGATGCTTTAAGTCATAAGGTGTACATGTGGCTTACACACACACACACACACACACACACACACACACACACACACACACACACAAGCTGACAGACACCCCATGTCCCCCCTCTTGTTATCTCTTCCTTCTATATGTCCTTATTCTTCTCACTTCCCCACTGAATCTCTTCATCATGTTCACTGGATTACTGTCCACAAGTGGAGAAGCACCCACCGAATGACCTGATCCCTGACCCACTGGGCGACTAGAGGGGTGCAGTTGACATACGGTGGCAGATCTGGAGGAGGAAAAATAGCCAGCTGGGTTGCTTGTGATTGTCAAGCTCTCCCATGATAAAAGCAGGGGGGAGTATAGAAGGAAACAACAGTAAAAGTGAAACAGAAGATAATCTGTTTTAGTACTGTTGGATCCAACCTGATCTCACAGAATTCCGTGAAATGAACACGGCCCCTAAACTCAAAATCTGTGGCAGTTTCACGGAATTGCAAAAAATTCTGTGATGGGCCCACGGAAGAATCCTGTGAAATGAACACGGCCCCTTAATTTAAGGAAAAGGTCGTGGGTGGGCTTACGTTTCCATGATACGCGGGACAACAACAGGACGGGACACGTTCCCCGGTCTCCTGGGTGAAAGTCCTGCGTTGTTTGACCCATCCACCACCACAACCTTCCTACGCAGATTTTTGGACTTTCATACTACTCGCTACCGTTGTTGCTCTTAATGCTACGTCATCTTCTCGTTGACTTTACATTGGCATTGTTTTCCACACGGAATTTTCACACATTCCGTGCCACCACACCACATAATGCGGTGTTAACAGTTCGTGATCATTTCACTGAATACTGTGAGACCAGGCTGGTTGGATGTCAGTGCAGCTTTTTTTTCTTTAATATTTTTTGTCATCATTTTGGCCTTTATTGGACAAATAGCAGTGGAGATGCACACAAGAAAGCAGGGGGGAATGACATGCAACAAAGACCCCTGGCTGGCAATGTTGTGGTTATTTTTGTATGCGCTGTAACCATTCCGCTACCAGCGCAACTTCTGACACTTTTTACAAAGTTAATGTATTTATTTTCAGAAAATGTATGTTCCAGCCTTACAGGGTTTGAAGTTTTACTCTGCTTTAACAAAAGTCATTACTAAGGAAAATTAAGAAAAAAAGGCACTGCATCAGTCAGTGGCAGTGGTTGTCTGAATGTCTGTCAGTGTACACGGAGCCTGTTATTACTGCCACTATAAACTGTTTCACCACCATGTGAATTCTTACTCTCGTTCCTTTGTAGATGGCTTCATAGTAAAATGGTAGCAGTCTCTTGCAGTTACTGACAGCGTGAAAAAAATGTGCTACATTCTCCGTGCCAAAACACACTACAAAACCTGACATTGTCACCTTTTTGTGTCTTTGAAAAACTACTGAAAACTTCATTTTGCTACAAATAATGTTTCGGGGTGGTGTTGTCTCCTGAATCTCAACAGACAAAAAAACAGACATATAAGAAACAATATTATGTTAAACACGAGGGCAACAGATCCCATTGAGAAGCAGAACAGAGACAGGGAACAAGTCAGTGGGAGAGAATAGAGAACAGGAGACAGACACAGAAAGGAAGATGAATCAAATAATCTAGAAAGACAACAAAAAGACACTACAGAAATTGAAATTACATATATTACACATCATATGGTGAAAGTGGACCGTGTCATCTATACTAATATTATGCCAAGAGGAGGAGGGTGCACACATCTCATCATGGGTCTAGTAAAGTGGAAGGAGCTTTTACATATGCTGTTTGAAACCCTGCTGAGTTCTTCCTTAATAAAAACCCTCTGCTGCACAGAAAGGATCTTGTGGCAGGAACCGCAACTTGTTTGGAATTAAAAGGAAAATTGAGAAAACATCATTGTCAGTGATATCAACCATGACAGATGAAATTAAGTAAACCAGCGCCAAAAAATGGAATACAAATTATTAAAGGTGGTTGATTTGATTCATTGCTTTTAGTGAAGCATTACATCTAATACAAAATGACAGAATGACAAGCACTGACATGCATTCTCTGTGTAATATTTATTTTGTCTTGACTGACAGCAACAAACACTACACACTGATTGTTTCAATACATTAAAATTAAATGTGTGTGTGTGTGTGTGTGTGTGTGTGTGTGTGTGTGTGTGTGTGTGTGTGTGTGTGTGTGTGTGTGTGTGTGTGTTGAGTTTAATGGATTCCCCAAAAGTCCCTAGTAAGCATGGACAAATCATTACTTCATCAATTTGTGGATTTGAAGGCATGTATAAGCTAACTCAGCTATGGCAATTTTACCTACTTTTTTTAATACTGCTAGAACCTCTAGAAGAACCATTCCAAATGAAAACCAATATGTGTGTAGTGTGTGTGTGCGTGCATCTGTGTGTGTGTGTGTGTGTGTGTGTTTGTGTGTTTGTGTGTGTGTGTGTGTGTGTGTGTGTGTGTGTGTGTGTGTGTGTGTGTGTGTGTGTGTGCGCAGCCCAGCATGTGGCGGCTTTGTACAGCCATTAAAAGCCTGAAGGTAGAAGTGAAATACTTCAGTGACCTCTTATTTGGATTTTTTAATGTCTAATACTTAAAATGGACAAAGTGAACAAAATCACAGCAGGAATGGGCTTTAAATGTATTCTCCTGGGGATAGCTACAATGTGATGTTCTAAAATGCGTCTCTAAAATCAATTTCAAGGTGAGAGCTCAGCGTGGGACAAAGGTTCATTCCTTTAATATGGTTTAACTCTGATATAATCGAGAGGACTCACTGTTAAATCACAAATTATTGTTTCTACAGTCATTAGCTGGACAATTTCTAGTACTTGAAGAAGCAAAAAGAATTATACCTGCCCACGTCTTAGTTATAAACACTTAAACTATAAGACTACACTGTCTGTCTATGCAGCACAATGCCAATCCTGTTTGATCTCAACCAATTTCTGTGCAAGTGAACAACTTTCTTTCTACAGATTAGAACTAAAAACAATAAATCTCCATTTATCCACAAAGTCTGTCCCCCATTCATTTCAAGTGAAACAGCTCTAGGGTTTGTTTACTTGTGCTGTTACCGTGAGATTTTTGAATCTCCAGTTTCCATCTTTGGGAGAGGCTTGTGTGTGCTCAACAAATATTGAACTGCCTAAGATCAGGAGAGCCGTATTGATCTACTGTTTTGGGAGAGAATTGATGAATTTTACAATCCTGCAGCTCAAAATCATGTGAGAAAAGAGGGAGATGTGTTATAAATCACAGCAGACAAGGTATCTGTACATTAAAGCCCCACTGTCTGATTCAATCTAACACAAGTACATCTATCCTAGAGTCATCTGGCTCATAAATGAATAAAAAAATAAAAATAAACCCATAATGCATTTTTCGGATCTGGCTACTACTATCTACTATTGCCAGCATGACATTTCACACACTTTGTTGAAAAGTTAATGAACACTAACCTCCTCCATATGAGGTTACGTGGCGCTATCACACTACTTCCACCTTTGCTTCTGAGAGACAATGGTCATGTTCACCATCTTATTTTTATTGTAAAAAGCATTTGCTAATTAACGTTAATTACAATAAACAGCTGAGGCTGATGAAAATGTCATTAGTTTTTTCAGATATTTGGTCATATATGTATATATATGTATATACAGTATGTATACTGAACACTGATACTAGTGCTGCCAGCTGACCTTTAGACTGTGGCTGCACTCAATGATTCTGGTTGAGATAACTAATGTCATGATTTGGCACCATAAAAAATAAATAAATAAATAACTATATATGCAGAAGTTGGTGAAGTCCAAAGCTTGATTTATAGTTGTGCGGAGGTTCCACGCAGAGCATTCCCCGTATCCTACGTAAGTGGCCTGAAATTTATACTTGTGCGTTGGTGTGTGCATCGATCTCTTGTGAGTTTGTGGTAGAGAAAGCGAGGGAGTGACGGGGATAATCTTTGGAGTGAGTACCGACTCTAGAGTGATAGTGATCCCCTGCACTTTCTGACCACGGTCGGAAATCTGTAGCAGGAAAAGTTAACCTTCTCCTTGATTTCGTGTTGTTTATGGAGAAGGAGAACCAGGAAAGGAGTAGGGGGAAATGCAATGCTAGCAAGCCACGGCCGAGTGACGTGCATCATCACGACGTATAGTTACATTTTTTGGGAGATTGATCTGTATCTGTAGGATTTGTAAATAGGCGAGTGTTTGCTACCTCATTCACCAAAGCTACTTCAAGAGGCCATAAGGTGTTGTGTTTAGACCCCCCATGTTGTGCTCCCTTGTGGCCAAAATTAATTATGCAATTAAAGCTTTCAGGTATAGATACATATGAGAGTAATTTTAGATAAGCAGACATAGGTAAAAATGTTAAAGATCAAAGAACATGGATGCAATAACATGTATTGCACAAGAACAATTAATCGTAAGTAGAGGCCAGAGACATATGTGTACAGTATATCTAAACACATTTTATTGATAATGATTGATATGAATAAAAATGGCTCAATAATTTAGATAATGTGTTTTTTTACCATTTTCTAAACAGGGTTGCATTGGCTGTAAATAAAACCCCAAAGACAACATGAAAAGAACAGTGTTAAATTGGTTTAGGCTGTTCTGCAGCCAACTGTCATGTTCCGGGTACTTGTGAGCACCAATCTCCCCACGATACCTGTGTATGTTTTTCAATGAGTCCACAGTTTTGGCAAGCCGCTATTAAATAGTTAAAATGATTACTTTGTACCAATTTATTCTGAAGTTCAATATGTACCCAGACTGCAGTCTGCCTCCATTAAATCAATCCCCAACTGAGTCCGACAAAAGCTCCTTCGGGCTAGTTGCCGTCCTTTGCCCACAAATTGGTTGTGTACATTTATCTACGATATGCAACAGTGAATATATGGAAAGAAAACCATTTTTTAAAACAAAAGAACAAAAGTTTTCTTGTGGGAGTAATAGTACAAGAGGAATTTGATTGTAATCCACAATAGCTACACATTAAAGAAGACAACTGAGATTCTGTTAAAGTGCTCATATTATGCTCATTTTCAGGTTCATAATTGTATTTAGAGGTTATATCAGAATAGGTTTACATGGTTTCATAAAAAAATCAATAAAAAAGACCATATTTTTGTTGTACTGCACACTGCAGCAGCTCCTCCTTTCACCCTGTGTTTTGAGCTCTCAGTTTTAGCTACAGAGTGAGGCATTACACTTCTATTCCATCTTTGTTGGGAGTCTCACATGTGCAGTAGCTAGGTAAGGACTACTAGCCAGTCAGAAACACAGTATGAGGGTGTGTCACGCTAGCAGCTAGGTGAGCATTATAACGTGTGTTACAAAGTGATGCACAGTTGTCACGGGAGTAAAGACTGGACTACAATAGAGCTGTTTGGAGCAGTTTGTGAACAGTGTTTTCTGTTGGAGATGGTAAGTCCCTTTGGGGGGGACTTTGGGCTTTTTCACTTTCTAAACCTATAACGTGCAAAAAAATATATATATAACACAATAAAGGAAAGGGGAAAAGCCAAAAAGCATAATATGAACACTTTAACAGACAGAAGTAACAGTGATTGAGTGGAGCTGGCTATTCTTATGGTGTGGCCTCTTGAAGGGAGAGTGCTTTCAGCTGGAGCAAGTTGCCCTCAGTGAGGTTTTGTCTGATTATCAATCTTTTTTCATGTTTGGCATCAATCTCCAAGCTTGCTGTTGCTCCTGGGCATCAGTGGCAGCAAGTTGTAAGACGAGATGATGTTGAGTCTTTCCATATCGTAAGTGCATTATCTCTCTATATCTGCTTTCTTTACATTAAAATCAGTTTAGAATCAAATATAATCAAGCAAAAATCAAATACAATTCTAAAGAGCAGAGTTGTACCACATGACACTACACAGATAAAAAACAGTTAAATAAAATATGTTTGACATTTTTCCAAAGATGTGTCTTCTTCCTTGATCCGATCAAAGGTATGCACCGGGAATGGTACCTGATACTTCAACTACTACAACTTATCTGGTTGCCGTCTTTGTTTTGGTTAAGCTATAAAGATAAAACTTAGGAAATATGTCAAGGTTTGACATGTATTTTGCATATACATTAACCTTAGATAGGCTTGTAGATTACAACTAAAGATAACCTTAGATAGTTCAGATAGTTATAGAGATAGTGATAGGGATAGAGAGTTATTACCTTTTCTCAAACTTTTTCTTAACAGTGTCCTGTTATTAATATGTTCTTAGTGAAATTCTAAAAAAGTTCATTACACATGATTTTATGAAAACTAATTTGTGATGGAGAGCAAAAAGCTACAGAACATGAAGGATCATTGAAAACATAGTGTAGCTGAAGAGAATCATACTTAAAAAAGAAAAATAGCTTGTATGTCTCATGACTTAAATGGTTCCTTTTAAAAATAAAGTAACTGGATCTTTGATTTAATTTGCACCAGTTTTGTGCATTTTGTGCAGCAACAAGAGGCAAATATGCATCAATATCATAATGCATATAATCAACATTTAGGTAAATATAACTATTGGACCTCACTCGGTATCGGCAGATACCAAAAATTAAATGAATCCAATCTGGGTCAAGGCCAAAAAACCCTGGATCAGGACATCCCTACCTGACACAAGGGGTTAATGGCACATCAGATTCCACCCATTGATAGTATCACTGCAACACTAAGATATATTGCACATGATAAGTGCATACCCCACAGTTTTAGTGTTTGAATTTTTTTATTTACATTGTGATATAGGCTGAGGACGCTGTGGTCTCACACATGTTTGCATTGTTTCTAATGATGGCCAAATGAAGTGCTTCTGGTTTAAAGAAAAATACTCAAGAAATGGCAATTCAGTGCATTTTCAAGCCTTAGTTGAACAAAGACTTTCATCTGGTGGGCTCAGAATATAGAGAAAATCATTTGGCAATCACTAATTGCTTTCGTCCTTGTAATACAGAATGGTAATCAGAAGGTTTACAGTATAGATTGATTTGCTAGATGTTTGAGACTGAAAAAGAGATTATTATGATCGAGCCGATCATAGTGTTCAATATCCTTGATGTCGTCTTTACCATAGACAGGTCTTTACCCATCAAGATTTCCAGCACTATCAAAAATGAAGACAATTATTTCCCCATCTGTATAATGGTTTGAATGTGCATGGCTAAAATCAAAATACAGACCCATTTGTACCTTTTTACTTTCTTGAAAGTAAAAGAAAATCAGCTTTTTCTATTTGTTTGAATAAGATTTAAAAGCCAAACAGAAATATTAGTCAGTTGTTGTTTTATTACGTATAAGGGGACATTCTGTACAGCAGGTAACTAGAAAGAAAATAACTCCTACTGCGTGTTTTAGCATTAGAGCCTCACAGCTGCCTCTATTGGTCCACCTTGAAAATCTATTTGTATGTGTGTAAGTCTGCAATTTGATGGGCCTGAAACATACCATTTTCAAGGTTGCTTATATTTTTGTGAATAAAGTGCTTTGATGTGAAAAAGCACTAGCTGGATTGTTTCTCAGCCCCACACAGTTTCAGTGCATTAGCTTTAGCTACAGTAGTGGAAGAAGTACTCAAGATACTTTCCTTGCGTGAAACTACCAGTGCACCAATGTAAAATATACTTTATTTCAAGTCCGGCATTCATAATCCTACATTCTAAAAGTACACAAGTATTATCAGGAAAAATGTGCTTTTAAGTTATGATGTCAAAATGATGCTTCATGAACCATTAGTATATATTGACCTCAATAAATGGGACACGTTGTTTAAAGAAAAATGGCTATTCAGTCTGCTTTCAACCCTGTTGAACAGTGAGCACCATCTAGCGGGCTCAGAAAATAAAGAAAATGTTTTATAAAGCTTCATGAAGCTATATTTGGCCATCACTAAATTTTTTCTTGCTTTACTGGTTGGTTACTTGAGCACTTTCCACACATTGATTAACACAATACAGAAAATGTCAACCATTGTTTTTATGTTCTGTTGCATCAATCATTCCATCCATCATCCTTTCCCAATTATTCTGTTAAATGGGCCAAAGCCAATCCCAGCACACATTGTTTTATTGTGTATGCAAAAAGGTTGAACTTGTTGTTTTTAATTGCAGGTCATCTCACAGCAGGCATCAACATTAAAAACTAAATTAGAAATAACTTTTGCATTTCTCTTTTAATGGCTCAAAAATTAAACCAAAGGCAATCTAACCCCGTTGTGTTGATAGAAACATAAAGCATCCATCCTATAAAGTCGAGATTTTATGGAGAAAATAATGAAAAGATGGTAAGTTAGAAGTCAGCCCACGCAATACCATAAAATGAGGATGAGAGATTTTTATTTGAGATATAGATTTATTTTACTCACAGAGAAAAAGAGCAAAAATACTTCTGCTTAACGACCACCTTCAGTTCATATTTGATGAATCTAAATTACAACTGTGCAAGTCACTGCACAAGCCAGTCACAAATGGCCCAAATGAATGAAACACTTGTGTTTATCAGTCTCCATATCCCTTTTTCATTTTGATAAATTTCCCTTTTATTATAGTTAACTGTCCCGGTTGACTCCGGTTTCTAATACATAAGCTGTCTGTGTGTATATTATTACCTCTGTGAGGATCTTTTTTGGTTTTCACATTTTCAGATTCATAACTTGTGTCATTTGTGGATCTCTGTTCAGCATTGCATGTAATATACTGTGCTGTTTACGACTGCACAGTAAAATGGAAAATGAACGAATCGGCGGTTGGATTACTGCTGGCCCAGAACAGAAAACAGATATTGTTCCACGCACACTCACTCTGAGAACATGATATTGTCATTTTTATGACTTTCCTCTCTGTCTCTCTACAATAAACAAAAGAAATATGAACTTCATTCCCAGAGAATCTGAGCTTCAATTTCCCCTGAAGAGATTGTGGTGTGAAGGAACAAGTGTATGAATATTTCCTGCTAGAGTGGGTTGTTAAACTGACTGTGAAATGGGTTTCTGAACAAGGCAGCGTCCAGCGGATTCTGTGTGGAAAGCGGGAGTGGGCAGCGCATCTAAAAGCCACCTACGATCTTAACACCAATCCCAGTGTCAAGGGTCCTTAGCTCTGCCGCAATCTAGTTGTCAATCCAGCACTAGTTTATGCCAAGTGTGGAGCACCTCACTCTTCCTCTTTGTTTCTTTCTCCCTTTTAAGTGCTGCCTTCAATACCTTAACAAATGTGTTCTCATTATGTCAACCTTTTTGTTATCTGCTTCACACCTACATTGAATCATGTAGAGATTATGCAGTGATACTGTGGAACTGCTTTACAAAAAAAGGAATCTTCAGCGGATTGAGTCAGCCATGCTGAATAAAAAGTGAAGCATCGACCACTGGGCGGGAGCAAATTACCCACAGGAGCCCTGCTCTGCACTGCATGGGGTCATGTGAACCTAGTGGCAGGAAACAGCACAGGAAAGTAGGGAGGAAATTACTGCTAGGCATGAAAAAGTGGGAAAATGACACAGAGATACAGAGAGAAGAAAGGGGAGAGAGGGAGGGATCAATAAAGTAATCTTTAGTCATAGGCAGAGAACAGGCCCAGTGCTCAGCATTACTCAGTATGGGGCCATTACATGGAGAGGCCAGCAAAGCAATTATGAGTCTTGGGAGGAATTGACAACGAGATCCCCATGGAGAGAAATTATAGCGGCTAGAAAGATGGAAAGGAATAATGGCGTGTGTGTGTGCGCATACATGCGTGCGTGCATGTGTGTGTGTTCACGTGTGTGGTAGATAGAGCCAGAGAAGGAATATCAAATAATCATTAACTTGCCATCCCATCCTTCGCCCAACGCAATAAACCCCATCTCCCTCAGCTTCCCACTACTTCATTGGTGCTGTCTCCTCACACGATATAACACGGAAACCACATACAAAGCTTTCCACCTAGTGTTCACACTGAGAACAGAAGATCTACAAAAAGCAGTTACTTCTATGCTACTGTTTGTGAGATAGAACTACTGGAACACTGCTGCTCCACTGCAGGGAGGACTTCATAAATACATTCATTGGCTGATTTCATAAAATGTCATGATTCCTGTTACCTTACTAGAAAGTTCAATGTACTACAGTCTGAACACACCTTGCTGGCAGTTTATACAACAGCATACTGTGCAATACATATCATATGGTCACCTTAAAGAAAATAGTACCTTAAGAAATGTAAACAATGAAACAAATTTTTGATTTGTTGACGGTGCTAACCTGTCTATGCATTAATCTGAATTAAGTCTGAATCCCAAATCCGGACTCCATACGTACAGAGATGTTCTCTGTACCATAAAAAATCATTTCATTTGAATTCCAGGTGAAATACAGGTACGTTTTTGCAACAATACACATATAGTGTTTGCAAAAACCCATTTTTTTATGATCAAAACTAGCTTGTATGTGTCAAAGTTGAAAGTTAAATTAAGCCTAGTTTTGCCAGACCTTCCTCCACAGCGCTGCGAAAGAGGGTCTGGCTAGTCCACAAAGCATTCCAGGATGGGAGAAAAACATGCTCTGGTTTATTGGCATTTCTTTAAACCAATCACAATCGTCTTGGGCGGCGCTAAGCACCGGACGGAGCCACGGTGCCGATGCAAAATGGCCTCGGAAAGGAACTTGTTTTGGTGGAACATGTGTGCTTTCAAAGGTTGTTGTAGTCGTGCAACAGAAAACTCAGATTGGACCAATAGGTTAGCTAGCTGTCTGGATTTACCCTGCAGAGATCTGAGGACCAGTTAACTATAGTCCTCATATCAACCGTAGTTTAAAATTCCAACACAAAGAAAGCGGAAGATAACATCCGGTCGAAAAGAGGGACATCTGGCGGAGTTTCCAGCAGCATCATAGCAATCCCGGAAGTGGAACATGGTGGATATAGACTAAGTTAAGCCAAATTCTGTGACAATATAGTGAGGTGCCATGCCAAGTAATTCCAAGCGCAATGTTCTTTTCCTGCTCTTTTCCACGCGAAGAATATAATGACCAATGACTGAGCTAAAGAGGACCAACACTACTACATTATTTCTTACATACATGCTGGCTTGGCTTGACTCGGTTTGACTCAGCCGCGTCAGCCCAGCACGGCAGGGATTTGCATTTTTACAGCAGGGCTACTTAAAGGTGTGTCTTGCGAGGTTTGCCGAAGAAAAGAACTAAGCCTTGCGGTGACGACTGCATTGAAAAAGAAATAAAGCTTCTGTAACTATGGGGAATGTATCCTCCAGGTGAAGCATCTGGACCCATTGTTGGTGAGATGAACCAGAGATATGGACTGAACTGCTTGAGATGTCTGACATATTGGTCCTTTTTTCAATTAACCTATTATATCTGCTTTTATATGTTTAACTGTTTTAACTGTTCTTTATTCGCATATTTTATCTCTCAGTTTTTTTAATTCTTATACTGCACTGTAAAATGTATTCTTGTCTTTTAAATTGTTTTTAATTGTTTTATAACTGCTCTTTCATGTTTTATGTAAAGCACTTTGAATTGCCCTGTTGCTGAAATGTGCTATATAAATAAAGCTGCCTTGCCTTGCCTTGCCTTAAGAGGCATGGCATGCCTTTTTGGGGCTACGCTATATAGTGCATAGGGTTTTTGGTCATTTTAGTTTGAACATATATATAAACATTAATAGTATGAAAGTATTTCTAATGTAACAAAAACCAACCGATCTTGTGTTTTGTGCTGTTTGCTTCAGAAAGATGTTTTTTTAGCATCCAACTTGATGGTAAATTATTACTGCTTTATTTCTGTCACAGTAATGACAGATGAAACCTCTTAATATTTTTTTGTTATAGGTCCTCTAATACCACTAATGACAATGCTTAACGTGCTTGCAGATTTCTGACAGCAGGACTTGAAGTGCTGCAGTGTGAAATTCTTTCTTTTTGTTTCTGCTAACATTTTGTGAATGAAACTTGTCCACAACCAGAGCAGAACAGGTTTCTAGGGGCATTGATTATGCTAATTATCAAATCTCACGAGCGCCCACCACCTAATGAACAGGTGGTATTCATCAAGCTGAAGCGAACACATAAACTGGCCTCCTCACTCAGAGGCTTAGAGACTGAAAGAGCTTTTCCATAATTGCTCTCCAGCATCACTATTCATTATTGATGACCGGCAGCAGCAATCTGCTTTTAATGTTTTTCTGCATTTTAATTACACATTGATTTGCTACTAAAGTATCTGTTTTAATGACATCCTAAATTTATAGTGGTCAGTTAATTGTTCCATCTCCTTTGTGGCTGCCTTTGGTCTTCAGCCACTGGTATACAGTACGACGGTATACAAGCTCTCAGCTCTTTCCTCTGCTTTGCAAGTAGCCACAGTTTGGCTACGTTCACACTTGCCGTCTTTTTTGAAGCTGCCAGTGTCTGTTTTACTCCTAACTGTATGTACACACCGCCGCCGTCTAGAGCTTCTAAAGATACCGGAAGTCATTCATTTTCATTGGATGCTGGCTTCTCTCAAATCTGTCTGCGTCGCATTTTGGGCGTTTTGAGCGACCAGAGCGTCCATCAGAAAGTTGAAAGTATGTCAACTTTATGGTAATGAGCAATGACGCGGTTCAGACAAGTTCAAACGCCAGCAACCAATCGGAATATAGACGTCCTTCGCGCTGGCTGATTCCAGAGAAACACACGATGTAAACTTTCGTTCCTACCAAAACATTATTAGCTCATTATCGCCGTTGCTGGGTTCCCTATCATTTATGATATGTTTGCGTATAGGGTACCAGTTAACGTTACCTGCCGGTCACATTGTCTCTAACCAGTCCTCTCACGGTGAAGTCCTGCACGGATCAACAGCTGGCGGCTGCTCGCTCTGCCTGCATTCTGCTGCGGTTCAGCGGCTAACGAGCGAGCTAACTGCTAACAAACACCGCCACGTCCAACAAACAATACAAATTCTGTCATTATATATGTAATTTATAAAAGGTTTCTAGTGTCAGTGGATTGGCCGTGCAGCAGCTGCTTGTGCTTTTTCTTCAATCGTGTGTTGAACAGGATCGAAGAATGCTGCCACGTCAGAGCGTCAATAAGCTTCTCCGTACACGGTGTGTACGTACGGTAAGGAGTAAACCGTGTTTTGAAAAAAGTCATGAGCGCATTTTTAAACGCCACCGCCGACTTCTTTTTGGCAGCTCCGGGTGTCTTTTTGAAGTTGAAAAAAGTTCGACTTTTCTAAAAAAAAGCCGACCAATGACAAGCGGAGTAGCCAGACCTGTCGTTTTCATAACAACAAGAAAAAATGGAGTCGGAGCACTGTAAGTTATATGGTATGACTGGGTGCTCCCTGTTCAGGGAACTCGATTTGTTTATCTAACGCTAATACACCTCTCTCTCTCTCTCTCTCTCTCTCTCTCTCTCTCTCTCTCTCTCTCTCTCTCTCTCTCTCTCTCTCTCTCTCTCTCTCTCTCTCTAGCTTGCTCCACCGCTTTTTTTTATCTAACTAGCACCGCTCCACATAGCACTCGGATCCTGTAACTGTAGCTGTTGTCATAGCAACAAAAGACGCTCTCGGCTGCTTTTTGGAAAGCTGCCAGGTTTTTTTTGTGTGTAAGTGACTGAATCTTTCAAATTGGTCCAGTATTAGGTGTGAGCCACAGACCGGGCTGCAATGTAACCCAATGGGGAAAATGTACATTGTCAATTTGGTCCACTAAATGCACTTAATTTTGCCCCTGAAAGGCTTAGATTATACTGGACCCAAATCAAAGATTGTTGTTCCCATTAGTTACTTAGACACAAAAAACATAGGAAAATAGGGTCCAGGTTGAAAAAAATGGTAGTTACTCTTTAAGATGAAACTGACAAAATCTTCTGTAGAGATAAAGCATCAGTTGATCACATTCGGTTGATTAAGAGATTTCACGGTGCAGTCCTGAGACCTGTTTCTCATTAGTTTAACTCTTCTTCCACTCTACATCCTCATTCTTTGTTGCTTTCCTGCCTTTTAAGGTTGCTCTCTCAACCTTCCCCTCTCTAATCATCTCTTTGCTCCTTTGCTTTTGTGGTGTTGTTTTTTTTTTCCCAGTTCTTTTATTATCTCACATTCTGGTTATCTGAATATGTTTCTCCCTCCCTTTCCCTCAAAGTGCTACCAACCTCAATTTCTCTCACTATCCATATCTGGCATGCTCTTTCAGCCATTTCGCTGTAACACACAATTTCTACTTTTGAGATGGCATTATCAACCTTTACTTTCTTGTGTTCTTGCCTTTTCCACCACACACTTTCACATTCTCCCTGTCACACTCTCTTTGTTATTCCTTGCTCGCTTGCAATCTAATTTGCAGGTTTGTTTCTTTTGATGCTTCCGTTCCCCTTTAGATTGTCACTCTCTAACAATTCCCCATGTACCTTTTCTCTCTCTCTCTCTCTCTCTCTCTCTCTCTCTCTCTCTCTCTCTCTCATGAAAATAGAGGAGCTTGATTCTGCCCTACTGCTACCTTTCATCAGTGTGAACCAGCTAATCCGTGTGAAAATGGGTATTTGTGTGCATGTGTGCGTGTGTCAAGAAGTTCTTGGTCGCCTGGGAAAGTTTCAATTTAATTCATGATATTATCGTGAGCGTCAGCCTCTGTCTCTCTCTATAATTATCAGATTGGGCGTTCGAAATACGAATCAAAGTCTGTTCACAGGTCTTACCCCGGGCCACACCGCCTACCTCTACCTGTGCGTGACGACTACCTCGCTGAACTGCTGTGGCTTGCATGCGTGTGGTGCTCACACAGACAGCGTTGCTGCTGCGGACCTTCCTGCCAGCCCTATCTTTTTACATTAATTAGCCCTTAATAACATTCACCATTGATCATGGCCATCAATAATAGAATATTTTATTTCATTTCATCATAAATGTCAGTTATATTTATTTTAGACAGAAATGCTTTGAAACAGAAACACAAAGTGTTGAGTTAAAACAATATATGTACATTATTTTTCCGGAGTGTCTATTTGCACCCCCGGTACGAATAGCCTCGGCCACACAGCTGAGCTATTTACACCCTGTGACGTAACAACAAAAAAACGTTGCTCGCGTTTACCGAAATCATGGCGGACATTCATCTTCCATGACCGCAGAAACTGGCATATTAGGGAAGTTTTGTCTCTAAAGTTTATAACAATTGAATTTCTAGCGGAAAATGGATACTACAGTTGCACTTTCTGTCTTCAGTGAAAGCATACAACCATTGGTTTGTTAGTTAGTACCTATTTTTTTGTATACAGTATGGTTACCTAGCAACCGAGGCTTGAAGAAATCAAGTGGTTAACAGTTGTTCATCATTCTGAAAGAACTGCTAGCTAAGTGGATAGTATGCTTACCTTTGGTATGGGAGTTTGGAGTTTGATCCCCTTGTGTTCTTATTTTTTTTAAATTTGGATTGGATAATTTGCATGCAATTGCGCAAGTCAGGACCCGCGAACGCGATTTTTTTTTTTTTGCAGGGTGGTAGGGGAAGACTCATGAATATGCCTGCTCTGGTTGGGTTGGATAGGTTTAGGCAAAAGGAGTGGGATTGGTTATGGTTAGGGTAAGATTGTCAGGGCAATAATATTCCAAAAAGGTGTAATACATGAGTAGTATGGATAACTGTGTGTAAATATATGCCAAGGTACTGTAAATGCACAGGGGTGCAAATAGCATACACTTCTAATTGCACCAGGGTGCAAATAGCATACACTGCTAATTGTACCAGGGGTGCAAATAGCATACGCTGCTAATTGTACCAGGGGTGCAAATAGCCTCACCCTTATTTTTCATGTCTTTGACATATTCTACAGATATGGACATTAAAACTGTTGTGGCATGGGTTATGTTGCTTGTCTGATGTCAATATGACAGGTAAAAGTTCATTTATTCCAACCATCTGCCATATGTTGTGGTCTTGCCCAAAACTGGTCCCTTTCTGGTCATCCTTTTTTGACACTATTTCCAAGAGTTATGGCTGTAGTATTACGCCTTCTCCTCCTACAATTGCTATTTTTGGTATATTCTCATTTCCGAATGATTTCCATTCTCTGTGCTCACTTACAGAAGGTCATTGAATTTTCCTCTTCATTATCTAGTTGCTCAATTCTATTTAAATTGCAGGATGTAACCCCTCCATCACACAACCAATGGATCACAGATATGATGCATAACATCAAGCTGGAAAAAATCAGATGCGCCCTCAATGGCTCCACTAAAAGAGTTTACAAAACCTGGGACCCATTAATTAACTATGTGAAGGGTCTACCTGACCTGGAAATATATGAACTCATACCTCTACAGGTGGTCTGTCCTATCTATCTATCTATGCTTAAACACACTATGATGCACGCATTTCTTTCTTTTTTTGTCTGATCTGCCTGTCTGTTTTGAATGTTGTTTGTTCTTTTTTGTGTCTGTATCTTGAGATGATGGCTAATGTTAATGTCCTGTCAGACGAATGTGAAAAATCTCAATAAATAAAGCTTAAAAAACATTTTTGTTTGTTAAGAACAGCACACCGAATCTCTAGATGTGCCGCAGCCGAGCCGCACTGCTCACGTGGGCTGTTTGGCTGCTCTCACCTGTTAAAAACACATGCTTATTCGCTCTATTTTAGTCTAGAGATTGTGTTCTCTACTTCCTCTCTCCCTGGAGGGTAATACTTATTTCCTTATATAACATGTAATGCTGAATGTGTATGCATGTTCACGTACTGTGTGTGTGTCCACAGCCAGCTATACGGCTGTGAGTGAAGCATGTCTGATGTGATCTTTGGGAATAACCACAGAGTCTTTGCAGGGTTGCACAGAATGCGTGTCATTTTGAGGTCATGCAATAAAGTCACCATGGGAGACAGATGACCGGAGCACTGCGGATCTATACTCAAACACAGGGGACACGTGTAATATGTGTTGGCACGCAGCAACTGTTACTGTATAACAATGATACAACTACATAAACTTACACAAGGCATACATGATGCATGCAGCTCACACACACACACACGGCACAGGGGTGCTCCTTCTCCACTGCGTGTCTGTGGAATATATGCTACTGCGGTTAGGCAGTGTGAGTATACACATTTGGGTAATTGCATTTGCCTTCTGTTGCCTGCTCCCTGCAGGGAAGACTGATGGTAATACAAAGTAGCTTTTAGAAATACAACGCTACAAGAAGCATCAAATACATGTGCCATGCTGCGGAGTTGTTCAGGCTAAATTGAAGATCCTTTTTTATATTCTAAATTTAAAAGTATCCTTTAAATTGCATAGAGGCCCGACATATTGCTCGGTATCAGTTTGGATTAAATAGAATGTGGGATATTGTTGTGAATGCTAAAGTAATCTGTAAGAGCCCAGAGCTTTTTGAGTTGGTCGCATTACCCTAACCTCTCAAATGATTTGATGGGACTGAATAATGTGCCACATCCTATTAAAGCTATCTTCAATCATTCACGCCATTAAATAGATTTGGAAAAAAAAACCTGGAGGAAGAATTATTTTCGAAGCAGGACACAAACTCATTTCACTCCTTTGCAGCCTTTATCCTCGTTGCATCGTCCACTTCTGAGGTCTTACAAAAAGTGAAAAATACTGAGTCGTCAGTTGTTCGTTGAGTAGATCTTCATTTAAAGCATTTCTAAATTGCCTATTGCGACCGAAACAATTTGTAATACCTCAATTACAGCGACAACCATCTCCCAGTGGGCAGACACCGTGGCTGAGCAGCACACAAGTACTTTAATTACCCACTCAGCTTGACTTAGCAGGGGGTATCTGGGTCACAACTGAGCCCCAGGCACACTATTATGCATGTGTACTGCTGTTTTTCAAAGCATGGGTCAGGACCCAAAGGTGGACCGCGGGAAGATGAAAACAGGGCATCAAATTATTCCGAAGATATTGTTATCAGAAGCTACTGGCTATATTAAGTGGATGAAGCTGTTCCCAAGTCCCAATATTAAGAGAAGAGCTGAATCTGGGCAACAGACCAGTTAAATCCTCATACCTGATGAATAAAAACATGAGAAGCACTTGATTTGTCTTATCTTGCAAGTGAGGAGTCTACTTTTGCGGCCGTTTGTGTGAAGGTATTTGACTTCATTTGGAAATGCTTTATCGGCCAGCTTCTGGCAGCACTGAGCCTGTGGCAGCAAATGAGCTCCATGTGGCTACAGAATAAATGATCTGCAGGTACAGTATGTTACATGCCTCCCTTCTGTGCTTCAGTGCACTAACCCGATCGGGAGCAATATGAGACTAGGTTATGTATGATGGCAAGGGTTTCTTTTATTCACGTATCTCACCAAGTATCAAAATGCCTCTTTACCACCAAAGTGTCAAACTGACATTTTTGAAGAAAGAGGCAATGGCTTTCAGATTCTAAGAAGTAACTAGTTAAACTGCAATAGTTATAGTGATAAAATAATTATCTTGAGTAATCACCTAGTATGTTAGTTAGTTAGTTAGTTAGTTATATTTTATTTCTGTGTCATGCCAAACATCTTGGCCCATCCCACATGGGATTACAAGACACCACAAATTCACTTATTCAACAAACATCTTCCCTTGCATATACAAATCCTTCGAACAAATACATGAATACAAATATATAGACATACACATACATACATGTATATACACGTACACACATACCACACACAAACAACTAGTTCTCAGTATGACTTATTACTTACTTAGTTTTGATCTCTTTTGTTTTGTACAGAACAGAGCTGCTGGAAGTAACTTTTTGATTCTTATGATAGACATTACCAGTAAAAGAATAAAAAACAGAAAACAAAAACAAACTGTACACAGGTACAAATAGCATCTCAACCATGTGTACATAGAGTTCAGAGAAGGTATAATCTATGGTTCCACAATCTCAAAGTGCATGGAAATGGCCCACGTCCTCCGCAAAGCCTTAAAATGTGGTAAAGAAATATTAACATTTCTGATCTGAAAAGGCTTATGTAACCAGAGAATGTTGCACCTGCTCTCTGAAATACATGTTTCAGTTCTAGTTCATCCACAGAAGTGATGAAGTGACAGTGTAATACAATTGTTTAACCTCCTTTAACCTCACCACAGGGCTTTCAATCGGGGGAGCAGAGTTTGTGTCCCCGGAAGAAGTAAAGGGGCAAACACAAGACTTTCACCCAGGTTTGTGTCTTGGGAGTACTACTTAAGGGGAGTGGTGTTTTAACCCAAACCACAACCTTTATTAAAATCTGAACTAGTCATTTTGGTGACTAAACTTAACTGTCGTCGCATGACAGTTTGTGGTTAACACCTCACGATGTACCCGACTCACTGTCACCTTTTGTCGGCTAAACCATAGACTGTAAATATAATGGACAGAGCTGAAAAGTCTGAAAAGTGAAGTCAAAGAGCCTTAAACCTGCATTCTAATCTTCACTGGTTGCAAAAAGAAGCCAACTTGCATAGAAGTCTCTGAAAAATTATAAAATGTATTACCTTTGTAAACATTTTCATAATGACTTCATGGCCTCAATTGCTAGTCTCAAGTCTTCTTAAATACAGCATGATGTTCATTTAGTAAATTATGGTCCCATTTATTTTAAAATAGACAATAAAGCAGGGGATGCTTTAGGGGCGTGGCTACACACAGACCTGTCAATCAGGACGGAGGCTTAGCAATGCTAACCATGATACTGTGTACATTAAAATAGACCTGAACTTGTTTTTGGGTGTTGTCCGTGTTTTTGTCTTAAACTCTGACCCTCTCACTGTGTGTTCTCCCTTCATCAAAGTTAATGGAAAAATTTTGGTTGGCTAAATATGTCTTATATGTTCAGCATTCAGTACTGCCATTCTTTGAGATTAACTGTGCAAGTGCCCAGAGGTCCGCTTTTACACGCCAGGGTTAATGATTACCGGTTGGTTACAGTTTTTTACTATCACTTTGGCACTAATTTCAGAACCTTGATGTCATTTTTCAAAACTCTAGACACAAAACTCACAACCAATGATCAAAATGCACATTTTTCAAAACTCTATAACTTTTTTCAATTGCTTGGATACAATACACATAAACCTAAGATAATTTGTTCATTTAACAAAGATCACCTGTTCAATATGACACAACTTAACATCAAAGTACTACTATTTCAAAAAGCAATTCACACATTACATTTCAGATGATTGTCTATTCATTTCATTACAATCATCTAACTCATCAATTCATACAACTACTCTAAATGATAAGTAACTGTTGCATTACTCTTAATGCATAGTTGTACGGAAACAGACAAACAATATTCCATGTTTAGATCATGAAAGTTTCAAGATAACGAGATTCATTGTCACCAATTAGCGTGGAGCATATATCGCTATATACTCGTACCACATTGGCCTCTAGTATTCTCTCTACTACTGTAGTACTTTTATAGGGATATATTTATATGTAGTACCATAATGAAACATGTATCACCTATTTTGTACTACAATATTTAATGATTGTACGAACAATGACACAGTGAAACTATGGGTAGATTGTGTGTAGATGATCTAAAGTAATGTTTCAATGGTATTTCACAATAAATTAGTTTTTTGAACCAGTGATTGTGCAAGTGCAAGATTTCTTTAAAGATATGAATGCACCATGCAATGTTTTGAACATTGGAAAGCCTGTGTTACAAGTGATGACCGTTTTGAGTTTGGTGTCTAGAGTTTTGAAAAATGACATCAAGGTTCTGAAATTAGTAGCAAAGTGATTGTAAAAAAAACTGTAATGATTACCAAATTATTTTTTAAACCACCAACAAACATTATTTCAATGGTCATTATAAAGCAACTGATGATTATAATACCTTGTTAATGGTTAATAAATACTTGCTTTTATCAGTGCACAAATAATCATCTCTTTTAAATGATGATTGCTATGTCTTTTTAGGGTGGACACTGAGCTCGTGCCAGGCAGAAAGAAAAGAAGAGCAAGAATGTAAGACTCTGCTGCATCTCTGATGCCCTAGCTCTGCTTTATGTCTCTCATGTGTTCTCTGTTTTGAACTTGACAATTATAGTCTGATAAGCACATTGAATCCCTCAGTCTCAATACACTTTCATACTGTGTCAAATTGTATGGAAGAAAAGAAAAAAAAGAACAAGCAAGGCTGGGTACCGTAGAGCAATTTCTTCCCAGATCTCTGCACCGCACACAGCAGTTTTCATATCATATTGCAAGGAGAAGAAAGCACAGGCTGACAAAAAACCAAACGCCTGGCACAGGAGAGCAATCTTCAGATGTACTTGCACTCTTAGGAAACTATTCCCTTTTAGTTTTTTGGAGGGGAGAATATTTACACGTGCACTGACAGAGGTCAGGATCTCTGCTGCTGCAGTCTGAGATTGCAGAAAGATCCACACAGTGGTGCCTCCTGTGTGAAATCTGAAATCCTAACAGCTTTCTAGGCTAATGAACACAATATTCCAACACACAAAACATGAGTACCAGCTAGTAGTCTGCTCCCAACTGTGTACTCATTTCAGTGGTGGGACATTTTGTCAGACTTTGGCTGAATTTAATGCAAAAAAAAAAAAAAAAAAAAAAAGATCCTTGCCTCTGCAGCTACTTTAAGATCATTTTCATCTAAATAGTGCAGCATGTAGCATTGTAAAATCTATCATTTATTACTACATTCATTTGGAGGCATTAGTGTAATTACCATAAACAAGCAAGGCCCTCACCAAGAAGGTCTACAGCCTTTGCTGGCCTCAACGTTGCATTTTAGATGCGTGCCACCAGGTCGGATTTAAAGGCAAATCTATTCCACAGTTTTAATGTTCAGAACAGGAAGAGGGTGCTTATACAACTCTGAATGGGTCTGGTTACTGCAGATTGAACAGCAACTACTTAACATCACAGCTTATCATTTTTCAAACCATGCTGTTGTGTTTTACAAACAATGTTCTTTTTTTACCATTGTAAGCAGCCATTGGTTTTCATTCATTTTCATATGGTACGAAAATCAGTTATTAGACTCTTGAAGCTTGCTTGAGTTGGCTTAAGGCTCTGACACACCAACCCGACGGCCGACCTTCGACAGAAAAGGCAGTCGGACTGACTGCGTCCCCGAGTTGGTCAAAAAAGTGCCTCGGAACACACCGAAGCGATGCCAACTTGAGAGTACGTTCTGTGCGTGCGCGAGACATAATACGTAATATGATAATTGGGTTGGTGTGTCAGGGCCTTTACAGTGAACATCTTCATTAATTGAAAATAAACACAATATTTGCAAACCATACATGAACATGCCGTGCCCAGTAGTGCTATTTGTCTGCAATTTGCGAGCCACAATGCCTCAATCATTTGCGATCAGTGTGTAAGCGGTGGTTGCAAATAGCTTCTGAGAAACTGGCCCCTGTCCCTAACAGCCTTGCAGGAAAGCATCGCCTCACGTTGATGAAGAGTCCAGTTCTGCTGCTATCTGTGAATCAAACCTGTTCCCTCCAGGCAAATGAAACAGAATGCACCGACAACGGACAGACAGGGACATCAAACTTGCAGCATGCAGGACCACGATATACTGTAGGTTGAGGGCACAATAGAAGGTAGGCCATGTTTTAAAATGTCTCTGCCACTAGCAAACAAAAATCCCCAAAATATCTCTAAGTAAGTTTCATACGCTGCTAATTCGTTTTTTTTCATAGCTGCCTGAAATGGTGGAAGTAATACAAGCAACGGTAGAAAAAGCATACATTTAATAATGATCACCAAAAATGAAAAGTTCATGACTTGTAGTTAAAGAAGTAAAACTTGGTCCAGTTTCTGTCAGGTGGAAGTACCTCCAGTTACTCAGAGCCACCAGAGCTGATGATATATATATATATATATATATATATATATATATATATATAGTACAGGCAAAAAGTTTGGACACACCTTCTCATTCAATGTGTTTCTTTATTTTCGTGACTATTTACATTGTAGATTCTCACTGAAGGCATCACAACTATGAATGAACACATATGGAATTATGTACTTAACAAAAAAGTGTGAAATAACTGAAAACATGTCTTATATTTTGGATTCTTCAAAGTAGCCACCCTTTGCTTTTTTTGATAGCACTGCAAACCCTTGGTGTTCTCTCAATGAGCTTCATGAGGTAGTCACCTGAAATGGTTTTTCACTTCACAGGTGTGCTTTGTCAGGGTTAATTAGTGGAATTTGTTTCCTTGTTAATAAAAAAGCAAAGGGTGGCTACTTTGAAGAATCTAAAATATAAGACATGTTTTCAGTTATTTCACACTTTTTCGTTAAGTACATAATTCCATGTGTTCATTCATAGTTCTGATGCCTTCAGTGAGAATCTACAACGTAAATAGTCATGAAAAATAAAAAGGAAACGCATTGAATGAGAAGGTGTGTCCAAACGTTTGGCCTGTACTGTATATATATATATATATATATATATATATATATATATACACAGTAACATATATTTCTTTTTGTTGCAAAGAAAGACAAGACGTTACGGCCATGCATTGACTTTCGTGGACTCAATAACATAACGGTGAAAAATAAGTACCCCCTGCCGCTCATTAATTCCGCTTTCGAACCCCTTCAGGGTGCCACGTTTTTTTTCTAAACTTTTTTGAACCGCTTCGTTTTTGTTTATCTCGACGAAATTCTGTTTTTTTCTACATCCCTCAAAGAGCGTGTCCCACGTCCGTCAGGTTCTCCAACGCCTTTTGGAAAACAAACTTTACGTTAAAGTAGAGAAATGTGACTTTCACCAGCATTTGGTCCCCTTCCTGGGGTTCATCATTGAGAGCGGGCAGGTGTCTGCTGACCCAGAAAAGACCAAGGCAGTGACTGAGTGGCCCACGCCCACTAGTCGCAAGCAGTTACAGCGCTTTCTGGGATTCGCAAATTTTTACCGCAGATTCGTTTAAGACTTTAGTCGTGTGGTAGCCCCCCTTACTAAACTCACATCCCCCAAAGTTCCGTTTCATTGGTCCCCCGAGGCTGATCAGGCTATGAAAAGGTTGCAGGACCTGTTTACCTCGCCACCTGTGTTGACTCACCCTGATCCATCTCTGCAGTTCATTGTGGAGGTGGACGCTTCTGACTCTGGGGTGGGAGCTCGCCCTCGGACCAGAAACTCCACCCTTGTGCTTTTCTGTCTAAAAAATTCTCACCAGCAGAAAGAAACTACAACGTGGGAAATCGGGAGTTATTGGCGGTGAAGTTGGCACTGGAGGAATGGCGGCATTGGCTGGACGGAGCTGAGAAACCGTTTGTGGTGTGGACGGACCATAAGAACTTGGCCTACATTCAGTCCTCCAAAAGGCTCAACTCCCGTCAGGCAAGATGGGCCCTGTTTTTCAGCAGGTTTAACTTCATCCTGACCTACCGACCTGTTTCACAGAATGTCAAACCCGATGCTCTGTCCCGTCAGTTCGTCGACTCTGGGGATTCCAACGAGCCTGAAGCAGTCCTGCCTTCCTCCTGTGTTGTGGCCGCTGTCCAGTGGGAGATTGAGTCGTTAGTGAAGACGGCCCAAGAGTCGGATCCTGGTCCAGGAGATGGGCCGCCTGATCGGTTCTTTGTTCCCAAGTCTGTGCGGTCTCAGGTGTTGCACCTCCTCAGCGCCAGATCGTTACATACCCCGACGTGGTAACTTGGCTCAGTATCCCTGCTATCAACTCTCTCGACTCCAGGTTTGCTTTGTCTAACTACTATTCCTCTGTGCAGATCCTGCTGTACCTGCTCCCCACCTGCCGTGCTCCGCCATGCTGCCTGCTTGCCTGCCTCACGCAAACTCCGACATATCCACCTGCTTCGCCTGGTTTCAACTGTGGACCTTCTTCAGATCCGCCACTGCCTGGTTTCAGTTCACTCCCGGAAAACTACTACTACTGTTCATCTCTACTGCATATCGTCATCTAATAAACACTTGAACTATTATCTGTGTCCTGTGAGGTGTCTCTGTGCGTTGGGCCATATATACAGCCTTAACAAACCCTTTGTGAAAGACAACTCATTTGAATGAAATGTTTCATTTTCCCTACACACACACACACACACACACGCCTATATGGACCTATATCCCCCTTAATATCAACCTCAGGAGGTCAAAGCCCAGACCGACCACTTCATGCCTCATCCTCTGACAATTCGTCACACACTGAATCCCTGTTGCCACCGTGGTAAATAGCCACATCTTAATCCATGCAGATTGAAGAGTTGTATATTTCTCTTTATCTTCCCTCTTCTACCCTCCCGCTCCTTCTTTAAATTAATCTTGCCTTGAAGCGTGAAACAAAATGCCTGCATGGCAATGGAGTGCAGTTGTATTCATGATAGAACTCTCACAGATAGAGACTCATATTCTAAGAAATATTAACATTATATTTTTCACAACATTTTCCTTTTTTATTTGTTATATTTGATGTACAATATTGGAAGATCGATGATATATTTATACTGAAAGTATACTGGTAGTTGTTGAAAATTGTCTTGGCTGCTTCATTTAGGCTACAAAGTAAGTTTTTGCCATTTCTGTATGTTTTTGAACCCACCTTTTAAAAGAAAATAAGAAGTCTAAGGTTTTAAAGCAAAAGTTTGACTTTTGGATATTACGCTTATATGCTTTCTGGCACACAACCCCCTGTAAAATATGAAATTGTAATTTTTACACTTGTAAATTGAACAAGCAGAATTTGTTCATTATTGAGCTTTAGGGCTCTTGGTAAGGCAGATTCTGTTACCTTTGGAGAAATACAGGCTAGCTGTTTCCCCCGGTTTACAGTCTTTGTGCTAAGATAAGCTAAACCTTGGGACCAACCTGAACACTAGCCTTCATTTTTCCCAACAGTTTCCAATGACAGCTTCTCAGGTGTTTCTGTGTAACAAACCATTTGGCACATCATACAGAGGAAATTAAGGGTTAGTGACCTTTGTAAAACGAACGTCAGATAAAGCTGTTTATTTACTGGTAATGTCTCCTTTGGGTGACACACAAGTGTGACACATGTCACCGATATCTGTCTTTATGAGAACGACTGGCACGACCCAGGCTTGGTGGTGGATTCGTATTTAACTTACAGTCATGAGAATGATATTTATATTTTTTTATCTAAATCTCCACCATTACTGTAAATGAAAAAGCATACTTTCCAAAACATCAAGCTATTCCTTTAACATTGGGAAAATACAAGTCAGAATTGCATTGGAGTTTTCTTTAAAAACCTGGAGGTTGGTTAACATAATGGGGAGAGTTCAAGATGAATGTAAAGTTTATCCGAATATCTGTTTACATTTTGAGAAATCTTCTTGCTTTTGCTACTATGGGTGAAAATTAGCTCTTGAGCTAAAACCTGGTATTATGCTTCTCTGCCCTTGGGGTTAATGTTTATTGTACGCTGTCCCTGTTTCACTAGCAAAGCTGTTTACATTGAACATACAACTATCACTTGATTACTCTGATACTGATAAAAACTGAATCTGATGAGCCTCAAAGTTATGAGTGCCTTTATGATTCCTAGAATAAAACACTATGAAAAGTGAGTTCAGCTGATTATTATATATATATATATATATATATATATATATATATGACTCTGGGGATAAGTAGTGTGATGTTTGTGGCTGATTGACAAACACATAATACTGCAAGAATTTGAAATTCAGATCTATTCAGCGTGCATTACCTGTCCAGTAATGCCAATAATGCATTCACATTCATTGACATCTGTATGAAATATATTTTTGCTCAACACGTCTCCTTGTGATATACAACACACGTTCAAATAACCAGGATCTATAGAAATCCTCCTTTTTCCTTCCATTTTTGCTTTTTACCCTTATTTATTTCTCCCTTCACCCCTCTATTCTCCACTCTCTCCCTCTATTTTTCCATCTGCTTCTCTCCAACTTTCTCTCAATCTTTCCAGCCCGTTTCTTCATCTGTAGAATGTCTAACGCTGGAGAGAAAAAGACCATAGTGCTCCGCTCTATTGAGGGCCAAACGCTGATTGATTGAAGAGTGAAGAGCTGGCGGCAGGTATGCAGCTGACAAATGTATAAGGCCTCGGAGATTGGAGTTAAACCTGGTGCTAACAGATAGCCAGATAGCACGGCTGAATGGACAAAACTGCTGCCAACACACTCACCTAACTGACAAGATTTGCAGTTAATTCCACTTCTTTCTCTTCATGTACATGGTGCAAAACAGGCAGCTTCTGTTCTGTCAATTTGATTTTCATTTTGACTTTAAAATGAAAAATGAGTCTTTTCTTACCCATCTATCATGCTCACAATGGTTTAGTAGTTTCTGTCAAATACATGTCTGTTTTGTATGTGCTCTATATTGTTATTTGTTGAAAATAAATTTAAAACAAATGAATGCTCAATTATTATCAATTATTAATTCTTTCTGATTTGAGAGTTCGGCTAAATTTAAAGGAAAACATTTCTTGGCTGATTATGGCTATGTTTATACTGCAGGCAAAAATGGCCCACATCGGATTTTGTTTGCTCATATGGGACTCAGATCTGGGTCATCACTCATTCTGAACTAGCCTGACGTGGTCATGCTCAGATTCTAGTCAGAATATGAGCCTGAAACTGCTCCACTGGGCTGTGATTATGGGACATGTTTCAACCGAACCAGGAAAGAAAATGCCTCTGCACTGAAATGGATAGACCTCCAACCAATCAGAGCAACGGAACTCACCTCAACTGTCAACAGAACTCAAAAAAACTAATGGTTCCTGAAGCTCCATTTGGACATCACTACAGAACAGAGCTAAAAAGAGAGTTAATACTGGATTTACATTTGTTACGTGGCCAGAAACATTAAACATAAAAAAAACGGAAGAAATGAATGTGAACTAATTCATTTTTTGGGACTTTGAATATAATTCCGCATTCAAAATTGTAAACTATGAACACAACCTAGTTAATTTAATCCATGTGAAATGAACTTTGAGCTAGATTTTGTGAAGAATGAAATTGCTTCTAGCGGGTTACCTTTGGCACTGTCACAAACTGCTAAATCAGTCTACTGATTAGACACAAAGTAGCAAATAATTAACAAAGCAAAATGTAGATCATAGCTGATAGACAGGTCTTTACTTCTAGTTTTCTCTGCTTTATATTAGTATATTACATAATTTTCAACAAGTGTCCCTGTTTTCTAAACAACACTCCCTCCATATTTCACATTAAAAGGCTTCCAGTTAACATTAAAGAAGCAACAAATTCAATTCATCAGAATGTATTACCAGCGTCTAAGTTCGAGACTTCTGTTAAAAGTCAGAGCATTAGATTGGTTAAACATCAGTATGTGTTTGTGCTTTTAGAATGAATGCAATGGAAATACTCCTTGTGCTGAATTTCTGGTGCAGGTCCTGGCACTGGTATTTTTTGATGGTGACTCTTCGGGACATGGCTTTACATGCTACTGAGAATACTTTATTAAAAACACTCGGAAGTGGTACAAACATTAGGTACATTTTGTATCCCAGTGAACAGGACATGATGTGCCATAATCCAAAAACGAGCACAAACATAGATGCTTTGTTGAGAGTTTAATCAATAATTAAATGATGTTTGCAAATAAAACGTAAATACATGGCACACATCAGGCTGTGTCATACTGAATCTACAGATGATTATGTGCCATAATGAATAAAAAATCCACAAACAAATGCAACCATATCCAGATTTGTAAACGTCTGTAAATAATGCAAACAGCACACAGTCAATGTTATTGGCTAGCTGGTGAACAAGGCATTTACTGTAGCTGCTAGAGAGCAGGTATATGGGTTGGTGGAGATTAGACCAGAGCTATATTGGACTTACATTTGACGGGTGGCTAGAGACCAGATTCCAAATTAATGGTAATGTTGCTCTGTGTCTGCTGGATGTCTCAACAGGCAGCTGTTTGCTAGGTTCTTCAAAATAACTTTAATAAAAAAGAATGCAACTTTAGAGAGATAACTTTGCTTATCTTGCACAGCTGGATTCTCACAATATCACACGAGAAATGCGGGATCACATATCACACGAAAATTCATCTTGTCCAGGGACGTGCACAGACATTTGGAGGGGCCATTGCTCTAATGGATGGAGATGTATCCAAAGGAAACATTATAATTCTAAATAAGTTCTACAGTATAATGTACCTTAAAGTTAAGACTATTATTGGCCGCAGCATCTATTTTTTTCCTTATCATGCTTTTACTGACATGGCCCTTTTATAGGAACACTCACCACTCTCATCATGTAGCCGTCGGATTTGTTGAGTGATGCTCTGCATGCTCTCCCTCCCTCTCTGGTCTGGAGCCTTGTGGTAGGCCTCATCTTAAATAGAATTATTAGAATCTGAATAAAGTAACTTATACAGTATACTGTACTTTTCACAGCTAAAAAACTGAACACTGACACTAGTGCCGCCAGTTGACCTTTAGACTGTGGCTGCACTCAATGATTCTGGTTGAGATAACTAATGTTATGATTTGGTGCCATAAATAATATATATATATATATATATATATATATATATATATATATATATATATATATATATATATATATATATATATATAAATAAAGAACAATTACAACATGACTACAGCTAGTAAGTAAGTATTTAACTAAACTGGAACTTTTAATATACATAAAATAATAACTAATTCACAATGCTATACACGGCACAGACACAATTTACTGTGCATTTATTATTAAATGAAATATTTGTTTTAATGAGTTATTACCCTACTCCAACTTAAAGAAAATACTTCACATTAAATGAATAATGTAGGATGGTTGCTTGACATTATCAAATGCTTCTCTAATCCAGCTCTGCAAAATTGCAGATCTTTGAGCTGCTTCTTTGAGCTCTTTCTCTCTCTTCTTCAGTCATCTTTGTTGTGAAAGCATACTTAAGCACACAAAACTAACATTAGGCTATCATTTATTTATTTTTAAATGCAAAGTTTATTACATTAATCAAATGGGACATTAATTTCATCTTCTAACAAAATAAGGCGCCTTTCATTTTCACTAACGTCACATCTGATTGTTGGTTGAAAACTCAACAACGTATAACCTAGCATGATTCAAGAGCCCAAACCATCCCATCCCTGAGCCTCTCTCTTCTACAGAATGCACACTAACGGACGTAACGTAGCTACGCTAGCCTGCTGCAACATAGTTACTATAGCTAAGGCAATGCTGCGCGACGTGATGCAAACGTTACAAGCTGAAGCTGCACATTATTCAAGTGGATTTTTTTGGTTACGATTCACAAGGCATTTGTCATAATCTCCATAACTTTAAAAACTCACGTGAAGGCAGAAGGGCTTGACTTTCCCTCTTTCACTTGCCGTGCTCCGTGTGTGAGAATATGAACAAAGTCACGTGACTGGGGGCAGAGGGCATCGCTGAGGGCAAGATTGGATGATATAGCGTTTTAATTTGATTTAACTTTAGTAATGATTGGCGTATTATCGTAATAATGCAGTCACCACAGCAAAAAAAAAAAAGAAAGAAAGAAAAGTTTATTTAGGCTCATTCACCAGAGGGGCAGCTAAGCCAATCAGGGCCCGGGCAACAATACCCCTTACCTGTGCACGTCCCTGATCTTGTCGGGCTTTAAGTAGTCTTGCATTGCCAGAACTTCCTCCACAGCGCTGCAGAGGAAGGTCTGGCTGTACCACACAGCATTTCGGGATGGGAGAAAAACTGGTTTATTGGCATGTCTTTAAACCAATCACAATCGTCATGGGCGGTGCTAAGTACTGGACGGGGCCCCGGTGTTGCTAGATAGATAGTCTAGCTAGCTGTCTGGATTTACCCTGCAGAGATCTGAGGAGCAGTTAATCATAGATATAAAAACACCGGAGTTTAAAATCCCAACACAAAGAAAGCGGAAGGTAACAGAGCAATCCCGGAAGTGGAACGTCGTGGATGTAGCAGCCAATCACTGTCCGGTGAGAAGCTACTGTTAGCTACGGGCGTGGTTTAGGTGTGTGTGACAGCCGCAACTGTTAGTTCAAAACAACAATGGTGGACATGGTAGAAAGATTTTTCCTCCAATCACATGCCTGTCCTTTTCCAAACAGTTTCCAATGACGGCTTCTCAAAATGGTTCTGATTAACGAACTGTCTGGCGCGTCAGGTTACAACTTTGCATGACTTGGAAGAATTATAAAGTTGTTGTTTTTTTTTCCTCATTTCATTCACTTCCCTTTCATATCTGTGGTTGTTTGAAGAGAGCAGCGCTTCCTGCAGTCATGCCGGAAGATAAAGGGTTTCATCGGGGGAGTTAAAGGGAAAGAACATGTCAGAAAGAGAGCCTGAAAACAGCTCAGATACCTTTTCAGAATCACCTCAACATACGAACACAAACACCCCTGCAGAGACTCTCTGGTATTCATCATCCAAGTCTGAAGGTGTATTTTAGTCATATTTGTCTTTCATGTGAAAATATTTTAATCCTGACAAAGTGGGAGAAAGGAACAGTGTCTGTATCAACACAATAATGAGAAGATGAAATGAGTTCAGTACCTAATATGGAGTTGAAATTATTCTCTATGTAGACTGAGGGATAGAGCAAAAGCAGAGCAGTTTTTCTTCCTCATAAATCTATCCACACAGCATACTTTTCTATCATCCATGAAAGATCGGTACCTTTGTCAATGTTTTGGTGTTCAAAAAGTCCCTCCACTTTTCACAGTCTCCGCATGAAATGTTAGGTCACTCTGTCATGAAAACAAACATCATTCTGATTTAGCTTCTTTACTCTCTAATTCAAGTTGTCATTTTGATGTTATTGGGTGTAGTGAAACCTGGCTCAATGATTTTTCATATGCAGATTTACTTAACCTCGATGGTTACACACTACACATTAAGAATAGACCTAATAGAACCGGTGGAGGGGTCTGCCTCTATGTTAAGAACAGTCTCCAAGTAAAAACTTGTGATCTTTATCTAGAGGATGACCATTGTGAGTCCTTATTTATTGAGATTAACAATAATAACAAAATATTTATTGTCGGTGTACTCTATCGCCCACCAGACTCTGCTCTTGACACTTTTTACTGTAAACTGGAAGATCTATTGCATAAACTGAATAAGCAAAAAAAAGAGTGTATACTCCTTGTTGATTTTAACATTGATATTTCAAAGGAAGATGGGGTAAAACATGACTTTATGAACACATTGCATTCCTCCTCTTTCTTCCCTACCATTAATAGATTTACTAGAGTTACACATCCAAAACGATTATTGACAATATCATTACTAATATTCAAAATACCAAGCTGGTGACGGGAGTCGTGCAGTCTGACATCACAGACCATTTTCCTATTGTATTATTTCTTGGCTCTGGCAAATTGTTCTCTCCTCCACTCTCAAAAATTAAATCTAAAATCATCAATGACAGAACTTTACAGTACTTAATTGTTAATTTACAGGCCAAGTTGTGGGACTCTGTGTGACAGTGTGACTCTTGATACAGCATATGACAGCCTGATAAAGATCATCCAAGAATCATGGATACAATCCCTGAGAAGACTGTCAGATGAAGCATTACCCTCCAGAACCCTTGGATTACAAAGAGAATTTTAAAGTCTATTAAATATAAAAGTATGCTTTATAAATCCTACATAAAAAATCCTTCTAGCTTAAATAAAGAGAAATATATTTCTTATAAAAAATAAACTAACGCAGATGATAAGAAAGAGCAAAAGATGCCATTACACTGAACTTTTACAAGCCTCACAGGGGGATAGCAGGAGGTCATGGAATGTGTTAAATGAAGTCCTCAACAGGAGACATAAACATACTACCCTGCCTGACTTTGTTAATGCTAAAGCTGATCTTGTACAGAGTTTTAATAATCATTTTGCTTCAATAGGTGTAAATTTGGCTAAGAAGATAAATCAACCCCAGGGAATTAACTTTAAGCATTTTCTCTCTGGTAGCTACATTAACTCATTTTTTATGATACCAACAGATAGTACCGAGCTCCTCAAGATCATTTTGGACTTGAGGAGCTCATAAACCGCAGGTGTAGATGCAATATGTAGTAAGATTATGAAAGCCATTGCAAATGTCATTGTAGAGCCACTGGCTCACTGCATCAACCTTTCTTTACTTACTGGCACTGTACCAAAAATGACAAAAATTGCTAAAATAATTCAAATTTTTAAATCGGGTGACAGAAATGATTTGAGCAATTACCGGCCCATATCAATTCTACCCACCTTCTCCAAAGTAATGGAGAAGGTGGTATACACCAGACTCAGTGGCTATCTTGAAAAACTGGATATTCTTGTCCCCTCTCAATACGGTTTCAGAAAAAAAAGAGTACAACCTCTATGGCAATACTCGACTTAATAGAACAAATACATGATTGCATTGAAGAGGGAAAATGTGGTGTTGGTATTTTCTTGGACCTATCAAAAGCCTTTGATACCATTGACTTTGATATTTTACTGTACAAATGGCATCACTATGGTATCAGAGGTCTAACACTTATATATGTATGATATGTATGATTGTATGTGTATGTAATGTCATGTATGTACTGGTGCGCCTCTCGCGTGCAACTAGTCATTATTTGTGGTAATTGTGTATTCTATATTCTCTGAATTGATACTAATACTAGGAAAACGTTATATCAAATCTTTTAAGACTTTCCTTTTATAACCCTTCTGTAACAAATGTTTCAGAGCAGGCATTTTGATAGAGGGGACTGAGTTTAAAGGGTTTGTTCTCCAAAATTACAAAAACATATTTTCTGACTTGCCTTGAGTGGTATCAAGCCATTAAGAAAGTTTGGGGTTTTATACGGTTTTGAGATATATGATTTCTGCTGCCACCTCAATACAGTGGAGGTTAACAAATTCTGGTTTGTGCCAGTCGCAGCCTTGAATTTAACAGCAATACGCTGTGTCTCTGTTACTCAAAATAATCCACAGAACACTGTAGAACTTTCCAGCAGGTGTAACTATTGTTTATATATATTATATATATTTATATATTGTTTATATATATATATTGTTTATATATATATATATATATATATATATATACTAGCAGTTTGCTAGTAATTCAAATCAAAATTTAATATCACATGATTGTATCAGATAGAACGCGCCATCTAGTGAGCTCAGAAAATAAAGAAAATGGTTCATGAAGCTTCATAAAGATTTGGCCATCACCACTAATATGGCCATGGTATGGTCAAACATGACATTTGGCAAATACTTAGTTTTGGCTTATTGGTGCGGTCTGCTGTGATGTGGATTTTTGTACTTTATTTGCAGGAAGCCTAAACCTAGACCTAGAGCCAACCAAACTAGAAGTTTCCTTTATCATGTAGATTTGTTCTTTCCAATTCTACCCAGTTTTTGTTTTGTTCCCCAAGGTCTGGACTTTTTTCTTATTTTCATTCTCCTGAAATTCATAATAAGATCTTCCCTGCTCACTGGAAGCACTCCAATCTATTCTCTCCTTGTACCTGACCCTGGAGAGAGAAAAAAACTTTATTATTCTCATGGGTTTTTTTTTTAACCTTTGCTGCTGTTTCATATTTCTGAAGCCACAGCTATTCAATTTTATTTCATCCTGTCTTCGGTAAAGTTGAGCTGATGAGCTTGAGGTCCCTCATATTGATCTTTAAATAGATGATGAAAAAGGCCACTGCCTGTTGGTCAATTGGCCAGCCTTGGCTCTATTGGCAGTGTGCTCTCTGATTAAAGTCCATGGTCTGGAAATGTAATCCACTTTTGGTGCCACTTGTCAGCAGGAGCAGAAGAGGCAGGGTTGCAATTGAATTGAGTTTTGTCATTGTCAAAGCATCTATACAATATGAAACACACTGGTTCATGCATAGACCCAAGCCAATTATTTTAAAATTAAAAATTCTAGTATTATACTTATTTTGAGTGACTTTTTCTAAATTGGAGTGGATTGTTTCAAACCTGAACTTTAACAGCTTTTGTGTAATGATTAGAGGAGACTGCAGGTCTGCAGTGTCATTGTGGCTTTTTTGTTATGTTGTAATTGTGGTTTTTATATTACTTTGCTGTACTCTCTCATCTCATCAATCTCTTTCATACCTTAGCTACATTAGCACTTCAGTTGTGAAATGTGTCATTTAAATATTAATTCATTAATTAATTCATATTTGATTCTTGGAAGATTTATTTAACATAAGCAAAAACTCAATTTACATCTGGTATTAACATGTGATTTTATCTGGATACGCCTTTCAATTCATACATGATTTTGATAAGCGTTGTCATTATCTCAGTTCAGCCCTATTGTTAATGGATTTCAAAATGCAAATGAGGTATGCAGAGCTGGCAGACTTGTCAACAAACATATGTAAAGGACGCAATGCTGTGTATGGGATCTAGCTGTTTTCCCATCAAGGTATCATCATTCTCCATCTCCTTAGCAGCATAGACACACAGCCCAACCCCCACTAACCATACACAGCCAGATAGCTTATCTAACAGCTTGAACCCACACAAAACTGATGTACTCTTACCAGTTTAGCAGTGTAAACTGTGCATCATTTTATGATGATATATTTTTTGATATCTATTTTTATAAGAAAACAAATCGTGCTGCCACCCGATGCAGTAATAGTCCGGCCATTTGCACTGTGTAGTTTAGTTCAGTCAACACAAAGAGGTTTTCATGAAAAAAACACATCTATTTGGTTCTATCTGATGCTGTTTTGAGTTGTGAGCCAGAGGCGCAGGAAGTCATTTTCAGCAGGGGTTGCGGGGTGCTGTCGGGGGGGGGGATGCGCAGAACGAATCTACCTCTGCCATTTAGTGCGAACTAAATGGGCACTAAATCACATGCCAATCACTACTGGTCAAAAGATTCCTTTGCAGCGGCCCGGGTTTAAATCCGACCTGCGGCCCTTTGCTGCGTGTCATTCCCTCTCTTTCCCCCTTTCCTGTCTATCCACTGTCACTATCAACTAAAAAATAATTAAAAAAAAGATGAATGACTAGTCCAGCTGAGCAGGCATCAAGTATGCCTTCCCAGTTCAATAAACCAAGTACTGCCATCTGACTCACAAATCACAAGACAATGTTACAATTAATTAAATCATACCAAAGCGTTGTATGGCTCAAGACTTGGCAATATAATATTCACTAAATCACCCAAGCAGAAAGCACAATAGTAATTCTGAAACGTGATTGACTGAAGATACAACAATGCCATCACACAACACAGCTGAGTGCAGGTTGCAAAATAACAGTCACTTAGTCAGCTGCAACTTCACAAACTGCAAAAGCCAACATAGGCTACTGCACTTGACAACTGTCTCATACAGGCCTATATAGCAGCATCAAAAAATGATGATGCAATACGTCTGAGCTCGCTAAACCCTACTACACATGCGCTGCTGTGTGTTGGGAGCACTTTACAGGCAACGCAACAAATGTCTCCGGTGGACAGTGAATATAGAATCCACTCCCGTGGTACCGTTTCCCCGTTGTGAAGGTGTCGGGTCAGTGCCTCGTTAGTGAGAGAGCGGGTCTTTCTGCCGCCAGCCTCGTCCCCCCTCCGAGATGCTGGACATTTAGCCGCCGATTTTGAAAGGCTAATATCCCTCTGGGTATAACTTCCTCCCGGACGGTCTCTGTAATCGGTCCTTCAGAGATGATGGTGCCTGAGGGGCCATTACCTTGTTCTGTAATGCTGATGAACGCCGGCCTCATCTCTGTCTTTTTCCACAACAACTTCGCTAAAGTTAACATTAGCCACCATTAGCTGTGGCTGAGTGTAGCTGGTAGAAGGCAGCGATTCTTCCAGGCTAACGTTGGCTAGCACCTCAACATCCTCCTCTTAGTCATTCCCAGCTCTTTTTAAAAAGCTATTTATTCACGGGACAAGCCGTTTTCCACACTTTCACTCGCTGATGCAACCCAATCTGACCGGGGATCAGTTACTTATTAATTCCACTCTTTCAATCTCAATGCGTTCTTAGAAAGCTGATATTGGATCAGTGCGATGTAAACAACCTGCTCTATGCCCACCCACCTTTATCTTTAGCCAATCTACACAGTGCATGCGGCCTTCTCCCAATCATTACATTAAACAACTTGTATTTTAATCTGATTGGATAATTATCACCATAATGATTAATGCCCATTGGGTAATACGGGCTTGATCGCAGTTTGCCAACAAGGGGTGCTGCCGCCAACAAGGGGTGCTGCCACCAACAGGGGGTGCTGCAGCTACCCCAGCACCCCTACTTCCCGCGCCTATGTTGTGAGCAGTGTATAACCTGCAGTGTAAAACATAAAAGGCATGAAACAATGCTGATACATTGAAATCAAGTTCAGCATTTTTATTTTGGCAAGTAAACTAAATGGTAGTGATGGCAAAATGAAGGCTCATGAAGCTTTTCTTTATTTTCTGTGCCCACAAGATGGCGTTCAACAAAGGGTTGAAAGCACACTGAAATGCCATTCCTTGAGCCTTTTTCTTTAAACCAAGAGCGCCATCTAGTGGGGTCTGAAAATAAAGAATATGGTAATAATGGTTTACATAGCTTCATTATTTGGCTATCACTACTAAATGGTAAATATAATCACAAAAGAGTGCAAATAAATACATTATCACATTTTGTCACACAACCTGCCATCTGATCGCGCACATCCACACCAACCTATAGAATAATAAAATGTTAAATTGTTAGTGTTTCGTTCAAATGAGTCACATAACAGTGATAGCGTACAGTGTACACAACGTTTATAGACAAAATGTGTGATTAGTTTCGCTTTAATTTCTGATATTTTACATATCAGAAATGATGATAAGGTTTTCTTAATGTTTTTCTATCATTATTAAAAGCAGAAAAGCCTGGAATTCCAGTCCTTTCAGAACCTACTTACTGCTGTGTTCATCAGCAAATAATATGTTGGGCAGTTATTATTTCTCTGTATTTAACCTGGCAGACCATAATGTGCTATGCTACATTACACTTGATGAGTGAGGAGCATTCAGTAATTGCACTGATATTAACAAAGGTTCAAAGTGGAATTGCTCAAGTTGATTTTGCCATGTGGTTGTTAGCAATTATAATGTGATGGCTCATGCCCAAACACAATCCCTCTCTTTCTGTTGGAGACAATATTTAACATGTCGGCTTGAGAAGAAATAGCTGACTGGCTCGGGAGTCTGGAGTCTCCCCACTGGCTTAAGATCAAATCGCACCATTGTTTTCATTCTAAGGTCTCCCCTACTCTTTTTCACAATCTCCAGTACTTCCAACTGTGCAAATGGAACAGAATAATACATTTGTGTGTACTGCCCACTGTCTTTAAAAACATTTCATAAAGTCTACTTGGGGGAAATACTCAGTGTTAGATGGCACTACACTATAATAAACAGCTACATACTCTACACCCAGCAGCAGCAGACACAGGTGAAATAAAAAGCAGTTAAAGGTACCAATTTGCTTGTATCATCCCCATGCTTATAGCTATTCTAGTTCCAGACTTTTGAATCACTGCCCACATCTCCAATTTCTTCAATGATTTAAATGGGTCGGGAGTTGTGCTCGCTGACAGTTGTGTCCTTAGTTTGGAGAAAACAACAGTGCCAATCACAGCTTTGTAAGCAGGATTTAGAATGACGAAATTATCTTCCTATACCAGGGCCAGAAAAATGGAGGGCCAAAAAGTTGTGATGGAAGCAATAGGCATTGACAGAGCAGTACATTATAAGTTTACTTAAAGAAAAAAAAAATTCCTTAAATCGTAATATTTCTTTCACAAGTGTGTAAATTGCTCTAAGCAACTGCTACTGCACGGTCCATGTGATACGCACCGATGAGAGTAATAGATTGCTTGCTATTATTAAATCATCAGAGTAACAAAAACTCAAAACATACACACACACATTTTCTGCATTGTTTAATTCAACCTAACAACTTTTCTCTGCTCTTCCGATGAACCGTTCATCCACTGAGCCAGATAGTTCAACTCAAAGAAATGCAACAGTATATGACGCATATAGCATTGGAATTATTTCAAGAGTGTTTCAACTAACATGACATTCTTGATGTCTCCCTGACAGTGCTTTTCAGCAGAAGCATCTCTGGAATGTTTCTTTTGGAGTGTCGTTAGGTCGCATGTCAACTTTGAACCTGCTCTATGTGATCATGTACATCTCTACAAAAAGATGTGTTCACTACTTCTGTCTTTCCTTTGATCCTGTGGGTCCCAGCCAGGTAGCTTCAGCTGTACACTTCTTTACTGCACCGATTCCTGACACACACACACACACACACACACACACACACACACACACACACACACAGACCTGCTGTGACATCAAAGGCCTCTTCACCAATTGATCAACCCACCATATTAAAAAACAATGTGCTTATGTCGGCCCTTAGGTCCCCGTTCCGAATCACCAGCGGTGTCGCAGACCACCGCTCTGCTCTTCAAACATCTATATTCCAAAAATACTGACACCTGTGGCACACCTCTGTCTTTTCTTATCCAAGGTAAACTCAGATGAATGGCTGTTCTTTCAAACTTGTAAAAGAAAGTAAAGGAATAGGTCATGAAATGGGACGTCAAAATAGCATGATTCCTACTGAAGCATTTCTCATGAAATCAAACATCATACTGCTTTTAAAAATAGATTTGGACCTGATAAGATATGTAGGAATGATAATAATAATAATAATAATAATGCATTTTATTTATATAGCGCTTTTTACAGCACTCAGACACTTTACAGTTTTTTAATGTTCAATATAAAGATTTTGCTTTGGCAGTGAACTGTTGATGCAAAAATACAGCCTCGCAAACAAAATCCCCATGTCCACTGGATTGCAAATCCCTGCTGGGACCACAGAGAGACAAGAGAAAAGTGTGAAATCTGACAGCCTGGATTTTTGTCTGGGCGAGACCTCACAGCCATCATGCATGATATTGACCTATTGCTCCATTCATGAAAAGGCCCCAGGCATTTTACACATTTGTCTACCTCAGTCTGTATGGATACAAGCGCTCTGGGAAAAACCCTATGGTGCAGTATGTTATATTTATACATATACATATACATATATATATATATATATATATATATATATATATCAACCCAGTCTCACGTCATTTTAGATTTGTTGCTGTTAGTGTATGTGCAGATGTATGTTCTTGAAATGCACTGCACATCTCCTGAATAACTTGACATGCCATGAATATTTTTAAATGTGTTAACATGGGACCCAGTGCATTTGCCTTTTGTGTACGCACGCACACACACACACACACACACACACACACACACACACACCTCTGATGTGTTGGCTGAGTGTACTAGACTGTTCCCCGTGGATAAACATTGATGGGATGTATTGTGGTCTCTAGGAGGAGAAAGTATTCCTCAGCTCTTGTCAAGGCGTCCCATTCACGTTCTGGGTTGGTATTTTTAACCCTCTCTTTTTTTTTTGTTCAATTCCTTGGAGTGAGAGACCTTCTCCATTTTTGACAACTTTTAGAATTGTAAATGCTAGACACAAGGTCACTCTGTGTGGGGTTATAGCACTGGGGGCTTGAAGGAAGTTTCCTTTGTTCCAACTGGAACCAAAACTCCTCCTCACATCAAGCCAGTAAACATTCTTATCTGTTTGTCCTTTTCTTTTATTATTGCAATAGGATATAGTGTAAGGTGAGGAATTAGACATAAATGTAACAGAATATACAGCTAACACAAAACAGTAAGACATAACAGAGGTTTTTGATTTGAATTTGGTACAGATTTAGTAGTAGTTTGAAAGACCGAAAATCCCCGTAAGGAGGCATGTTGGGATGGTGGATGGGTCAAACAACACTTTTACCCAGAAGTCCGGAGTTTGTTTCCTGTTCTTGTCCCGCGTGTCACTATAACGTACATTTTGCAACCCCACCCACTATCTTTTGCTGACACCAAGAGTCCCAACCAAGGCCTATCAAAAAATGAAGGGCTAGACGCGTCTGCATCAGAAACAAACGCCAAAGGCACCTGACCCAAGCGTCACTTTTTGACACCCTGGGATTGAGAATGTGTTGGGAAGTATGTATTGAAGAATGTATTGTGAGGAGTACTGAACTATGACCACGCCACATACTCACTTCAACAATCTCAATTTTCAACTGAGCCTTATTTCTTTTGAGACCTGCAGCTCTTACAGTGGATCAGCACTTTATTTAATATTGGTTCCATCTTGTCATACTCTGAAGGTCAAACAAGTGGTGAGCCTGGACTGAAAGATAAACCAAACATCAAAAGCTGTAAAGAAAGACCAGGCCTTTTGAGATGAAAGATTCTGTCAGTTATTCAAAGAGTGAACACTGGTATTTCTTCAGGCCTACAGCTTGAAAGGTCACTTTGACATACACAGTGACAAACGCCTCGCATATACAAGAAGCAACGTGAAAATAAACAATCCGCTGGAAGTAGACTGATTTTTAGTGGAGTGCATCTATATTAGTGGTTGATGTACTGTGCTTCTCAGTCAGCGCTGACGTAAGAGGCCAACTGAAAGCAAACATTTTACAAGATCACACCCTTTCAGAGAGCAGGATAAATATAAATTGCTCCCTTCTATCAAGTGGTGAGAGTACATTGGATTGGATGTGCAGCAGCTGCACTTTATAACGTTCGCCTTAATAAGGAAGCAAGGGATATAGAAGAGAGGAGAGATGAGTAACAGGAGCCAACAACATCTGAGATGAGTCACTTCCACCTGCTGCAAAAGTTCCTTGTTGGCTATTATTGCTTTAAATATCTTAAGGTCGCTGTGTTACTGTAGTTAGATGTCAGAAAAACAGGAAGTCTCTTCATTTTCTTGCAGTGTGGGTCTTATTGTCATAGTTTCAGTCAATATTCTCCACAGCTCTGCTTCTCTGCTCAGACACCCATAAACCACAGTCAATAATGCTGGTGTAAATTTCCTCAGAGACATGTGCAGACTGGGGAAAGTAAATTGATATTTGCTGACAATTGGTATTTTCTCATTTGTGGAGTCTTTGAGAAACAGTTGAGTGAGCGCGAGCTGTACGAGTAGAGACAGACAAAGGTCGAATTGAAGCAAAACAAGACCAGATGCCGGGGCTCGGTGGGTTAACTAGATCCTCACTGAGAGGCTACTGCTTCCCGTGCGCCTATCAAAGCCCCCGGTCTCCAAACTGAGCTCATCCAGAGGAGCAAATAGCCGAAGCAATCTGTGAGCTCCGAAAGCAAAGTAAACAGTGACAATGTAATACAAACTGCTGGAAAGGAGAGTGGGTGAGAGTTTTAGGAGTGATGGAAAACAGGAAAAATAAATGGATGCAGATAGAAAATGGTAAAGGCGGTCACACCAATACAATGGAGGTGCTTGGAATTTATTGAGTTGTGCACTATAAATACACAATACATATTATATAATATTAATATATGGTAGGCCAAAAAAAAGATTAGATCCATTTTTTTCTTTTACTGGCTGAAATGGACTTAAACTAGTGATGTCCAAATGAAGCTTCATGAACCATTAGTTGTATTTGTTGACCCAATTAGATGGCGCTAAACTCATATAAGTTCATATGGGACCGTTCGGTATTTATGGAATGGACCACCGGGGGAAAATAGGGCCGTGTCATGTCTTTTTATTCTTTGTTGAGGGAAGGGTCGTCCAAAAACTTTTAGTCTCCATGTAGCTCCATGTAGAGTGGAATAATTACGTCTGGCATGACCAGAGATATTTTATAAATATCTTAGCTAAATAACACAAAACAACTAAATGGTGGTAGGTAAAACATCTGATTTCAAATACTGCTTTAGTAAAAAAAAATATTTCCTGGCTGATGATGGGAGCAGCAGGACGTAAAAAACAAAAATGAATGTTGCTAGTTTGGACATCTTACTGTGCCAAGGTTGCAATAAAGGTTTCCTACCACATTTCATGTCAGCTTACTAATTGATGGCGGGTTTTGTGTAGATTTGGACTTATGTTTATTCCACTTTGTTTAAATGTGTGTGGAAGTGGAAGTGGAGGAAGCCTAGTGACGAGTCCATAGCAACCAGTCTGTGTTGAATGTTACCCAGAGTGCTTTGCTGAATGGTATTTATTTTATTGTTTTATTTCATGTGAATACTAGTTTACTTGATGAGTAACTTTGTATTTGAAGTAATGCAGTAATGCAGGACGTGTGCATTTAGTTTCCATGCTTATTGTGTTTCCACAACAACGTTAGTGAGTAAATCTACTGAAATGGCCACCACACCATAACAGAGGAGTGTGATGTATAAGATGAGAATGCAGAGGTTAAATCACGTATGTCATGGCTGTAAAAAATCAAAGGGCATCTGCAGATCTTTACCAAGTGCTAACCAGTGCAGAAGGTATTAATAAATTGTGGGGGGAGGGTCATGCCTTTTTTCCAGATTGATATGAGGGTCATAGAAATATTATAACTGGTGAGGGGAGGCTCATGTCTATTTTGACTAAAGGTCCCAAAACTTTTCCGGTGGCCCCTGAAATAAATAATGAACAGTCCCTAATGTAGGACACACACAGTGGTGTGATGTAAAAGGCTTGAGAGCAGAGTGGAGAGAACAGAAAAGGCAGAAAGTCTTCAAACACTTTATTATCCATGGGTGGGGAGGAGAGTTGCTGTGGGTGAGAGCGTGTGGCATGTTGGGAGAGGCTAATCAAAATGAACAGGGAAGGCTTGTTGGACATGTCAAGGTCACTCTCAGACATAAGTGGACTGTGGGCTGCACTGTATGTGTATCTGAGAGAGAGATGAGGAAAAGAAAGTTCTGTTTGTGGGAGTGCTCAGAAAATATATAAAAAAATAACTCCACAGCAATTGGAGAGTAAATTGGGCCCAGGTTACACAGACATACTGCAGGACTGTCAGTGGACTTGGTGTCTGCCTATTGCTGTACATGTCTACATGCATTGAACTACCCATCAGGCCTCTACGCAGTCACCTTTAAACGTTCCTTACACTTTCTTTGGCATTGTCAACGTGTATGGTGCAGAGAAATTGTGTTGTGTGTATGGTAAATACACTGTTCTAAATTGAATGGAATAAACATGTTGAATCGGCGCTGGAGACGTCGGTTAGGAGGGATCCATTTAATTGGCTGTTCAGCTTAAGCGAATTAGTGCACAAGAAGAAAAACGGTACTGAGGAAAGCAAGCAAACGTCAAGAAGGCACACACAGAAGGCACTTCTCATTTTTGATCTCCATCTCATCTGATCACTCCAATACACAGTTATCAAAACTGGCCAAAAATTGGCCAAAAACATTTGAATGTGCCCTCTAAAAAACAAACAGAGGTTCAAACTGTTAATATTAATATAATATGGTAATTTATTACCAAAAATAATTGTTCTGTTCTTCTTTAAAGCATCTTCCCAACTATTAGTAAAGCTTGCTATTGTATGCATTTAATTTATAGAGGATTAGATTAGGAATATATTTCCCCTCCATTTCAACTCTCTTTGAGTTTGAATTCTAGTCACTGAATATGTAGTAGAAATTATTAAAACACATGGCTTTGGAATGGAGATGCTGCAATGTAAATTGAAGTAAAATAACATAAGGTGACACATAAAAGCTAAAAACAATGTAGGTAGCTGTTTCCTTGCATTATGTGTTTTCTTCCACTGTGTATTTATTATTCTAGACAGATTTTTCATTACCTCAGAGACAAAGAAAAACTCCAGACGATGTGCCTGTGTAAAAAGTAAGTTGGGGATAAAGTGGCTTAGATTGTTTTCCCAGTTCCTTTGGTGTAAATTAGCTAGAGCTTCAAATACATTCTTCAGTTGGTCTTACCACTGAAACACATAAATTATTGTTATTCCAGACAATGTTATTGTATTGCAAGATTTAACGTTGTATGCATGTCCTAATATTTACTTTGGGATATTATTTGGAGGACTAAGTTTGAGTTGTAGCTGTGTTCAACATCAGACTAAAAACAAACATTGAATATTAAGTGTTTACAATAAGGGGTAAATGGGAATGTAGTTTTTTTTAGTCAGCATCTATAAGACACAATACACAGACTGCCCAATATTATATAATAAATATAAAGACAAATCATAAATACTGTTAAAAAGATAAACAAAGGCATAATGGTAGCACAAATAATCTATTTTAAAGAAGACTGTATTACCCCACTCAGAAGGTAGAAAACATTTCTAATAGGCTAAGTGAAAGGTGTTGACTTGATAGCTATCTAAAATGGAATGGATTTAAAAACGTGCCAAAGGTTGTGTAAGCATTCAAGCCCAGTATGTTTTGACCTATCATTAGGCCCTGCAGCGGGTATCAGGCTGTGCTGTCACAAATCTACTGGGCCCCATGGCTGCTGCTAGACACTTCAGCACTTGGTTATGTCTCCATGTGAGTCGCTGTAGAGACAGGTTTGTTTTGCACCCTGACAGAATGCGCTGTAGTGATGGCCAAATAAAGCTTCATGAACCATTTCTTTATTTTGGGAGCCCACTAGATAGTGCTCTCTGTTTAACAAAGGGTTGAAAGCACACTGAATTGCCATTCCAGAGTTTTTTTTTTTATTTAAACCAAGAGCACCATTTAGTTGGGTCAACAAATACAACTAATGGTTCATGAAGCTTCATTTGGCGATCACTACCTTGTACTCTGCTTCCCACAGTAGACTACGTAGAACAGACAACCTCTGTGCAACATGATATGATGACTTTGTGTAAACATGCACGCCCTTTTTCTTAAGCCAAGTGACGTGTTATCTTTATGCATTTTGAGCTATCCTCGTGTATATCTACGATGGATACAGATCCATGTTATCGCCATGTGGCGTGTTATCACGAGAAGAAAGCAACGGTTGAGTTTAGGAAACGTCACACGCGGGTTGGGTTTAGGAAAAGAAGAACCGGTTGGGTTTAGGAAAAGAACGGGGTTGGATTTAATAAAAGATGAAAGCGACAGTTGAGTTTAGGAAACGTGACACGCAGGTTGGGTTTAGGAAAAGAACAATGGGGTTGGATTTAGTAAAAGAAGAAAGCAACGGTTGAGTTTAGGAAATGTGACACGCAGGTTGGGTTTAGGAAAAGAACAACCGGTTGGGTTTAGGAAAAGAAGAACGGGGTTGGCAAAGAAGAAAGCGACAGTTGAGTTTAGGAAACGTGACACGCGGGACACGATCCCCGGTCTCCTGGGTGAAAGTCCTGTGTTTGACCCATCCACCACCCCGACACGCCCTTTTTCTTAAGCCAAGTGACGTGTTATCTTTATGCATTTTGAGCTATCCTCGTGTATATCTACACTGAATACAGATCCATGTTATCGCCATGTGGTGTGTTATCACGAGAAGAAAGCAACGGTTGAGTTTAGGAAACGTCACACGCGGGTTAGGTTTAGGAAAAGAAGAACCGGTTGGGTTTAGGAAAAGAAGAACCGGTTGGGTTTAGGAAAAGAACGGGGTTGGATTTAGTAAAAGATGAAAGCGACAGTTGAGTTTAGGAAACGTGACACGCAGGTTGGGTTTATGAAAAGAACAACAAGTTGGGTTTAAGAAAAGAAGAACGGGGTTGGTAAAGAAGAAAGCAACGGTTGAGTTTAGGAAACGTGACACGCAGGTTGGGTTTAGGAAAAGAACAATGGGGTAGGATTTAGTAAAAGAAGAAAGCAACGGTTGAGTTTAGGAAATGTGACACGCAGGTTGGGTTTAGGAAAAGAAGAACCGGTTGGGTTTAGGAAAAGAAGAACGGGGTTGGCAAAGAAGAAAGCGAAAGATGAGTTTAGGAAACGTGACACGCGGGACATGATCCCCAGTCTCCTGGGTGAAAGTCCTGTGTTTGACCCATCCACCACCCCGATACGCCCTTTTTCTTAAGCCAAGTGACGTGTTATCTTTATGCATTTTGAGCTATCCTCGTGTATATCTACAATGGATACAGATCCATGTTATCGCCATGTGCCGTGTTATCATGAGAAGAAAGCAACGGTTGAGTTTAGGAAATGTCACACGCGGGTTGGGTTTAGGAAAAGAAGAACCGGTTGGGTTTAGGAAAAGAAGAACCGGTTGGGTTTAGGAAAAGAAGAACCGGTTGGGTTTAGGAAAAGAAGAACGGGGTTGGCAAAGAAGAAAGCGACAGTTGAGTTTAGGAAACGTGACACGCGGGACACGATCCCCGGTCTCCTGGGTGAAAGTCCTGTGTTTGACCCATCCACCACCCCGACCAACCTCCCTACGTGGATTTGTTCATACTACTCGCTACAGCGTAAATTCAAACGCAATCGCAAGGTAATGTAAGTCAATGGAGGCGTTGATAAACACGCTAAAAAGTGAGTATGCGTCTTGATAACATGCCAATTATGGCATACGAATTAGCGTGTCATACATACACCACTTCATGAGATCAGTCTGAAATGGGCGGTATTTTTGGATGTATACATAAATCTTGTCACTATTATTACCTGTATGCAGTGTTTCTAAGTAAGCCTCTATGTCCCTCTTAGTACCTTTCAGAGTACCATTTTTCTTCCTATTAAACAATGTGTTGGCAAACTTATATAGATCTATGATGAACCATGTTTCCCTCTGTTTTTTTTCAGAATTTCTGTGTTCCTAAACGATACCAACATAGATTTGAGGTCATTCTGCAGCATACGAATGCCCTCTTTCTCATCTGTAGTCTTCCTCCCCTCTGAGTGGCCTTTTTTCCAATTAAAAGATTTTACAAGAGGTTGGACCTTTTCCCCAGAAATTACCAGTTAATTTTCTCACAGTCTCATCTGCTGACAATGTTATCTGTGCAAAACCATGCATGAGTTGGCCTTTCCAGGTTTGCAAAATGAAAATGCTGGTCGTAAGATCAGTTTCCCTCACATAACCTGAAGGATACAGCAACACAAATTTAATTTAATATGTAAGCAAGCTTCAGGGGTCAATACCAGCCAATCAGAAAATACCATCTACTGGGTCCCATGGCTGCTGCTAGACACTTCAGCACTTCAATGCTGGCAGGGGCCTTTATTTATTTACCTCAAATACAGAGAGAACCAGGCCTTTATTAGAAACATGCTTTAACTATAGAAATGCCTTTATTCTCTCATTTTTGTAAGAGTGTATCATATTTTCAGACAGGTCCTGTTTTCTCATCTGTTTGCATTAAATGATTTTAAATTGCAGCAGACTCTTCCTTGTTGTATTGATATAATCAGGATGTACCTTTCAACAGCACTCAAGTCAGTCAGTAGAACATAGTCATATCCTACTCCACACTGTTGCTCTGAGTTTCTCTTTTTAACCATGCTAGCATGGCTAATCCAGCTCTCCGAGTACAGCTTCACATGGCCGTAGACTCTTAGTCATGTTAAATAATAAATACATTATAACTTCCGGTTTCACTTACTGCTGCTGTGGTACTTTATAAAAACCTCAATATGTATAGCATCTATGTTTCAAAGTAAAAGTCTTCCAGTGGCTTGAATTGTATAATCCCTACCTTTCTTGAAAGCTTTTCGTTGTGTGGAAATCTTTAGGAAATGTTGAGTTTTATTGTTAGTAGTTTAACACCAAATTATATTGCATATTAACAGTATTTCTGTTAGTGTGAAAAGGTGAGTCTCAGAGCAGAGTACAGTATGCCATACTGTAAAAATGCGATTAATGCTGTGGTACAATATTCTGAATTCACCACTTGAGCCATTGGTAATTCCACCCCCACTAAATCTTTTAACATTGTAATCTTTATTTGCCGGGCAGGCAAGTCAAGTCGACAACAGTTTACTTCTGTAATAGCAGCCTGCAGTACCGTAAGGTCAAAGACTACGCACTACAGGGCCATTAAACTAATCTGTAAACAGTCCTTTCTGCCAATAACAAATGCCCCAGATGTCTTAAAATCACTGGTTTGATAATTTAATACTGTGCTGCTAAACAAGCTGTTGGTGGTTGGTGTCCATTTATTGATCTGGTCTAAAAGAAAATGGCTGAATTATCATACTGATAAAACTGTCTCTCCCTCACAGACACTCATATTGTGTTTGTTATTGATGTGGTCTTTCTTCATAACAGATTGTCACATAATCTGCCCCCTGATTCCTAACAATCACTCTCCACTTTGCAACAATCAGAGCAGAAAATTGTAGTAAAATGAAATTTGAATAAATAACCGTGCCAGCATCTGTTACAACAGCACGCAGGAATAGGGTTTCCAACTGATTGAAATAGAAATGCATCAAGCAATGAAAAGCAAGAAAGAAAAAGTGTGTGCTGTCATCTTCCTGCATATGATGAGAGTGTTGAGCTGTCAGTAAGGGGGTTTAGGAAGGAAGAGGATAAAGGCAACTCTAAGCTTATTAAAACATGAAGGTGTTGAATAGCCAGATTATGACAACTCCTCCCTAATTTCACAAGTGAAGCAGGAACAGTGCCGTCAGTGTACACCAGATACGCCGCGAAACGTTTTAAGCTTCTATCGTCATTCAGCAGGCCACTTTTTCAGTTGCATTATCTTTTTCACAACAGTTAGAGGGGAGAGGAATACCTCAAGGCATCTTTTTTCCCGCTCTTTCGCTTAGTTTGGTCCATTTTGTCTTTCTCTTTCTCATCCTTACGCTGTGTCTCCTCTCTTAAAGTGATGGTTCGGAGTAATTTCACCCTAGGGTCCTTTACACCATGACCTCGAGCCAAACACCCCCCCAGAAGCTTTTTTCAGTTGGGTCTAACATTGGGAGAGTTAGCGTAGAGCAGCGTTATCAGCTGAATAGCTTAGCGCAGGGGCTAATGGACCCGCGTTTGTATCTCTTAAATGACCCCACTAATAATGCCCGAAATGATACCAAACATAATACTGTAGTACATATAGGTTATGTACTCAAAAAACGATGGATTGGAAAGTTTGTAAGTACACCACAAGTTTATGAAGACTTGCCTGCTCTCTTCTGCTCTCTGCTGTTGTTGCTGCTGCCGGCAGTAAGACAAGTGCTTAGGGCCTTCTACAAATTACAACACCGAAAAGAGATGCAACAAAAATATTTTTTAATTTAACTTTTTTTTTTAACTAAGTGCTGTAGTATAACTAGCAGGAGACAAGTAATAACTGAGGTAAGTTTGAAGACATTACCTTATTTAATCATTAAATTAATAAATATTTTTGTTGTATCTCTTTTAGGTGTAGTAATTTGTAGACGGCCCTAAGCACTCGTCTAACTGCAGGTAGCAGCAGAGAGCAGAAGAGAGCAGAAGAGAGCAGGCAAGTGTTTATAAACTTCTGGTGTACTTACAAACTTTCCAATCCATCGTTTTATGAGTACATAACCTATTTGTACCACAGTAGACGTTTGGTATCATTTCAGGCATCATTAGTTGGGTCATTTACGAGATACAAACGTGGGTCCATTAGCCCCTGCGCTAATAAGCTATTCAGCTGATAACGCTACTCTACGCTAACTCTCCCAATGTTAGACCCAGGTGAAAAAAGCTTCTGGGGGGGTGTTTGGCTCGAGGTCATGGTGCAAAGGACCCTAGGGTGAAATTACTCCGAAACATCACTTTAACAGCTACTGTACAGTATATCAGACGTTTCAGCAGCCAGCAGCAGTTGGTGCGTCGGTTAGCTCTGTCTATAACTGGAGGCGGAGATGAGATCAGCCGCTACAGTACGACAGGGACAAATAATTGCTGCAAACTTTTCCTTCAATTTCTTTGGTAAAGTCGCTGTGAAAGACAAGAGAGCTGCAGCTTCAGGGCTCCTACAGACCCATCCATCATGGCTACTATATGTGGCCATTAAATAAAACCCGTTTGCACCGTTAAGTGAACACCCTCAACACTTTTAAACGTAATGATTTGCACTTTGATTGCATTATACTGGCTCATATTTCAGAAAAATGCCGAATATGCATAAGGAGTGTAAAATGTTATTCCCTTGTTATATGATGCCTATGGGCCCCTACATATTGTTTCTCTGCTTCAGCATTCCTTTTTTCACAGTGTCCCTATTGAGCCATTTGGCAGAAGCTTTTGAACTTAATCATCTGCATCTGATGATATCAGACCTAATAATTCACATATAACTGAGTTTTATCTTTGCCACTTGCGTGTCCTGGGCGATTTGGAACATCGAAAATGTATCGAAGAAGCATTGTTTTTAGCATGGGTCTCATTAAATTAATAGAAAGACAGCAGCTTGATCGATCTCAACACATACAGTCATACATTGTTACATTCTGTTGTAGCATTTATATAATCACGAAGAGTCCTGCTCCATCCACACACGTGTTTGTGTGTTTATGGATAGTTGTTAGCAAGCTGACTTAACTGGTATTGTAACTAAAGTGACATGTCCAGAAAGAAAAAAAACATTAGTGATCTGGTGATCTATGTGGCTAAGTGTAAGTGGAAGTGTATTAAATCACATCTGTCTTTTAATTGGATGCAAGAAACTTAAAATGTGTAAATGGGGCCATAGTGAATCCAAACATCTGGGTCATCAATGATTAGTAACAGCTGTGCGAGCCTACTGTGTGTACACAAGTGCATGCACCTTTTTGCATGTACACATGCCTGCATGTCACGCCACCACCTCATGCATAGGCCGATTAAGTGGTGGGACACTGGAAACTTCTGCAAAGGGATTTTGAAGAAGCCGGACAGGAAGCAAGGAGAAGTGCAGAAACTGTGGCATTTATTAACAAAAAGCTTACTCAAACAAAGGGCACAAAATGAAACCTGGGAATTATAATGAAACGTAATTATACTGAGGCAAAATAATATCAAACTTAAAAAAAATGGCAACCTCACAGATGGCTGCCAACTCCTTTTTTTTTCACATCTCAGCCTCACCTGACTGGAAGCTACCACTTGCATAGGTAAGTATAGGGTGAGCTAAACTGAAAAAAGCTAAATTTAACATACTAGAAACATAAAAAATATATATAAAACATTTGATTTATATAGATCAGTTACTGCTAACATTACTATGTGCTGTATATATATGGGCACCCATAACAACAAACAACACCAAATATTGTCATTTACTGCAGAACTATCTTACCCATTCTTCTACACCTTAAGAGTGCCCAGCCCCTCCCTGTTGAAAGGACCTAATCAGGCAAACATATGCACTCTCCTTGATTGAGCTGGTGAGCAGCTGTTTTACCCCCACATCATAGGCAGAAATATAACAAAAATACAGGCATGTGTCATATACACACCAAATGATAACGTATTGGATAAACTGACACAAAATACTACTACTGTTGGGAACAGGGCCTAGTGAAAATGGAGAAAGGCAGCCTTTTCACACTGCAAAAAGCAGTGAAATATTATGTGAAATGTACAGTATGTGTATGTATCACTGTCATTTCCTAAACACCCTGCTGTGTACCTTGCTTCTTGTGTGCATATTTACTGAGGTTTTAAAGAATAAGGTTTGTGTAATTTTATAGTTTCCATCATGATAAACAAATCCCACGACAAACACTGCTCGCATTGATTTTATCCCGCTAACAAATATTGTCATAGGCAGATATCGCATATGCTTCTGTGTCATAGGATTATATTATCATTCAAATTCATTAAACACAAAACAAGCATGCTGTTGCACTGGGTGACATGTTCCTTCATTACAATGAACATTCTAGTTTATTCCTCTCAGCTGTCAAACTAGCTAGACTAACTAGATCAGAAGTGCTGTCACAAAGTTGTTGTAAAGTAACGTGGCCCCGCTCATTGTAATGAAGAAAAATGTCACCCAATGCAACATGATGTGGCTCTTCTAGGTATTTGCAATTGTTTTGGGGACAGCAGTTTAGTTCTATGACATGGAAAGATAAGGTAGAGTATATTAGGGTTGCCTGTCAACATCATATTCATTCCAGAGTTAATTGGATGTACTGGTTGCAAAGGTAAAGTGAATGGCAGCTTGTAACCTTGGAAACAGAACATAATGGCAATATTCTGTAAGGCTAAGCACCTACACTATGTAAGGGTTAAAGCCCGACGAGGTGTCCATTGTCAGGTATTAACTGACGACGGCAAGGCGTGAAGCGTCCAAAGTAAAAATGAATACCTGACAATAGACACCTCAAAGGGCATTTCCCACTTATACCATGGTCACTTACCAAAGAACTTTTTTTTTAAACCATTATTTTATATTTTGATGTTTTACAATCGAAATCTATAGTTGTTTTAAATAGTAATTCCTTAAAACCTAAAACAACTTTCCACGCTTAGCAACGGGAGATATTCATTGTCCGCTCAGCTCATAGAACCCTTCAGCTCAGGCAGCTACGAGCCAGAAATTATAGTTTTTTTCCAACAGCTTACACACGTTTTCAAAACGTTGTCTCCTTTTTTTTCAAAACTCTACACACAATTCCCAAAACTGCACACACAAAATGCCTCATTCCTCCTTCAAAATGAAACTCTGCATTCAAAATGCCATAAACACCTCTCAAAATGAAGCATTTGCATCAAATGGCAAACAGTTTTTTCATAATAGTACATTTTTGGATATACCATGTACACACTGTTCTAAATCTAAAGCTCTTTTGTCTTTCATAGACCTACATTTACAATGTTCTAGAGGGAAAGTAATCTGCTGAGAGTGGTTGAAAAGTGCATTGTAAACAACAATGCAATGTTACAGTAAAACAGAAAATATTTATTGGGCAAAAACATTCCGTTTGTAAGAGTAGCACAGTGTTGTATATACAACCCCCACCCCTCCAACCCACAGGACTTGCAGACAGATAGGACTTTACTGTAACGCTATGCTAGCAAAAGTCAAAGCCAATAACACAGTTGGCAATCAGTAAATATAATGTGACTGTATGTTCAACAACAAGACAAGTTAGCTACTGTATCTGGCCCTGTCAATGTCCCCAAAACGATTTTCACGAACAAATGATCCGCCATGTGTGCTGCCGGCCGCAGCCTGAAGTTGCGACCTGAACAGTGAACTGGAAGTGAGATAACGTTATTAGCAAATGAAAGCATCAAAATGAAGCTTGTTTATAAAAAGAATTCCCTGGGGAGGATTTTGGGAGAGGTTCAGGCTAAGCCCCCAATGTTCTCAAATCCTAGAAACGCCCCTACCACTTGGACCAAACTAAAATAATTTCCATTATCAATAGCTGTACTTGTGTTTTGCAACATTGCAGATTTTAGCTTGGTAAAACACTAAGCTGCTAAAATGGTAAATTTTGGTAAATGTTAAACCTGCTTAATAGCAGCATGGTAGCATTGTCACTGTAAACAAGTTGTATGACTGTAGATGTTTAGTGTTGTTATATCTGCTGCTTACCAATTCATTTATTCAGAAAACCAGGATTCCTATTGTATTTTTTATTTTTCCCATTTTCACACAATTGGAAATGGGTAGTTGTGATGTACTGCAGACCTTATACTGCTAGCTCTTATTTGTGGCCTGAGGAGTCTGTAGACAGACGTGTGCACCACCCATATGATGTCGCCAGCTGCTCTTTTGAACCCAGACATCTGTGGTGGAGGGTAGGTGCCATTTCCCCTGTCCCAGTTGGTGAAGTGGTATTTATGGCATGGGGGACTCTTTAAGAGTGTACTACATGTCAGTTACAGCTCTTTAAAAATCTGATAAAGCGTTTGCTGCTATAAGAATTGGTTTATGAATCCACTGGAAGCATCGGGTGGTAAATACTCTTAAGATTGTGTTGATATAAATATGCAGTCCCAGAACAGGTGTGCAATGTACACAGCAATATTTCACAGCATGTGTGTGTGTCCACTTGCCTGTTTGTTTGTCTACATTTAATCATCTGTTAATTGTGTATTATGCATTCTTTCTCAACACGTGAAGAAACCACGTGTATGTTTATATATACCATTTCCATAGTTTACATTACATTACATTTAGCTGACGCTTTTATACAAAGCGACTTACAATTGCTATATATACATCAGATACATCACATGCCTCTGGAGCAACTAGGGGCTAAGTGTCTTGCTCAGGCACATTGGTTGATGTATCTCAGTGGGATTTGAACCCGGGTCTCCTGCACCAAAGGCATATGTCATATCCACTGCGCCATCACCACACCAGTTTGTCCTGGTAACCTAACCTAAATATTTGACCCTGAGCTCATCATCATGTTGTTTTAATGTTTCCATGCTGCATAACAACTATACTGACCCATCCTCCATAGATCTGATATCATCCCTGCCATCCTACTCGTGATAAGACCACAAACAAGCCCGTCCCCATCCTGTTGAAGTACCAGAGCATTACTGGGATTAGTCACCGTAACATAATTACTGAATTTCAAATTGTAATCCCTTACACTACTCATTACTGCAAAAGTAATTACGTTACTGTAACATGCTACTAAGTAATGTGTTACTGCCAACACTGGTGCAACCAATGTGCTGCCAACTCTGTAGCCTTCAAAATATTGAGGAAATGTAAATACTGCCTAGATTACAGTCCAGGAAATGTCTATGGTGCCATGTCATTCCTCCGACCTCTCAATAACCCGAAAAATTCCCTTTGGTCCTACAGCCCACTAGTCCAACGTCCACCAGGCGATATTACGAATCCCACTATGGCCACGCCAAGACCCGCCCTTCAATAGCATTTATTGGCCAGGCGTCCATGTTTACGCAAGGTAACATAACCCCATTTGTACAGGTCCTATCCCCTGACCAATCAGCTATCCTAACCTTAACATTAAATGTTAATTATCATTACCACGATGACAAAGGTCCCCTAACCTGCTTAAAGTATTTATTTTAACCCAAACTATGATATTTCTGTAAATTTTACCAAACCTTAACCATAGCGTTGTCACATCATAAACAGTGATGTGTAACAGGCACAGACAAATGATGTCATCCTGCTGATAGAGGCGTTCTAGGGAGCATGGACTGGTGATGATGGTGAGCTGCAGATAAAATCCTTATTTTATGGTCAGACAAAATAAACACAACTACAGGTTAAATAAAGCCGCTGTGTGTGGGATTGGCTTGACATTATAACGGTGCAGAGGTTGTTATGTTTAAGAACAGCCAAAAAGCATCTGTTACCACATCTAAATGAGTTAATTGAGTTGAAGGTATTTATGCTTATGAAAGATGAAACATTTATCCTCTTTCTTTTAACAATATTTCTAATGTGTCTGCTGAATTACAGACATTAAACTTCTGAAATGTTTCTTGTTGACAGATGGAGCGCTGCACAGCCATATGCTGTGTACATTCACAGTAGGGGTGTGCAAAAAAATCAGTTCACATTTGAATCACAATTCAAGCTCTACCGATTCGTAGAATTAAAGAAATGGATTCATGTTTTTTTTTTTTTTTTAAATTTGATGTCTACATCAATCAAATGGGAAAAGTAACTACATGAACATACTGTGAATCGTTTTCTTTCTTTTGAAAATCAATATTGTATTGAATTGTGACATTTTCTGAATTGTGCACTCCTAATTCACAGTTCTGCTGCACAAAGTCAGTGTGGATGGTTGGGCATACAATGCAAAGGAGTTGGATATCAACTATCAGAAACTGTTGTTTTAATGTCCTGAAATGTTGAAATGTTTAGTTCAATAACAAGTAAGGTTATGGAAAGATGGTGGCTTTGGTTAAATATTAAATAAGTCAATGAGTCAGCGTTGACTTTTTCAATAGTTAACCAAATCTACTTTTTGGCAAACAGAATTAACAGCCATAGGGCTGTTTTGTTTCACTTTTTTGTAGTTCATCCTACTTCTTATATGGATGTCTCCAAGAGAAATAGTCAATAAAACTTAGAGAGAGAAAGCAATGTTTTTGGCCATCATTTTTTTTTTATAGAATACAGAACATATCTGTCTGACTGCACTCTGAGCTTCCTTTTTTCTAAGAAGGTTCACAAAGTCAGCAAGAGTTTGAAAACAAAAGGCCTCGGAACATGCTGACTCATGCAGCTTTTGCAGATTCTTCAGTGGAAATGGACATTTTGAAGATCCCAGTTCCATCTCATATCATTATATGAGATGGAACTGGGATCTGGGAAGCCCTATTGGGATCCTGAACAAGGAACTGACCAAAAGTCACTATCAAGTATGGAGGTGGGTTGACTGTCAGCTTCAGCTGGACTCTCAACTCATCAAGATTGTATGTTTGCCTTCAGGGCTTTAGTTGATTCGATGCTTCTGGTTCATCACACCAAACTAGTTAACTTGCAGAAGTAGTAATATAATGATGATCCAAAAGGTCGTTTTTTACTGGGTGTTGATAAGACATGTGAAAGTAGTCTTCGCTCTTACCATTTATCACTGGGCACGTCTGCACTGCATTCCGGTTTTGTTCCGTCCTCCGCCACGCACCATACCACACCGCGAGTCTCAGAAGCGGAGCGTCTTGCCTGCCCGATGCACAGATTATTTAGTCTCTATAAGTACTTTACATAACAATCACGTCTTTATTAAGATAGTGTCTACCTTCCACTGTAAGCACTCCTGTAATTAAACTCTATGCCTTCTCTTTTCTGGCGTTAAAGGGATTTGTGAGGTTTATGTTTTTCCACCTCCAAGATGAATCTCTCGTTGTCCATGGTGTTGTAGAGGAGACATAAACGATATTGGGGGGTGTCTTTTGGTAAACTGCCTGGATGCTCTTGCTCTTTCACTTCTTGCCCGGCTGTCCAAACGCCTCGCGGCTTGCTTGAAAATAGACCTGGCACGTATCTTTAGCGGAGCAGACAGCCACTTCATGAACGCTTCTGGGAAGCGGCCTGGCACAGCTGGTGGAATATCAAGCATTGACTTGAATGGCCGCGATTGATCGCGGTGCCCCCGGAACACAGCGCAGACGTGCCTTGTGGAGATAGGGGTTATAATACTGCATATCACAATAAGAATATTTAATTAAACATTGTTGGGTCTTACACAGAAATTCAAACAGAAGACTTGAGGGCTGTTTACTGAGAGTTTTCAGTCAATCCAAGGTATCACTGTACCATCAAACTTTAGCTAGCCGGGGGGCACAACACAGCAGAAAGTGATAAAAAGACAGGAATGTGTTTGTGTGAGTGAATGTGTTTGTCTCTTTTCACTCTTCCTGTCTCTGTCTTTACCTTTTGGTCTCCCTCTCTTCTTTCATGGCTGCTTGTGCTACCGTTGTGGCAGCACAGCTTGAATCTTCCACTTCCTCTCCTTTTCTCTTTCTTCATCAAATCCTGGGAAAAATCGATAAGCCCGCACACACACAGCTTGATGAGCCAGCCTCAGAAGTGTCTTTTGAGAAACTGTAAGGTGTAGCTGGCTCACTGCCGTGTACCTGCCATCCCATAATTCCTGGAGCCGGCAGGGAATTAAGGAGACATGGTAGGGATAAGGTACAATCACACTTTAATTCATTCAGCTAAGAAATGTCTTCTATTTTTAGCTTGAGGAGGTATTGAAGCCAGTAAATGAGAATGATAAAGCATTACCAGATGAATTAGAGCAGTCACATCCACCAAACCCTGTGCTGTGAAACCCTGCCAAACACATTGAACCCCCCACCTGACTCAATAATGTGAATGCATTTTTTAGCAGCTGGTCCACAGATGATGCAACGTCCATTATTTTTAGAGTCTTTGATTGAAAGTTTATTAATATTGAACGTGTCTCATCTCCTAATTGGACCAAATTCAGAAAGGCACGGCACTGGGTCCCCAGCAATGCACCTGCCAAGCATGAAGCAGATCAGATGAACGGTTCTTTATCGTTTAAAAATGTTCAATACCGGTACCAATATCAATACTGTGACTTTGATAACGGTTCACAAACAATACTTTTATCGATACAAATTTTATAAAACAAAAGGAAATTACAACACAAATGTTTTTATTTTTCAGCGTACATAGAGTTTTTCCTGCCTGCCTCTACAACTGTTAGACAGCCCATCACAAACATTATAGGTCTTTGTAGAAGCATGCTGCATACTTATTGGCTCACTGACTGATGAAATTTACTCCTTAGGTATTGAATGACAAGGCATTTTTTGATAATAGATACTATAGATGTGGCTATTAAGTATTGAATTTGCTAACCATCCTTATTCTTGAGTGCGAACAACAAACAGAAAGACAGACAGAGATTGCTGGCTTTATGTTTTCTTCCTAGTGTTACAGTGCTCCCCTTTCAAAAAAAGTTTGTTTGGCCACGCAATGGGGGAGAGGGGTGTTCTATTATATCAAAAATAGTTTTCAGTGCATACCCTATGTCTGAATATGTTTTCTTCTCCTTTGAGAATTCTACAATTCTCAAATTCTGCACATGGGCCTGTATCATTCTGCACAGTGAAGATCAAACATCTAAGAGAAATAAGAGTATATTGTTGAGTAGAGGGGGAACAGAAGATTTGATATAATGTGCATTGAAATACCACATTGAAAATACACTTGGTTATTATTAAATAACACACACACTTTTATGTAACATCAACATCTGGGCACCCCCATCCTCACAGAGTGAGATGTAACCAGGTTTAGGTCTTGTTTCAGGTATGAACTATCAAGGTCTAAAGTAAAACATTCACCCTTACCTATTCACCGGACAGCAAATGTTCCGTCTCAAGTGAAATCTTTCCCTACATGTGATGGTTCAACCTGATGTGAAGATCCTGCCAGGTCAATAAACTTGCTTGCTGGGTAATTAAGTCTTCAATCTTGATTCTGCTTTGAAAAAACTGTATTTTGGTCATTGTACTTCACACGTTCTCTCTCCCTGTGGCAGGTAGCCACAGTGACAAACTGAAGTGAACTATCTTTTCTACCTTTTTTTACAAGACACACATCTTGTGTATCTGTCTATCCAAGCCAGCGCAGTGTGTGTGTGTGTGTGTGTGTGTGTGTGTGTGTGTGTGTGTGTGTGTGTGTGTGTGTGTGTGGGTGAGAGGTTGCTAGTGGAACAGAATAAAGTGTTGCTCAGCAGGAGGTTCCTATCAGGCTTCTTGTACATCACTCTCTGTTCTTGATTTAACAATCTAAAATCTGTGTTAGAGGATACAGGTTGTTAGCAAGAAATCATAATGCAGCCACTGTAACATCAGCAAAATTAACACGTACATTAAGGGGTGTCACGATTTCGAATTTATTTAAAAATCGATTTTTAATTTAAATTATCAGCATCCAAAGCAGTAATAAGGTTTTTTTAATTTGTTTTTCAAGTATTTTTTTCGCCAGTATTTTTTTCTCTCCATTCCGCCTACAAAAAAACATCTCCAATACACCTCGTACATTCATATCCAAATGCGCAAATTAGAATCTATGCATTATTACATTCTGGCTGTCATATCAGTATATCCGCTCGTTTGTTCCACTTTTAGTATTATGTAGCAGCGAAAGAAAAGTGGCAGCAACTGCAACATTGCGGATCCCGGCTCCTGTAAAACACCAAAGAAGAAGACCCCACTGCATTCTGGGAGTCATTATGGCTGGTGCTAACAGTAAATCAATACCTTTTCATACGAAAATAATAAATAACCGTTCAGTTATGGAATTATCGTTGTGGAATTATTGTGCAAAGTGGAAAGACATTGCAGTTCCAGGTCAGATTGCAAAGCTTCTAGAAGGCCTACGATTGCACAGAAGGGTGTTAGCTTTCATGCTACACAAACAGAACGACGCTAGCTTGAAGCGATGCGGAGGTAAAGATATAGTGGATGGAAACCCACATTAGGTAGAATTTTCTTTTGCAGATTTTCTGCCATTAAAAATGTGCGCTAAACTTGGATAAAAACTTTTCATCACTAAGGCAATAGAAAAGTCAACATTTTGTACTATGTTTGGTAGCTTTGGGTAACTTTTTAGATTGTTGCTTTTTCTGTATTTGGTAAATTTGTCGTGTTTTGATCTGCTCCCCGATACCACTGGTGCTTCTTCCTTCATGCATTTCCGTAGTTTTTCTTTGCTTTCATGCATGCAGTACTTAGTACCTTTGTCAGGTCTGCTTTGTAAGTAAAGATCTGGCAGAGATGGAGTGTGGGCGACATAGATTGTATACTGTGAATTTAATTGAATTAATTATGAAAAGATTAAATGGTGGGAGGAGGAATGATAGTGAAATATAGAGGTCCAGTATTATAGGCATATTTACATACTGATGACTGATTAAAGCTTTGATGACAGGTAGTCTAAATGATATTGAGTGAAGATGTCCTGAGCCAATCCACAGGATCAATATGAGGATTCATCAGGGCTTTTATGATTGATCAGTATTGGTTATATGATTAATTATGTGACAATGTGATGCATTTCTAATCTGAGTAACCTTAGGTTATTTCAATGTGCTCCAGCGTTTAAAAATTGCTTTTTGTAGTCAGTGGAACCATAACAAGATACTGCCAACGCCCGGGGACCACACCGTAGATTGCAATTACAGGGTTAGACGTGATTTCCTTGTCACAAATACAAGAAAATGTCTCAAAATTAGAAGGCCAGATTTGTACTGAAGTTTGGCACGACCGGAACATATGATAGAGGATGGCGGGAGCCTGATGGCATTGGGAGGAGGCTGGGTCTACGTCTGAGAACATCCTGACAAGCTTGCTGCGCCCAAACTTATGAAGGTAATAAAATATGGTACAGACAGACCAACAACGGGACAATTTTAACAGTTTTTGGCATCTTAATAATCACTAAATTCACTTCTGACAACGTTTTAGGCGAGAAATGAAGTGTTTAGATTTTGAATATAGGCAGTCTTGCCAAAATTGATGCCGAATTGACAATTTGCTTCAAAGTTTTCGGAGTTGAGAAGCTCCATGAAGTGAGGCGACAGCCAGCAGCCGCCAGCCCCGGCCGCTAGCTCGTCGCTTGGCCAGTCACGCTCAGAGACCCCGCTGTAAGCTGGAGGTCTCTCAGACCGCTCTCATAAATAAGAGGCTTTTATTTCACCGTTGACGGTTCGTTTGTTTAAATATCACAACACATGTCCATCATTAGATTACCGGGAACCTGTGGTTAACTGTCTTTTCAGAGTTAAACTCCACCAGCGTGCCCTGTGGGCTTGACAACCTCACTGACCGGGCCGTCTCTCACACACACACACACACACACACACACACACACACACACACACACAGGCGGGGGAGAGAGAGATACCCGTTTCTCTTTGGGAGATTTGTTTAAATTATGACAAATATGCTATATATAGCATTATATTAGATTTAGTATTTAGTTCATACTTTTTTTTGTGTATTTGTTTACTGATTTTAACGCTATAAAGACAGTTGCCATGCTTGCATTACTCCCTTACCCCTCCTACCACTCCCTATGGCCACTTGGCCAGCAGCTAATAACACCATTTGGAAACACTAGGGGCTTTTCCCAAATCCCAAATCTGTACCTCCTTGACTCCTCTTACCTCTGGAAATCATTCTCAGCGTGCCATGTTGAAGGACGTCCCAATTCCTAAAATGCACATTGAGGATCAAACATCGAGGAGGCTCCTCTGAGGAGTTATCATCGAGGATACACTGATGTATCCTCGCGGAAGACTTTTCACCCACGGCATGTAAACAAAGAGACGTGAAAGAGGGAACGGAGGAGAGAGAGAGCGAGAAAAGGGGAGAGAGAGAGCAAAAAGGGGAGAGAGGGATAACCCTAATCATTAAAGTAACGTAAATCATTATAGAAAACACTCATCACGCTAAATCAATACAATAGGGCCAGTTAAATGTCCATGCAGGTTTCTTAATCAGAGAAAATAATTCATTCAGGTGGGTGGAAGGTGGAAGATGGATTTGGATAAAGAGCCAATCTACGCATCAATAATATAGTGTTTGTGTATATATAATATAGGCCTAGGCTTTATATTTGTGTAGTTCTTTTCATTCAAGATTTTTTAGTGTTTTACACTAAAATAGCCTTTAAAGACTATAGCCATACTGTGTGTGTAGGCTTTAGGCTATTACAAATATATAGGCCTATGTGTGTGTGTGTGTCTGTTAAATACAACAAATAAAAATGTATGACCCCCCATACATTCTCATCTACGTTGTGAATTGAACTCAAAGTAAATATATAGAAGTTGTCATGAACACGGTTCTGCTCCTCTGACAGAGATCATAAATTGCAGCGTATGACCGATATGAACTGATATGAACCGATATGAACGATAGACAGCTGATGCACTTGTGCTGCACGTCATATTTAATTGACGTCGCTTTTAATGACATATCTGAGGCAGAGATGTCTCGTGTTTGTTAAATGCCTGTTGCCTCGACTCCTCTCTCCTCGAAGTGTCTTCCTCGACTCCTCAGCTCGGATCTCCTGTGAGCGGGACTAAGACGTGAGGAGGGGAATCGGGGATGCACAAACTGGGAATTGGGAAAGGGCTTAGGGGGTTTTACAATGATATAATTATCGAAACACTTCTATGATAGAATACGTGCATTCAAATTATTTTCAATCGATTACCGTGTTTGTTAGAAGTAGATCAAAACTTAATTTTTAAGCAGGTGTGGTTTGCCAACTTTTCAGAAGATAATTACATGTATTGTGTAACTTGTAAGTGAGACAATGGTGATGCCAGATTTGTAATACTGGTAACACCTTTATGGCCCTTTATTACGAAATAATTTAGAGCAGCTGTTCGGTAAACCAGAATTGATCAGTGGGCTTTAATATGAATAGAACATAGAAATATGTATCATGTAAACATATTTTTCGGATGCTTTAGAATCTTTAATTGCATCCCAATTGAAGGGTGGATGTGTAATTCAGCTGGTTGCTCACTAGAGATAAGATTGCAGCCTAACGGCACTAATGGTCTTTTCATTGGTATCTTGTTCTATTGCTGGATTTGTTGTGTTGTGCACCTTACCTCCACATCCCTGCAACAGCTTCCAAGAGACATTAATCAACCTATTCTCTTTAGTCTTTTTTTAAATGTATGTTGGCAAGCGTTCCTTCATTAATGTGAATACTTTCGGTTGTAATCACTGCGATACATACAGCACTTAAGACTGTTGTAGGCTAAGCAAAGGCCAGCTGCTATATTTACTGAACACACATGAGTGGAATACATCTTCTCATCTAACTCTCGACAAGAAAGAACATAATAATCATTTTAATGTTGAACTATTCCTTTTAAAAGTAATTTTATATGGGGCTATCATGATAAAGATGATACATTATTCCAGTGTATGACCACCCTAATGTATATAGTTCTGTTTAAGGTGTTAATGACCACCCTTGATCAGATCATGGATAATCTACTCATTAACCTTTGGCATCAAGGCCTAGCCCTCAATTACACATGTGTTACAATCAAACTGGGAACGCACACCAGTTTCGTGGATATACAGAAGGTTGTATACCGGGGAAGAGTTTTTTTAATTTTACAGACATAACCCAACGATGTTAAAAAAACAAAACAGTGTGAGCACACGTGATAAAAGTGATGTGAGGTCCTGAGCAGCAGAGGTTCAGAGCATGAAGCCAGAGCCATGATTGAGCTGTGAACAGTGGACGGGGGGGGGGGGCATTCATTCAGCTCTGTAATCCAGGCCCCTTCTCTCATTACTGGATCAAAAATGAAACCAAATCATCCTCCCAGGTGACCTTGAGCTGCCCATCGCTTCCCACCTCAATTTGTATTTATCGGCAATTCCGCATAAGCCCGACCAGCAGTTACTTCACACTACATCAAAATGGCATGTAGGGGCACAACACCTCATTCCACCCTTGTGGAGTACAGAGGGGGAGGAGGTGAAACCGAGGAAATGAAAGAGACAGTAGGAGAGAGAGAGGTGGAAGGTGAATTGAGTATGAATATTGAATGCTTAATGTAATTTCCTTCATCTGTGCATGTGCGTCTACACTATGAAAGGAATATCAGTGGCATGAAAGATTCACAAGGGGCCCAGCTGCCCACGCTACTCCAACATGGCCCCTGCACCCCATCCTACGGAATGAACTGATGCTGTACAGTGTTGTGAATTATTACTACTGATGTTACTGTACACTCTAACCTTTCATTTCAATTTAAGGTTGCATCTTTAATGCATGCACTGTTCTACTTGAACATTTCCTTAAGGATTTCTTGTCAGGTCTCCTGTGTTATAATGTTAAAAAAAAGCATTTATGATCCTACATCCAGGACATGGTCAAACCACACACCCCAGCCCATCCACTACACTCTGCTACTGCCAATCAAATTGTTACTGCCTTACTACGAAGGGGGCCCGGCTACTGCTCTGCAGAGTCACAAATGTTTGCTATTCTGGCTCCACAATAGTGGGACGAACTCACCCAAAACTAATTTTAACGGCCATGGACACGCATTGCTAAGCCTCTACTATGATTGACAGGTCGAAGTGTAGCCACGCCCTAAAGCATACCCTACTTTATTGTCTAATTTAATCACCATGATTTACAAAATGAACATTATGCTATATTGAAGAAGACTTGAAACTAGTGATTAAGACCATAAACTCGTTAGGAAAATGTTTACTGAGGTAATAAATCATGTTGAAGTATAGGGTCATTTTCTCATAGATTTTTATGCAATCAGATCTTCTTGGAGCCAGTGGAGTCGCCCCTTGCTGGAAATTAGATAGAATGCAGATTTAAGGCACTTCCGCATTGGCTTCACTTTTCAGGCCCAAAAGTTGGCGCTTTGTATGTACATTTATCAGTCCCTCCAGGATTTTGCGATGTCGCAATCGCGCCAATTCACGCAAATTCAACCACCCACCAAAGTTTCCCGCAACTTCAACCAATCCCAGCAGTCCCACGTGCCAGACTACGTCAGTATAATGTGACTGAGTGCCACTGACCAAGCGGGAGTAAGAGAGAGCTTGTTTCTGATATGAAGACGAGTCTCGAACATGTCACATTTACCAACAAAACGTACAGCGAAAGACCATGCAAAACATTTCAGACCGTCCTGCCAACCTGTATACAATTTAACATCAATGTACGCTGTAACGTTTTTTCACTATAAAGTTGCTGAAGCGGCTGCTGTTGGCTGTCTGCAGCGGACGGGGGTGGGGCTGCTGCTCATACAATTCCCCCCTGCTACTGACGCGCGCACACACAAACAACTTTTTTTTGGGCTTGACTTGGCTTAGGTTCAACATTGGGATATATTGAGGTAGCAGCAACTTTTTGCTCAGCCCAAATAACTCCAAATGAGTAACTCCAAACTAGATACAGTATATAGCCTGAAACTACATCTTTACATAACACATCCCCAAACAATTCAGCATACAGGATGGTTGAGAGACACTGCTGCTTCTGGAGCTATATGTCTTCAAACATAATACTTTATGTTGAGAGTTGTGGTCAACTTTGATAAGATATGGCAAAAAAATAAAAATATATTAAAAAAAATATGGCCCTGGTAAAGACATTTTTCAAGATGCATTACTTCTCCCAAGTTTTTATTGTCTATATCTGCCAGACAAGGCCCTATTTGTACAGGATTGCACACTGGAAAACAGATGTATTTATGATCTTCTTAGCAAGCTCTCAGAAGTGTGTTCACACACACTTGTCTGGATAAACCCTCTGAAGCCTCAGATGTTCTACGCCACAGGGTTTGTGGGTATTTCTGGACTGCGAGGTGATGATTACAATTTGCACTCCGCAGGCTGCTGCAGAGATGCAAAGACCAGTAGGAGCTGTGATAGTCAAACATGCATAAAAAGAAATAAACAAAATATGTTTTTCCCCTTTTTTTTAAATAACTTAATATTTTACAAAATTAAATAACAAAAAGCAATCTTTTCAACAGACATTTTTGCTTTTGCTCAACAGTAGCCTACAAATGAAATAAATGGAATAATAAATAGACTAAGAAAAATACAAATTCTTGTTAAAATAACATTTTGTAAACAATGACATTTAAAATGGGTGTAATATAATAACTAGTGATTAAAGGTATAGTAAACTATGTTAATCCAATCAATTTTTTTTTATTCAGTGAGTATCTTCTCATGGTCACATAGCTCTCTAGTTTTTTTGTGCACTGAAAAAAATCTGGTGTTAATACACAGCCCTGACCGTCTAAATGGAAAACAAAGAGAAAGGAGTACACGAGCCACAAAACACTATTCCAGCGAATAGACAGGCTGCGTCAGTTGATGATAGAGGGAGCAGACTGATCTCATGAATTAGCGTATATATCACACGCCAAAATATGCCATTTAGGCATGTTATCAAGACGCATAATCGCGTTTTTGCATGTTTATCAACGCAAATCGGGCGCCATGTTTCTTTCCTAAACCCAACCATTTATTGTTTTCCTAAGCGTGTTTTTGTCATTATTTTCCGTGTTTTTGTAACTGTTTTGTTACTAAAGCCTTTCCCTTTGTTCTTTTCCTAAACCCAACCATTTTTTTTTTTTTTTTTAACAGATTGTGTGACGTTGTTCTCGCGATAGTACGTCGCGTTCTCGCGATAACACGCAACGTGGCGACGCCACGTGGTGGGTATGTTTACATCAGCTGTATACTGCGTAGGCATACACGTGGATAGCTGAAAATGCGTCCAGATAACACGCCATTTGGCTTTAGGAAAGTGGCATGAATGTTTACCCAAAGTCATGATTCCATGTTGGAGGGAGGGAGGCAGCATGTGGATGTGCCGGCCAGTCCGTGAATCTGGAGGGGGCGGAGCTTCTGAAGGGGGATTTGTATATGTTTGGCAGTTAAGTTCAAATATCAATAATCTTTGCAGCATCGCTTACTGCACCTTTAAGTTACAAAATTTACATTGTACAGCCTCTTCTTAAAGTTTGCATGCTCTGAAACCTGATACTCACGTGACCACGCGCTACTGCCTAAACAGACTGACTGGTCATATCTGTTGTGGACGAACAGTACGGCGCTTAATACACCGATTGGGTAGTGTAGTACAGAGGGCAGATTCAACTTTGATTCAAAACAGAAGCATAAATCAGACTACAGTGAGAGCGAGAACGAGTGACGTCAGCGAGTGAGTGGTGAAGCAAGAGAAGAGAGGGGCCGCCGGTTAGCGGTGTCGGACTTTAGCGTAGCGGCTGTGTGAGAGAAAAGCGACAGGAAAAAGAGATCGCAAAGACGATGTAAAGTAAGTTAACAGTTAACAATAAAAACACCAAACTTCTTCAGACACGGTGGCTTCATCTGCTGTTAATGCTGTCGGTAAAGGGAAGGGTGTCATTTCCACAGCACACTTTTTTAGTTTACTTAAATCGCACAATTCCCGCGGTTATGTAATCGCACAGAGTGAAATCGCAATTAGATTGTGCGGCCCTAAACAGTTGTTTGACAAAAACCTTGATTATTACAGACTAAAGCATAAGAGACAAATTTGAATGTGAACGAATACTGTTAATTTCCCATCTGAGCTTCCTGAGGTGAGGTGAGGTATCTGAGGTGAGCGAATGGAAAACAATGCAGCAATGTTAAAATGATGAGAGAACAAACCACATACTGATGATGTTGGTATTGTTGAAGTATGTTCAGACAGAACCTGATGTGGCTTTCAGACGGGATAATATACAAAGTTCAAAGGCAGACATGAGCTTGAATGGACATTAACTCTCAAGGGGAGGCGCAAACCGTGCATGTTGAAAATGTTTCACCTTGAATAAACTTCATGAATCTAGCATTACTTCAGAAACAAGAGGAAAAGGAAGCGAGACTGGAGACAAATAGCTAGCGATGGACAAATTTAGCTTTTTTAAGCCCACGAGATGGCGCTCTCTGTTCTACAAAAGGTGGAAAGCGCACTGAATTGCCATCACTTGAGTCGTTTACTTTAACCCAAAGAGGGCCATCTATTGGGTTTAAAAAATAAAGAAAATGGTTCACAAAGCTTAAAGTGCTCATATAATGCTCATTTTCAGGTTCAAAAATTATATTTAGAGGTTGTACCAGAATAGGTTTACATGGTTTAATGTTACTGTTTTAATGTACTGCACATTGCTGCAGCTCCTCTTTTCACCCTGTGTGTTGAGCTCTCTTTTTTAGCTACAGAGTGAGGCATCTCACTTCTATTCCTTCTTTGTTGGGAGTTGCACATGAAGTGGCACGCCAATTCGTATGCCATTATTGGCGTGTTATCAAGACGCATACTCGCTTTTTAGCGCGTTTATCAACGCCGTTTGGCCTCCATTGACTTACATTACCTTGCGATTGCGTGTGAATTTACGCCGCAGCGAGTAGGTCGGGGTGGTGGATGGGTCAAACACAGGACTTTCACCCAGGAGATTAGGGATCGTGTCCCACCTGTCAAGTTTCCTAAACTCAACCGTCACAAAAACTGAGGAGGACACGCTGTTGGATGCTGTCCTCCTCTCCTACTCTTTCTTCAATGCCTAACAAATCTATCCCTTTCTCTCCCTGACCCTGTCTTTCAGCTTGAGCAGCACTGGTTGAAGCCTGAAAATACTGTAAAACAAATTAATAACAACTAATTCCACTGGTCGGACTGTTCAGCTCTGTTTCAGACGGATACCTCCGGTTCAGGCTGGTCCTCATCCTCACTTTTCAATACTCATCTAGATTGAAGAAGCAAACATTCGGTGTAAGAGTAAAAAATGACATAACATTATTTATAATACGTGTATTTGATTCACAGCTGCTACATAGTGTTTTGACCTCGACAACCCAACTGCATTTTATCGCAAACTTGCGACTAGTTAACTTTCTAAAGCGGGCGCAATCGCTTGTTTGCTAAGAGTCGGGTCGGGACTCCAACATTAACACACTGACAACACTGTATTCAGAATATACAATATTTTTTATAGCACTTTTTAATGTGTGATTGTGTAAAGGAGTTCATGAGATACCAACCTTTCGTGAATATGTGAATTTTGCCAGCCGTCTTCTCTCGTTTTCATGGAGACAGAAGCCGTGTGCACAGAGGGGAGGGGCTGTGTGTGTGTGTGTGTGTGTGTGTGTGTGTGTGTGTGTGTGTGTGTGTGTGTGTGTGTGTTTGTGTGTGTGTGTGTGTGTAGCCTATGTGAGAGAGACGGAGGAGAGCAGGGAAAGGAAATGCAGCTGAACGAATACACTGCAAATTTTAAAAAACATTAAAAAAAAAACAATAACGAAACGCAATATGTGGCGGCCGGTGTAGATTGTGTGGTGTACCGCCACAAATTAGTCTGTGTGTGGGAAACACTGTAAAGGAAAGGGAAAAAGCCAAAAAGCATAATATGAGCACTTTAATGAAGCTTCATTTGGCCATCACTACAAATAGCAAAACGAACTGGAGTTCGGGTGAGTTCAGAGCTGCCACACAAGCCCACATGCAGACACACACATTGTTAACAACTTTTAAAGCTATAGTGCGTAGTTTCTGTCTCCCCCATGAGGAATTCTGAGTAATAACAACAAAACTGTGGCGCATCCACATGACGCAAGCCTTCCATGATTGAGCACCGCCCCCACCCCTCCTCCACACTGTTGCTAGTAGCCAAGGAGGACACGGAGGAGTAAAAAAACACGACACCAGAGGACACAATCTTAGCGCCAAATCTAGCAGATTTTTGGAACTTAGCTATTTTTCATAGAAGAAAGTCGGCAGCACTGTTCCGTTAGCCACTCTTTGCATTTACTCCCTTCAGTGAGTGGAACAGAGCAGCAACATATTCAGTCGATTGCACCGGCGGTGTTGCCAACTTAGCGACTTTTAAGACAGTTTTAGAAACTTTTTTGATCAGCCACTATTAGACCTTAACTTTTTTCAGAGTTAACTTTTGAGAGTTGAATTTTTTTAGAAACTTTCTTTTGCTTTATTCTTAACCGTAACTGATCGCTTGCTTGCCAGGCTAATGTTATGCTCTTCATGGGAAATTAAAACTTTTGTTACTGATAATGAATAGGACTTATTCAAATTCATTCATTTTATTATTTCTTAGGAAATTTCACCCGTCTTGGCAGATAATGTGGAAAATCCAACATGCCAATTTTAGTAGACATACTAGATTGTGTTCTAGGTTGATGTCGCCCTGAGGCTCACTTTAAATATTTCAAAACACTTACATGCCTCCAACTTCCCCAATATTAGGAAGTAGAGTAAGTGACTGAATGTACTCTGCTTAAAGCTTTGAATCTAACATGGTGCTGCTCCTTTAGGCTCCAGTTTAGATGGATGTTTAACAAATGAGTTACAGCAAAGGACAAGATTGGGGGAAGAATTCAAAAAACATGCAGTGAGTTATCTGTTCTGCACACATTTTCTGCTTTAAAACCAAGAAGCAACCATGGTGCCTGATTAAACGATGAAGACCTGAGGTATATAAAAGAGAGGAGACAATTAGGAAATGACTTCTTAAGTTATTAGAGAGAGAGGGGGAATGACATGCAGCAAAGGCCCGCAGGTCGGAGTCAAACCCGTTCCCGCTGCGTTGAGGAGTAAACCTCTATATATGGGCGCCCGCTCTACCAGCTGAGCTATCCGGGCACCCTTTTTTTTTTTAATTCTCCATCACTTGAAACTGTTTAATGAAAAAGGAATACAACAGAAGTATGTCTTACCTTTTGGGTAAAAATTAATTAAAAAAATAAGCAGGTCTTAGTGGACGGCAAAATGCTTTACTTATTTTGCAACATGGGGACTGGAAACGATCAATAACTGGGATGAAGTGTTTCTATAAAAAGGTATAATTAAGCCTGATAAAATATTGTAGAAAGGCCATATAACAGTAGACAAAATGTGGCTGAATACTACCTACTATGATAAAAAAGTAAACTTCTTAAACAAATGTGTGACATACACACACACACACACATCTGGGAGCTGCTAAATGCCTTGCATCAGGGGAGTTTATGGAGGACAAGTGATATTCACAACTTCACAATTCCCAAATCACTCCACCCTCAGATTTAACACATAGATACTTAAATGTGTAGACTTTTGTTTAATCTCACATCCATGAATTTAAGATTGCTGTTGTGAAACGGATGTGTTTCATATTTTGACAGAGACATGTCCTGTGAAGTTGCAAAGTCACACCTTTGCTGTGGTTTTGATGCGAAGCAGGAAAGGAATGCGTGACATCTTGCAGCAGTAATCCTAAATCATAATGGACCTTAATAGACCTGTTTGCTCAAATAAATCTTATTGAAGTGATGAAAAGGTTGATAGTGAGCGTTTCCACACGATACCAACCTTCCGTGATCGCGCACCACCTCGCCCACGCAGTTGCCAAGGAGGGCACAGAGGATTAAAAAAACTTGATAGACTCTTCAGAAGAAGTAATTATCTTCACTCAAGTTTCTGCGCGTGAAAGTCGCTGGACGACACAATCTTCTGAACATAGCCATACTGAGAAATCCAGAGAGAGTTTTGTGAAGCTGATAGTCTTAATTAGCTTTGTAGCAACTCATTTGGCAACGGCTTCAATTTAACGGACGTTCATAAAAATTAAAAAAGTTACTCGCTAAAGCTTTAAAGACCCTTAACCTACACGCATTGTTATTCCAAAAATGTTTTACGCTGCCTTCAGTCATGCATAATCAAAATTTATTCTAATGACACATCCTGATTCCCTTTGTCAGACTTGATTTTTAATGTCACTGCTTCTATTAAGTTGCCTGTTTTACTAAAGTTTTGTGAACACAGAATTAGAACTGTGGCTATAATACCATATCAGGCTGGTTCCACCACACAAACTCTCTCAGTGAAATGTGATCCTGGATGTAAAAGTAGCTCTCATAATGTTGAAGACAGTTTAATATACAGCAATTCTACATTTACAACTACTGTCTATCACAGTCAGCTGTATTGATTACCTTACAGTGGATATTATATTTGTTTTACTGCAGAGCTCTCAGTCACACTGTAAAGAACAAGTTCTAAGATGTACTGCAGGTTGTGGTGAATGTCATGTTAAGCACTGTATGATCATAAAGCCAGTGATACAATAAAAAAGGAGTATTTTGCACACTGGAAAATATGATCTAATTGAAAACGGATTTTCTTCATATGTAAGAAAATGATTAATAGCAATTGCATGCTCACAAGAAAATCAAAAAGCATGCAACAGATTATACAGTAACATGCAAATCACTGGCACTGGTAGAAGTGTTTTCGTTCAGAGTACATTAGATGAAGTGCCAGGTTTTATCCTGGTTTTCTTATTCAAAGAACAGCATTAGGGTTAGAACCTGCACTCCCACAAACAATCTAAAGTCCTATTCATAACGTATTAGTGAGGTACTCAATGTAAATCCTGATAATCTAAAACTTTGTCATGCTGCAAGCATGTACATTGGGGTACGACTGTGCCTTGTAACAGTAATTATGCAAAGCAGTGACAGCTATTTTGACTTTGCATGAAAACAGAAAAAAAAGCACAGCAGGAGTGATCATTAGTGTTATTAATGATAAATCCTTTCTGGAGACTCAGCATCTAAAATACCAAGGCCTTGGCTGACCTAAGTAGAGTGAAACTCACTGTTATTACTTACGTGTATAAAAATCTTTGCCATGGCTTTATTAGTCACAAACAATGACAGGAAGTAGTTGAATAAAACACTCAGTGGCTAATTCACAAACGTTGGACTTAATAACTGAATATATTAGCTTGAATATGCACTTCCACCCCCTATGCTTACCTATGGCATTGGATGGAAACGCTAACTAGCCACAGCAGGTTGAAGTTTGTTCACAAAAAGCGAACACTGAGCAAATTCCTAAACATAACTTAACATTTACTTTGTTGACCTTACCTTAGTTTAGCTAGCGATGAGTTTTTGCTTCGTTGCAACCGCCCCTGGCTCTACGAGTCCTATCCATGAGGAGACAAACATGGTTCAGAAATGGCCCAGCATACAAAAAACACAGAGCAAGGTTAGCTATGTGTAGTGATGAAGCCAAATGAAGGCCTCATGAAGCGTTGCAAACCATTTTCTATTTATTTTCTGAGCCCATTAGATGGCGCTCTCTGTTCAACAAAGGGTTGAAAGCACACTGAAATGCCATTAGTTGAGCCTTTTCCTTTAAACCAAGAGCGCCATCTAGTGGGCTCAGAAAATAAATAAAATGGTTTACAGAGCTTCATGAGGCTTCATTTTGCTGAATGTGTTTATGTGTGTAGGGAGTGGATGTGGGAGTTCACAATACTATAGTTGCTTCTGGGAAATTTAATCCAAAGTTTATAAAGTTAAAGAGTGAGTTAAAGTTGATAAAGAATGGAAAACGTCTGCTGAAAAACACAGGCAGGAATGTTGAATTAATGTTGAATGCATTCTGAATGTACTGAATGTTTTATGGCCTACCAAAATAAGCCATTAATTTTACAGTAGACAGCAGTGCACTTCACCTCAACAAAGCTGAACCACATTGGTAGTCAGAATATGTTTTGTGTCTGTCCTAGCCACTGGCAGCAATACAGGGGAGCAAGTCAGAGTTCTACTTCAGCATCTTCACAGTTCAGCAAAAAACTAGCAAAGCCACCCGAGCATTTTTATAGAAGCTATTATGAGCTGGCCAGGACGTTACCCAGACAACATGTCATGGAGTTGTGAATGCATATGGGGTAATATGGCCACTGACAAATAGCTGCCTGCTCAAATCAAGTCTCTATAGTTCTGCCACCCGACCCAAACCCAGAGAATTCAGACAAAGTATCGCGTTTTAGGCGGGTGCAGGCCGCCATCAGGTTCAGGTTAGTGATATACAAATTTAGTACATTTACAAGTAGATTTGCAATGCCCAGTGGAAAGAGAGACACAGTGTAACCAATGCATTGCATTAGCTTGATGAGCTAATGGTCATTAATGGTTGAAATAAAAGAAAAGTACAGCATCAGGTTGGGTTTGGGCAGTGTTGCCTACTTAGCGACTTTGTCGCTAGATTTAGCGACTTTGCAGACACCCTTAGCGACTTCTTTTCAAAAAATCGACTAGTGACAAATCTTGCGACTTTCTGTAGAAAAGCCAGAGACTTTCTGTAGAAAAGATGCCAGTATTGTCCATTTGAGCACGCAAGGTATTTCTCTCTTGTGGCCTACAAAACAGTCACCTCTCACAGGGTGCTGGGCCGGTGTAGGTACGGGAGACAGCGGGACGCAACGGGAGAAAGACGCAGCTGAGCTGGCCTGGCCCTGGGCAAGCCAGGCTTATTGAGTTACTCTTTCAAAAAACAATAACTGACCTCCTGAAAAACAGTAATCATTAACTACCTATTTTTTGTGTACCTTATTGTAAAGTGTTACCGGAAAAGAGTTGGCAACAATGGGTTTGGGTCTCATATTTGGCAGTACCAGTCAGTTCCAGCCAGGTTTGGTCTTTATGATGCAGATGCGGCCCAGGTTCAGGCCTTAGATTCAGGGCCTTAATAATAATTTAGACTTTATTAATCCCGCAAGGGGAAATTACAAATTTATTATTATAATTATACACATTACACACAAGCCTGAATTACACACACATGCTCAGTACCTATACATGCACTATTGGAGAGATGTCAGAGTGAAGGGGCTGCCCATGGAAAGGAAGTTGGGGATTCAGTGCCTTGCTCAAGAGCACCTTGGCAGTGCCCTGGAGTTGAACTGGCACCTCTCCAGCTACCAGTCCAACACCATACTTTGGTACATATGGGGACTTGAACCAGCAACGCTCCGGTTCCCAACACAAGGATCAAATCACACAAACCTAAAGATCAAGTGGAGATGAGAATTCTTTATTGTTTTTCTTTCGTTAGACAAAATGTAATGTTTTGCGCCATGATTATATTTACCATTTAGGACTACTTGCCAAAATAAAAAGGGCTTCGAAAAATTAATTATTAAAAGCATTTGTTTCCAGCCTTTTAGGTATTACGCTGCAGGTTATACATTGCTTACAACTCAAAACAGCATCAGATAGAACTCTTCTGCCCTAACCACGCATTTACGTACATGGCTATGCAGCGAGTTAAACACTATCCCAAAAAAGTGGCCAAGACATCAATCTAACTTGATGGTCTTTTTAATGGAAGCGGTGTGAAACTGAAACAGTACAAAAATGTGTAAATTCCACACAATTACAATATATAAAAATAAAAATAATGAAAGAATATTAAAGAATATTAAATACTGCTGAAATAACTAACCAATGAAGATCAAAACAGGTCAGTATATAAGGTAAGTGTGTAATATTACATAAATCTATAGCATAATATCTAACTTAACAAATACATATCTTAAAGTTGACTAATTGTCTAAATGAAGTTTGATTAATATGTACAATGGATTCCAGAACAAATATACTTACTGATTATGCTTTCTCAAGGGCTTAACCGGAGGATGGAGGTGGATTTAACATGCAGCCTTCTCCAATGTGTTTTTCCAACAAAATGGCACATTCAAACTAAAACTTTATTTAAAAAGGAATCCTATAAACAGGAGACAGCGCACATATATTTGCCACTAGAGGCCACTAAAATTCAGTAATTACAGGAGACAGAAAAGTGTCTCTCATTTCCAGAGGAGAGACAGAACAAGAACCAAATAGAATAGAATTCTTTCGAAAACGTCCGAGATATTGTCTTGTGATTTTGTGTGACTTTTACGGCATCGGGTGGCAGTAAAAAAAAAAAAAGATAAAATAAGCTACCTGGCTATGTATGGTGTGTGGGGGCTGTGTTGTGTGTCCTTGCTGCTATATGGAGCGTGATGATGCATTAATGGACAATCAGCGCAAACAAAAGGATACAGACCCATTTTGGGCTTCAGACATGGTGGTTATGGTGGTTTAAGGAGCCGGCAGTTCTTTAATAGATCTTGGCAATATATCGATATTATATCGCTATTGTGATATGAGACTAGATATCGTCTTAGATTTTGGATATCGTAATTTCGTAATATGGCATAAACGTTGTCTTTTCCTGGTTTTAAAGGCTGCATTACAGTAAAGTTATGTCATATTTGAACTTACCAGATTGTTGTAACTGTTCTATTATTTGCCTTTACCCACTTAGTCATTATATCAACATTACTGATGATTATTTATCAAAAATCTCATGTAAATATTTAAATATTTTGTGAAAGCACCAATAGTCAACACTTCAATATCGTTGCGGTATCGATATTGAGGTATTTGGTCAAAAATATCATGATATCTGATTTTCTTCATATCGCCCAACCCTATTCTTTAAGTTCAATTTTATTCAATTGTGAGAAATATAAGTATTTATATACTGTACAGTACCAAGTGAATTTCACACTTCAGCGATGCGAGGCGGTGTGACAAAAATAGACCCAAAATGTAAACATAGTCGAACAGATGAAAGAGCGTTGTATCAGTGTGTGGCTAAAAGATAAGCAGTGGCATAGTGGCACTTCCTTAGAGGCCTGTATAATTCAATTGGAGAGAGAGTGTGTGTCTGAAACGCTGTCTGCTGCTGGAATCAGAAGGGGGTAATTGCCTATAGCCATTGTTTTAACTCACAAACACTGGAGACAAGGCCTTGTTCTTGTTCCTGTTCACCACACTGAAGGCCCACTTTCAGCCTTTTGACCCAACAGATTGGATAGGATAAAGTGACTTTGGTGTGTGCGTATGTGTGTGTGTGTGTGTGTGTGTGTGTGTGTGTGTGTGTGTGTGTGCGCCTATATCCAGTGAGTTGTAGTGAACTGCAGGCTAGGAGAAATATTGTCAATGCCACTTGTGTGTGTCCTTTTCACAATCTGAATAAATAACATAGAGCTGTTGGTTAATAATTGGTATCACACTTTATCATATACAAATGCAGGCAGAATTAAACAGATGTGTCATTCTACAATTAGTGCAGCTTTAATGATTTTATTGATGTGTTGTACTACTAATTGTATATCCATTGTATTATTTATATTATATATCCATATTCAACAATGTCCAGTCTTCTTTTAGAAATGCATTGGATTAAAACTAACCAAGGAATATAATGTTTTGTTGTTGTTGTTGTACCCTTACAAAGGGAAAACCTGTCAAGGGCACCACACACCAGTTGCATCTTGATGTGTGTCAGACATAGACATAAAAAATATGCATGTAGTCTCTCACACATAGGTTTCTGAAGAGCCAAAATAATTGGGCATTTTAACATGGGTGTCTATGGGGATTGACACCAGAGGTTGCCGCTTGGTGTCAATCCACGATGTAGCACATCAACGCTCCAGAAAAGCAGCAATTTTGTAAATGGATTATTTGCTGTCCATGTACGCCCCACTTGGGAGAACATTCAGCGCTTTAGGTAGTATTAAGGTATTGAAAAGAGGTTGCCTGTGTTTATGCACCAGACCTGGTATCCCAGCAGGCCTGTGAATCCCCTCAAGACAAACATTCACACTAATATATAAATTGTCAGTTGATCTATTCTTCTCTCTCCTTCCTTCCCTCCATCTTCCAATAGCTCTTTTCAGAAATAAACAGTGAATAGGATAGACAATTAACTATGTCCATGACAAGAGGGTGACAGAGACAAGCATAGTGCTCTGATGGTTATGCTACTTTTTGCAGTTTTATCTCGGACAAAGACATCGTGACTAATTTACCCAAACAAGCTTCTCTTCTCAGTCTGTCTCTGCCCCTTTTTTTTATTTTAGCGCTCTCTCACACCATCAAACGTCCTCTGAAGAACCACGGGGAAAGCTAGCAGCTTTGACAGCTAGCTGCCTCTCATGTTGGAGCAAAAACAACAATACAAAGGGCTTGAGCACCACAACAACCCTGTGTGTGTGTGTGTGTGTGTGTGTGTGTGTGTGTGTGTGTGTGTGTGTGTGTGTGTGTGTGTGTGTAAATCCCCAACGCTCATTTAAATTCCCCAAGAGCTCGCTCTGTACTCTGCTTCCCATCTGGCCTTTCTGATCCAGTAGTTCAACTGGGTCCTCCTCCTCCACCCACATTCCTCTCAATCACAGATTGAGAAACATAAGACAAGAGGAAACTTATCACCAGCTGTTTCTAAAGACAATGCAATTGATAATGCTGGGTTTTAATCTTTTTAATTACTATCCACAAATAAAAAATGTGTTGTAGCCCTAGTTTGATATAGCTTGCTTTCATGCCATAGATTGATATTGTTGTCCAAAAACTACTAAAAACACATAAAACAGCCATAAAGTTAGTGTTACCAGCACACACTGTAGTTCCTCTCAACTCAAGGGACAAGTCATCTAATGCAGCAGTATAGCTCTAATAACTATTGTTTGACAGGAAAATTGTAAGTGGAATTTGTGGAGGAGAGGCTGTCGCTGCTCTCTGCAGTTATACTGTACCTGTCATGGTAATGTTTCCTAGACTTTCTGATCAAAAGGTAAGTGTTGCCCAAGACCAACTGCCAAGTCTGTGATCCCCAAATCCTTCCAGACTCTGCTAACGTACGTCCCAAGAGTAAAAGGAAGGCGTCAGGTTCCAATTAATGCCAGATGTTTTCTTTCTGGTTTACTGATGAGCAGGTGAGACTGCATCAGCCCTGCAGAGATTACACCTTAAAATCTGGCATTAGTGTCTAAATAACATTTAGCTGGATCATGTGTTCACCTACCAACTGAACTTGCATTATGTTTGTAACTGCAGCTTTCAAGGTGCTTGGCAGGAAGTACAATTGAATTACAAGTGCTAGAACTTGAATTAAGTATTCAATTCATACTCTTACTTAGCCACAAACATCAGACACTAAGCGGCTGTACAGCACAACACAACACAACACAACTTTCAGTTATAATGGGCTGAACTCTCCTGTTGATACTGTCACAGACCATGTACAGTTTGAATGAGACAGCATACAATACCTGGATGTTTTTTTCTTTTCTTCAGGTATTACATTTAATTAACTTGAAATAAAGTATTTAATTGACAACAGAAAAAAACTTAATTAATGTAAAGCTGGAAGGAAACATGTATATATTCATTAATTATTCATGTGTCTGTAACAACTCACAAATCTCCATTTTGCCAAATCACATTAGTGTGATAGGAGTATCCAGCAGGTGGCCTCAGCTCCCAGGAGCAGCCAATTATACAGCAAGAAGCATCCAAAAAAGACAGGCAAATATTTCATTAGATTCCTTTTTCACGTAAGGCTGTATGAAATGAATTGCCTCTCTGGAGTGAAGTGTTTAAAGCTGATGTTAGATGAATTTGAAACATTTCAACAAAAGGAGGCTAAGAAAGACTGTCATTGTAATCAAACGTAATTGCTGTTTAAAAATGTTGTGGTTGATCCCTGGACTTCATCTAATCTGGTCATCTTTAATATTTTCTTTATTCTAAACAGAGATTTTACACCTATAGACATAATGGCTAGCATTGTCAATCAATGAATGGTGCATTATCTGTAAGTTTGGGCAAGTTGACAGCACGTCTCTGACTCTCAAATACCAGTCATCTACTACTGAGGAAAAGAGCCAGCCAGAGGCTCGAAGACTAGACGCTGACTCCACAAATATGTCCAAAAACAGTTATATACTCTTTGGAAAAATGGGAATTATGCGTATTAGCTGCAGTAGCATTATCATTTAGATTTCCTCACACAAAAACTGTGAAGAATTAAAATTTCAGTTTGACTTTAAAGCTACATTGTGTAAGAATTTCTCCCATCTAGCGGTGAAATTGTATATGACAACCAACTGAATATTACTTTCTAGTCCTTCCTCCTACGGTGGCCGAACCCAAAATTAGCTCTTAGTATCTCCATCGTTTACACGCAGCCGTTCTAGCCACTCCAATATTAACTTTGGTCTTGTTACTTTTCCTGTCGCATTGTCATTTTAACTCTCTTTTTCGCTTCCCTTGCATTCGTCACAGTGCCAATAGGTGTAAGACGGAGAAAGTCGGAGGTATGTCCCTCTTTGGCTTATGTATTTTAAAGATGGAAGCGCAACATGGCGGCCATCATTCGAGCGAGTCCCTCGTATGTATTCTGAATGATTCTGAATGTCAGATTCTACGCGTACGAGAATACTTTGATTAGTTGGTGGAAGTAATTACACATGAACGAGCACATATTTGTGAAAGAACAAAGGGGTTTTTGCTAAGAATCAACTGAAAAAAGTATATAACTATAATGACATGACATACGGACAAATCCTCATGTTTTGACATGAACAAATAATTCAAAGACTGAATTTGTCAAATTTGGCACTCATGAAGACATGTTGTTATATATAATTACAGGCAGGGGTATCAGACTAGGGGTGGAAAGGGGACTGAGTAGCCAGGGCCCTCATGTGAGGAGGGCCCAAAACTATGCTAGAGTGAATAGCTGTGGATGCGAGGAGGGGCCCATAGAGAATGCCTTTCTACAGGGCTCAGAATTTTGTGCTACACCCCTGATTACATGCTATATTATCAATCATCTATTTCTCTGTTTATGCACTAGTTGCAGATGCTTCATATGGAGTTGTTTTTACAAACACATTAATACATCATTTAATAAGGTGATTACAGTAAAGTGTTAAAACATACGTTTTATATTACAAATGGTTGTTAAATGACGAGCAAGAAAAAGCTTTTGTCTTAAAAGGAAATGTGATTCTACAACCTTGACCTCAGTCTCTCAAGCCAAAGAACTCCTGCCGCCTTTTAGGAGTAAAGCAAACTTTCAGTTTTTAATAAGATATGATGGGAAGATGGGGAATGATATACAGGAGATGTTCGGGAAATAATTTTTTGGATTGATATCAGGGATGACGCCTGACAAAGCGGGATGCATTTAATGACTTTAGACTTCTGAGCTCTCATTTGGTACAAAACGTTTTGCTGGTGTAATTGAGGTGGCCAGCCTTCTTAATAAAAGTGGAGGGGCTTTAATACTTTATTATTCGAGCAATGAAGCTCCCATTCTTAATCCCTTAGCATCAGTTGGCTCAGCGACCTCATACACAGCAATGTTTTGAGTTTGAAGGCTGACTCATCCATTATATTTTTCGATTTTGACAAGAGATATTTCTTTAAAAAAAGTTCATTTTTGTCTTTGTCCTCTGCACTTATTTGATTTGCACTAAGCACTCTGTCAGGGACCATCAATTTTATCCTCATGACTTACAGTAGGACAGAAAGATGTTCTGAAGTGTTGGCAGAGTTTCCTAATGGCTTTAGTGTGAAATCATTTTTGGTCCATTACCTTACCATGAAACTAAATGACCTTATTGCTAAAATGCTTTCGGCAGTTTCGGAGATGGAAGGGCTAAAAAGAAATTGATTTATCTACTTATTAATCATTAGGAAAAGTCGATTGATGACCGTAATGGAACCAAGCAGTTAATGTTTTAAACATTAATAAAGGACATCAACCAGATGCCAAATTATTTTGGCTGTCATCAGTAATTAGTCACAGTGTAGACAGCGCCGCCTGTTTCTGTATGTACTGTATGTTATGGGACGAAAAAAATGTCCACTTAACTCAGCCACATCTCATGGAGATTTCTTGGTCTGCAGATCTGCCTGCCCGGTCTGATGGCAGTTCGTGATATGCTCACGTTATTGAATCTAGTGCGTCGTGGACAGGACACGAAAATGCTGTTTTTTTCGTGTGGTGATTACAAATTTTAAAGCAATGTATTTCAATGGGAAGCATATTTCGTGATCACAGAACAATGACGGTAACGAGTAGTATTGATAAGGCGAAAGTCCGCGTAGGGAGGTTGGTCGGGGTGGTGGACGGGTCAAACAACACAGGACTTTCACCCAGGAGACTGGGGATCGTGTCCCGCGTGTTGCAGTTCCTTTCCTCGTTATTCTCTTTCTAACCACAACCGTCCCACTGTTGTCGGCGTGTCCCACGTGTGGCGGTTCCTTTCCCCGTTCTTCTTTTCCTAACCACAACCGTCCCGCGGTTGTGGCGTTTCGTTTCCCCGTTGTAGTGTGCCCCTGTGCCCGGGGATCGCGTCCCGTGAGTGGCGGCCCATCCCGTTGTTGTGGTCGGCGTGTGGCGCCTCATTTCCCCGTTATTGCATCCCCCAGAGCAGGTTTGAAAATCGTGACCTGTACACGTTCCAAATTTGTGTACACGAAATAAACGTCAAAATCGTGACATGTAAACGTATCCATAAATGAAAATAACATGACTATTTCACGACCTGGCCTGAGACCAGGTTGGATCTGCAGAATGTCCTGGAGTATTTTCAATATTTATTGTAGAGGTTGTCGATTCTCAAGTCTTGACAGATTCAGTAGTCAGTACTGATTATATGATGTAAAAGTAAAACATTAGGTTATAATGTGGCACATAAGAAACAGGTCTTCTTGTCTCCAGCTAGGGGAAACAGTTGTTAATGTTGAAAGATATCAATTGGGCAGTCCTTGCACACAAGAAAAACATGAATTTGTAACTGAATGAAACCCGGCTTTATTTCTGAGCTCCAGCACTGAAGCAGCTGGAGCGTAAATCATCCCCCATCTTAAGTCTCATGTTCTCAATGGCCATGACCACCACACTATTTCATCAGCTTCACCAAAATAACCATTACGAGCGACCATTTACATATTTTTCCAACTCTGAGCACACACCAAAAAGTTATAAACCCATTTGTTACGCCCCGTAGCTAGGGGTATCAAGACATAACATAAAACCAGATGGAATGTGGTAATAGAATGGATATTTATTGTTAGAATCAAGCAAATAACGGCAAACAGTGCTCACAACAAAGGATAAGTGGGCCGATGGGTGCTGCGGAAATCAAAAACAGAATATAACAAAAGGAGATCTTCAAAAGGAAGACTATTTCTTTAGACTACTTCTAAATCTAAAAAGGAAAAAAAAAAGACTAAACAAAACACTTGAACACTGAAGTACTTGGTCAAAACACAAAATACAGGTCTCACGGCACCCCTGAACCTAATGAGACTACTTCAACACAAAGTGACTAATTGCAGGAAGGTTATCAGTTATTTAATGTTTACTCCTGGGCCCACGTCCTCACACTCTCAAACAAGATTCTCAAAATAGCTAGAACAGTTGGACAGATAATCACCCCAGATAACCCCAGGTTCTCTGAAACAGGGCCAAAATAAAATCCAAGAAATTTGTAGTGGGAGACTAAAAAAACCTAAGTGGTCACTCAACATAAACACACATGCAGTTTGCCCGGAGTGCTCCCCTGAGCTGAATGTCCAAATCTCTTAATACAAATAACAACTTGACTTTGGATTTCTCTGAGTTTACTTGAAAATGAGATTGGACTGTAATATTTTTGAGGCCCCTGAAGTGATAATTGTTTCACACCTAAAGGACAGCCTGACAGGATGCTTAATTTAAAACTCGAAAAAGATGATAGCACGGCAGAGATTTGTTCATGTGAAAATGTCCCATTAAACTGCTCTGAAAGTGTAGAGTGAGAATGAGATCACATTTGCTTAAATATTATAGCTGTCATAAAGTTGAATAAAGATATTTGGATTTATACAACAATCTTAAATATATGTACGTCACAGACAACCAGGCAGACGTTTAGTGATTTTAATGGTGAAATTATGACTCAGGTCCATTTAACTGTACAGCTAAGACCTAATGCCAATGCTCTGTAACTAGAAAACCTAAAACGTACATAGCCAAAGTCCACTTGTGCTTTTCCTGCTATCACATCTCATAATGCCTGCTGTGAAAAAGGACTTATAACCAGTCAGGCAATAACCGGTCACTTCACGCTCAATAAAAATCATGATTTCTTGATTACAGGCGAGCTAACAAGACACAGAATGAGGGGTATTTAAAAATGTAAGATTCTAACACTGCATGTATTTTGAATGTAGCACTTTTAAATCTGCTGCCCACTAACTGTCCACTACCTGCTGCCCACTACCTGTTTTTTAGCTAGTAAAAAAAGTCAAGCTAGCTGCTAGAATTGACTCAAGATTTGATGGAGACCAAACTCAAGATAAAACCAGAGTGAAGGCAACGAGGGTTGTAACGAGAGACAGATGACAGGAGGGCCCATGAACAGGTGAAACACATCAGGACAGGGCTAGTCTATATCCTTGACGTTCCACTTCCGGCATTGCTCCTGTGTCCAAATTCCGCCGGATGCACATATGTCCATTTCCTTCCATAGAGATGTCTCTTGTTTGTTAAATGGCCGTTGCCTCGATTCCTCTCTCTTCGGAGCTCTTCCTCAACTCCTCGGCTCGAATCTCCTGTGGGCGGGACTAAGACGCGAGGAGGGGAATCGAGGAGAGGAATTGGGGGATGCACAAACTGGGAAATGGGAAAGGCCCAAAGTCTTTATGACACGTCACATTCCCATTGTGCCTTCATGTAAATCTTCACTCTACTTCCATACAGCTGTAGATACAGATCTTTAAAATGTAAAAACACTACAGGAAGAGCCTTGTGCCCTCTGCCATCACTGCCCTCAACAAACTGAAGCAATAATACTCAATGGACTCAAGGTTTTGTGAATGTGTTGCGTTACTTGTGGCTATGTGTTTTTTGTGTGATTGATTGTTCTTATGTGTGTACAGGCTGTGAAAACAAATTTCCTTTAACAGAGAACAGGAAATGATCTATCACTACAACCAAGACAGACTGGGCCTGTGTTATGTGTGGAATGAGGGATGACACTAGTTTCAACAACATGCCATGCTCGGAATGTGCGTTTCGAGAGAAACGATAAAGCAGGAAGAGTTGAACAACTAATTCCAAAAATTGCTGTAGTTTTATTTTACTCCCCTTAAGAAAACTGAAATCTCAACTCAGATTGTGTGTGTATTGTGTTCAAATTGGTTTTCATCATAATCTGAAAAGAATCACCGCTGAGACATCCCCTTGTCAAACTGTCATACTGTGGTTAATGGGAAGAGAGGAGGATGAACCTGACGGACTGCTCTTCAACTGAAAACAAACAAGTTTGTTCTTGTCATTCAGAGAAATCATTATTGGCACTGATGTTCGGCTGCTTGCAACATAGTGAGGCGTATTGATTGTTTGGCGTGTGAACAGCCTTACTGGAAGTATCACTGATGACTTAGATGTTGGGGTCAAAGCATACCCACATACAACATAGAGTACACTGATTGGAGATGATCAACCTATTCTTGTTGTATACCGTTGGCTTTGGAATCTTAAAATGTCTGTATAAAGAGTACAGAGAGCAGCATAAGGGAGTAACTCTGAGAGTGATTGTGATTTCAAAATAGGCAGTGAAACTGGTCCACCCAATGGGTGTGAGAAGGAAAAATGTACTGAATGAGGATTACTGTGATTGTGCCAAGCCCAACAGTCAAGAGGCAAGGTTGACAGACAAACACTGACAATACCAATGGGGCTTCTGTACAAGGTACATATTTCACATTTTGAGAATATAATATATATTTTCTTTTTAATTGCTTAGGACATTTTAGTGAGTGTATTTGTTGTTTGTGTTTTTTAGAGTGAAAGGATACATCAATAGAATTAAACAGATCATCTTTACTAAACATTTTCCCAGTTTTTATTTTATTTATTTATTTAGTTTTGATGCTGTTGAATTGAAAATGCATTGTGAGAATGAGGTGAAACTATTGTAATTATCACATATCTCAACCTGCACTGAGTTAAAAAAAAAAAAAAAAAAAGAAAAAAAAGTGGCTGTTTCAGTGAAGATTCTGTACAGACAACGTGGATGTAATAGTGTCCTGTAACAGCTCATCTGATTAGGTCAGGTTCACATCCAGCCATTGTGACATCAGTGAATTTGCTTGTCAATGAATTTGCCTAACAAATTCATGAGCCATAGACATGTTTGCATTCATTTAGGTTTCAAAAGTCAACCAGCCAGTTTGAATCAAGCACAGGCAGCCAACTGGGTTCAGCTCAGTACAGGGGTAACTACAGGGATGAATTTTTTTTCTTTTCTTGAATTTTCATACAGACATGTATGGACCAAATGGAATGGAATACAAGACTGCATACCACAGTTCTTTCAAGTGTGTCTGAGAGGGGATTGCTATGGGTTACCTGAAATTCAACACCTCAGTACTTGACTGCATCTTCCATGAAATCATCCTATGTCCGGACAATACTCCAATACTCAGAAGTTGACAATGCAACAGTAACTGTAGACATTTGTGCAAATCAAGTCATGGCAACAAAACAGTGGTATTGAAGACCAACTCAGCTAACATGAAACAGGACAAGGATTAAGAGATACAAGTCAACATCCCAGGTAAAATGACATTCTAAATTAATCTACAAAAGATTGGTTTTATTATAAGATAGGTGTTTGTTTTTCCTTACATTTCATTCAGAGATACTAACATTAAGGAATTAACCATGTATTACAACATTACACATTATACAGTTAGGTTTGGCAGAAAATGCATGTTTTTTTAAGGGGCTTTGAAAGAATCTGAGCAATTAGGATTATGTTATGCTAAAAAAATGTCCTTCTAACACATAATGGTTCCGAATTAGAGATGGCTGTAAACATACATGAACATTGGAGCTTATAACTGAATTGTCAGTTTATACTGTAAATGCCAACTGGTAAACTTCTATGATACTGTCCATACAGTCAATGAAATCAATTCTTCCAATGAGCTTCAATTACCTAAACCAAAGCAAAGTTTCATTTATTTAGGATATTGACAAACCTGATCTTTAGCTGTGTCATTTAAAATCATATTCAGGGTAAACCATTAAAAAGTTTTAACAAAACGTAATGGAATTTAGTTTGGTGATATAACGTGAGGCTGGGTGTGATCAGGCGTATCGCGAGAATGAAACGTGGCTTTGCATCAGCAACATAATGTCACGTTGGGCATAGCTGTCTGGTCGAGGCCTGCGTTCCACAGACAACTCCAGTTTTCTATAAAATTGTATTTGTATTATAACCACTGAAATGGTAAGGCTATTGGGGTTATGTAATTGTTGTTAATGTAAAATGTTGGTTTATACCTATACTTACCGACAAGATAGCAGTGATTCATCATGTTGTTTATCTGCCGATAAACAGCTAACAGTCTGCTAACCAGCCATTCTGTTAGCATAGCCTGTTTTTGTTGAGCGATAATAGCTGTATTAATCTATTCTTTTCATGTCAGCATGACAGTGCTTAAATACAATAACTGGCTTTTCTAGTCTGGCTACATTTAATGAGGGCAGTATCTTTATTTTGCATGGTACATTGGAGTAGCGATTGTCCAGAGGACATGTTTTTCTGTCGTGTCATGCGGAGACTTGTGGATTTCCTTCGTACTTTTTAGGCAATATTACACACAAGCTAAAACTAGGAGCTCTTTAACTTTTATTTAAGCTGTCAGCATTGAAGAGTGTTTTTACTACTATTCAGTAGTCTCACATTGCCAGACCTATCTCCACAGCACAAACTATCCAGTAACCTCTCAAACCTTTAGTTTTCTAATTAAATTTTCTTATCTGCTCATTCCATAATGTCATTATCAGTTGACTTATTGTGCAAATGGGCCCATCAATGAGTCAGGCAGAATTTAAGAGGTTAAATGGTGGCATGTATTTTTCATGTAAAATATTGTCCTGCGATTTCACACTCAGGTTCAAATCATACATCCCGAGGAGTTGTCTCTTCCAGTGAGTATAATTATTTCTCTTATCACCTTCATTTTGTACTCGTCACACTGCATTGTTTGTTTCTCTCTCACACACACACACACACACACACACACACACACACACACACACACACACTAAACATATTTAACAATGCAGATAATAACTAATAGTTATTTTTTATTAGTATAAAATAAAAGTATACTCCTGTTTTCTGTTTATTTCCATTCCCTTCCTAGGTCCAGTGTGAGACCAACCCTACTGGTTTGAATGGAGTTTTGGTGTATGATGATCGAACTTATGCCATACCTTCTGTAAGTACACACATTAAAATGAACATTGACTTGTATAAAAATGTACTTAGATTAAAGTAAAAAGTAGGTATTTTTCATTAAAGAAATGGGGGAGGATAAAACATAATCATGTAATGACCCCTCTGATTTATCTTGCTGTCCCCTGTGGTGCTGCTGACCCCCAGGTTGACAACCAGCAGCCTATAGATCGAGCCCCGTCTTTCGACAACTCAACCGGTGTGAGTGGAGGATTGGAGCAGCAGTGGAGCTCAGGTAAATGGGGACAAACCATCTATACAGAATCATAATAATCTATGAAATATTTTAGATTTGAGTTAATTTACTAAAGACAGAATTTAACTCTTTTCAGAAGAAACACATCACCAGGAGGAGAACCCAATGTTTCAGCCCCATAGAGACTCAACGTCTGGTGGGAGACATCTGAGACATTGTCCTTTCTACCATAGTGAGACCACACACAGAGTGCCTGTCAACTGGTAATTGCAGTATTAGAATTTGCACTTTACAGTGTTGATATCCACAGTACTCCGTAGTACTCAGTAGAATCCGCGAGCCACAGTAGCAGGTGGACAGAGAAAGTTCATTTCCAACCCTACTTACCCCCCAAAATCAACAAATTATTATTATTAGAGACGGTATTTAAATTCAAAGAACGTGGTTAATTAATCCAATTTGAAAGCCAAACTCCGTATTATCAGGGGTCAGTTACACAAAGAGATTTTAGACTGGTCTGCAGTGTTAGAGTGAGTGACCAAGAGAGTGGGGGAGTACAAAAAATGGAAACTAAACTTAACTTTATTTGGTCTGTGCTTCATTGTAGTTTTTGTAGAATCACATTGGAGTTTTGGCAGAATCATATTGTTTCCTTGCAGCTCAATATAAAATATTATTAGTCATGGTACAGTCCACAGGAACCTCTCTCTCTGATTTTTTCCTAGTCTATTGTACCCTTGTAGAACACTTACATTCCTTTGTGTTCCTTGAAAATAGTTATTGTTCGCTACAATCATCCCATACCTTCATGAAGCAATACCTTCCAAATGCAAATACACTGTAAGAGATCAGGAACAATATCCACAGTGCCCATTCTGGGAAAATAATGCATTTAAAAGTTCAGCTATAAATAAGCATAATCAAGTGGGTATCATCGTCCTGGAAGTCACGTGGATACTTATTGCTAGTCTATATCGACGAGGTCCCACTTCCAGGATTGGTCAGGTGCTGCCGGGAATTCCGCCGGATGTTCCTCTTTTTTGGCCGGATGTCTGTCACCTTCCGCTTTCTTTGTGTTGGCATCCTAAACTCTGGTCGATTTCTGAGGGCTATGGTCATCTGTTCCTCAGACTATCTGTCCAATCTGAGTTTTCTGTTGCGCGACTAAAACAACCAAAGTACACATGTTCCACCAAAACAAGTTCCTTCCCAAGGCTGTTTTGCAGAGGCACCATTATTGTGTCCGGCGCTTAGTGTCGCCCACCCATGACGATTGTGATTGGTTTAAAGAAACGCCAAAAAACCAGAGCACGTTTTTCTCCCATCCCTTGAGGAAGGTCTGGCAATGCGAGACAAATTTATTGCTAATTTGGCATCCCAACAACAACAAAATAGCTAAGCCTAACCAAGTGGCCTTAGTTGTCTAACTGAATTAATATATTTTGTGACAGTCATATGGGCTATTTTGGCACTGACAAAACACTGAGAATTTAGTGCTCATTTAGGTCATTTTAGAAGGCAATGACATGAAGTATTTTGTTATTTAGGTATAATGACTTGATTTACAAGTTGATATCAGAGGATATATGATGACAGTGATTACACATGGATATTGGTAGATAGATACCCTTTGTGAATAATTACCGCAGAAGGCTGTATTATGAGGAAAGCAAGGAAAATCGTTGTTTTTGTTAAAGCAGCAGCAAGTTGGTGCCACAGTACAACTGACTTAAAGCAGCTTAGAGCTGTATCATCACATTTCTACCAGCATCTGATGTGTTTTTATGCTGTATAAAGAGTAAACTAATGTAAGTAAAAGACTAAACAAAACTATATGAGCATATTGCACCTAATCATCTCATCACAATTTCCATTCATCCGACCCCCCCCCTCCTAGTCATTGATGTGTGCTGGATGAATTTGTCAAGCAGGAAGATAATTAACTGGGCCATGAGATAAAGAGAATGAATACTGCAAAACTATCACCTGCCGCTACATCCATTTAATAATTTACAGCCCAAATTCATTTTGCACTACATTTGGGTGGTGTTTTTTTTTTTTGCTGCACTTCATTTGTAGTCATAAATATGCATGGGATGTCAATATTATTGGGTTGTTCATTTATTAAGCCAGAAGAGACCAGAGGAGTATAGAAGTCAAGATAAGAAGGGTGTATTACTCACTGATAACTCATCATCATCTATCTGATAATATTTCTATCTGGCTTTTTATTAAGACTTTGGGCTGAGCAGGGGAAAGACACAGTGCAGGAAAATTCATGAGTGGAGCTGCCATCAGTGTGATAAAGATTCTGAAACGCTAATCACTTAAAAGGCTTAAAGTCGCCGAACTTTTCACTTCTACCTCAAGACCATATTTTATTTTATTTATTTTATTATTACATTTGTAATTCAAATTCAAAGTCATATAGAGAGACATACAGTTTGTTTTCAGGGATTCTAAAATGTATTTGACCACCATGTATATAATTGATGCATTTTACACGAACCTATGAACCATGAAACCAACAGCATGCATATTAAAGACGTAAAGTTTGAATTGTATTAAAGTATGTTTCTAATCAATCTGAAGGAAAGTGAAGTATCAAGACATGTATACATTGATGACCAAGTTCACCCTAAACTAGTCAGTTGATAGAGACAAAAACAGAGGAAAGTGCATATTGGACTTTAATCGGTTACTTAAACCGATGTACTTATAACTACATTTTAATACATGATTGCATTTTATTGCTAGTATGTGTTTTCTAAAGAAATGTTAATTGTTATTGAGTATTTTTTCTGCAGTGGTATTGCTACTTTTACGTCAGTGAATTCTTGTAACGTCACAAAAAGGAATCACACCTCACAGAGGGAAGAAGGGTTGATCGTCCTCCTTTACCTCAGTGTGTGTTTGTTACTATTGTTAATTAATCTCTCTCCAAAAGCAAAAATAGCCTAATTTCATATAATCTCCAACAGTAATTGTGAAAATGGGTGAAATTGGGTTGTTGTTGTTGTTGTTGTTGTTGAAACAGCAGTATGACATAGGTCTATATTTTTACTGAAAATCAATAGAAAAGTCAATTTCCTTCCCCTACTTTTTTCTATTCTACAGTTAATTGCATTTCCAACCCACATACTGTACATATGACTGATCAGGAGATGGTGGCTGAAGTCTTTAATTCTCTTCACTTGCAATTTTGCTAAAATGATGTTCTCACTAATTATGTCACGTTTTATGTCTCTCTTGTATGCAGGTGGAGTCAGAATGGTCCATGGCTGGTGATGGCACTCACTGGTGTGATGCTCTCTCTGTTGTGCACAATGCTCGTTTTCTCAAAAGAAGAATCATTTTGAAATGTCTTTTGTCATGTCATGATGTCCTTTTTGTCACAAGGGGATTAGGAATGGAGGGGGGAGGATATTGTGTATTCTACATTATTATTACCTCATATTTAAATTAAATTTTTGGCCTTCCCTTGTGACATTTATTACATGAAAACCAGATAATAAAAATGATGTTTTGTACAATTGTAACATAATTGTATGTACCTATATGAATAGGAATTTCCTCTATGAGGACAAATAAATGATATATCTGTCTATTTATGAATCAGTGTGTTTTGCCATATATGTTCCTGGCAATCTGTAACGGGGCTTTATTTTCCTCATCACAATCAGACAACTAAGTAGTTTGACAAATGTGTCTTTTTTGAGAGATACAATACATGTGGATCTTATTAGTGGCTAGTGACTAAACATTATTGTTATGAAAAAGCTCACGAGCAGCCCAACTCATTTCACATATGTGAAGAAGATTCGGGAAAGCTTGATAAATTACAGAGGAGCATTTAATGAACACTCGATTGAGGAAATAATTTAGGCAGGCAGTGCAGTTTAAAGTTCCTGTCTTCCTGAAGGTGTATCTAAACTCCTGCTGGAGGCAATAAGTTTAGCTGAACCTTTAAGGTAAACAAAGACATTGCGGGCGCCTAAATATCTTAACACAGACAAAATGTGTTAAGTGTTAACTTTCTCTATGGCCTTGGCAGGATGCAGCACTGTCTAATCATACAGCTGCTACGTCTCCCTTCATCCATGGAGGCGAAACGTTGGAGAATTCCTCTGCCTTGCTTGCCAGCAAGCGATGAGTAATTTGTCCGCAGTTGACTCTGATGATCTTGTGGAAGTTCTAGACAGCTATGACTGTAGAAGGAGAATCACAGCGGAGACTCTTCCTACAATAGTTGATGAAATATCGCACAAAGAACTTGTCCAAAAACTCAATGTTTGTCATTGACTGCTGGAGGGAGATCACCCATCATCATCCTCTCTCTCTCAGTCCAGAAGAACTGACCAAGTTGTTCTCTGACCTGCAACCAACCACAAAAAAGGTCTGCAAGTTGCTGAAATTTGACGTTGATTTGACTACAAAACAGAAGGAAGTCATAAATCATCTGAAAAGATTCATCAGGGAGCTAGATGAAAGTAAACTTCAGAAATTCCTGCGCTTCTGTACTGGATCTGATCTCATAGTTACAGACAGCATCTATGTGGAATTTGAAGAAATGACAGAGTTCACAAGAAGACCAGTTGGGCACACATGTGGGAAGATTCTGCATATAGCTGACAGCTATGAGAACTTCCCAGACTTTCGCTCAGAATTTAATGCAGTTCTTGAAAGCAATGTCTGGGTAATGGACATTGTTTAGATTGACAAAACCTATCCAACAACAAGCCACTGTTAAGACTTTTCACATTTGAACTAATGCAGGATTTCAAGGATAGAAATGCAAGGAAGTGTGAGGAATAGATACTTAAGACATACTGTATAATAAGCACTTCAGCATGACCCTTATTAGTCAGAGACAAGTTGCTTCAGCTGTGCAGAAGGAAGCCCAGCTTTTGCTACAAAAACTATATTATTGTTCCATGTGTTTTGGTGGTGCATTCACATACCACAACAAACTGTCATACTGATCATTACCAAAGCCATATTCATCTCCACCAGATTAAGTTATCCAGCTGTACAACACAAACCTTCTTGCTGGACAGAAACATGTTTTGTGTGTTTAATTGAGGTTAAGAATTCAGCATGCCACACTAATCACTGTAAAACTAAGCAGCAAGAGAATGGAATTTTCACCAAACAGCACGAGCACACAGAACAATGCTGCACTGATACTGTAATACTTTACTAATACTTTGTCAGTGCATACAGTAACTGTATCCTAACAGGAGGCTCTGAATGAAAGTTTCAAGCTGTAACTGATCAATGATCAATCATCGGTCATATTGTGATTAGTTGCACTAATTGAACATTCATATCATAGTTATCATGTTACAGTATTTCATTAAATGCAAAATAAGCAAGAGGTTTTAATGTAAAATAACCTAAAAATGTTTGAACCGAGACACTGCAAATCACTGGTAGCTGCATGGCTGCGCTTGATGACCAAATTTTTTAGATTTCCAGGGAGCTTCTTATCTAAATAATACGGTTACATCTCTCGTGTGTGACATGATGTCGCAGGGTCGTGGCATTACTTTTGTCATTGCACAGACTTGTTTTGCTGACTCAGATTTTTTTTCTTTTTCTTTATTCTAAGGTTTATGAATGTGAAGTATAGGAATAGGTTTTTCTGCCTCAGAGATGAGATATTCAATTGTCATGCTGCAGATTTATGATCCTGTGTTACCAATAACTTTTATACTGATTTAAAGTTGACTGTAGGAGATAGATCGGCACATGTTCACTACTGAATGTATAGATATAATTCCCTAATAGGTGTGAGACCTTGTGTCTGCCATCGAGAGTTATATGGTGGGCGAATGAGGAAAAATACCGAGCAATAATAGATTTTAACAGGTCCAAGATAAGCACAGTTCATAGTATATTTGCGTAGGTAGATAGAGCCTATATTGAATACCCTTTACCTGCCTTTTAGTAAGAGATATTGTAAATGAAAAAAAAAAGAAGTGATTTAATGTGACATTAAATCACCTTCCAGGCTTTGCTATTATTATTATTATTATACTCCATTTATTACTGACTCATTTCAGAAGGTGAGGAAAGATTATTACCTGAACAAGATTAAGGAAACAGAATTTGATGATATTTTTGTCCAAAAAGTCTTCTGTGAAGTGGCCATCATCCTGAAAAGTTTGAAATAAGTTCATCCAGAACTGTGCACTTTGTTTGCGGAGGGTACCCCACCATCCCTCAATGCGCTGGTTTGCTGTGCTTCTTCCATAAAGGAAACTTCTCTCCCCTGCAAAACTGTCTGGGTGGTTGCGTCGCAAAAATATCTGCATTTCTTCTACACAACCATTTTCTGTTCCCCTGTCTGCACGAATCCTCTCTGGACATCCCCCTATGCTTGAAACTGTTTTGATGAAGTAACTTGCAACTACTTTAGGATCACTGTTCGTAGTATAGGCCTTCATCCATAACACATAGCGACTAAAGTCCTCTATACAGCCATTGATGGCAATCCCAAAGGCTTTAACTTATCATAGCCATCCATATGCCAAAGCGCATTTGGCCCTCTGCAGCTGTATTGACGTCTTCTCAAGCGTCTGGCTCGTCTTAATTCCACACCTTGTGGATCAACCAATTTGATGATGCGTCTGATGGTATCTTGTGATACAACAAATCCCTGTTGAACTGCACGAAGATGTAGCCAACGGTAACCCTGCATCTGTCCATTGGTCATGATCTCATGTTGAATAAAGGCCAGCACTTCATCCAAGTCAGACTGGTTCTTCCTTCTGAACAGACCAAGTCTTTTACAAATTCTCTTTAAAGTCCGGACACTTATTACTATTTGATTGTTGTGTGCTAAAATTTAAGTAAGTAAAGTATTTCTTTGTTACTGAAAGAAAGTCTGAAGTAGAGTTTGATATATTCATCCAAATCTGACATAGCAGGCATTGTTGTGAGCAGCAAAACTGATCAAATCATATTGAGGGAAGGCTTTAACAGTAATTGAAGAGGGCGATTCGGTCTCCATAGGAGGGCATGTTCACGGGATGTAATTTGCCAGTATTGCATCATCCATGAGCACGATGGCGTCGCTGTCAATCTGCACAGAATAACAAAGAAAAAAGACAATTATCTCCAAAGTGCATATTCCATAAATAATAAGGTTAAGCCTCACAAATCGACCCTTTTCAAAGTAGGCTCTGTGTCAATCCAACTGAAACCTTTGACAACTAGACAAGATTTACCAGATCTCTCAATCATTTTAAATACAATGGTTCAAAAGCAAATTGATAGGTTCATTTATTCTAAGGAGTAAAATACCTGTGCATTTATTTATATAAACTTGAAATCATACAATGTCTGCCAGTAACTTTGTACACTCCTTGTCAAACTCTTTTATTTGCTTAATTTAACTTCTATTTGTCCACAGCCCAGTTTAATTGGTGGATGAATTAACTTGTGATAATCCAACTCGGTCGTTAAAACATTAAAAATACCAAAGAACAGAGTTTCATACTAAAACGAGTGTCTCATCAGCGGACATTGCACGTCAGAAACATGCAATAAGCTTAAAAACATGCTAACGTTGCTAGCTAACTCGTGTGTGCATTTCATATCCGCAGCATTTCTGTAGTCTTTACAAACACCAGGCACCAAACCAACGTATAATTCTCTTTTACTCACCTTTTGTTCTTCCAGTAATGTAATTGCTTCATCTGGGACCCCTCGACTACGCAAAAACTCACTTATATCCAAGTTTGACATGTTCAGTGTGTGGTTCTCCATCATTCAAAGTTACTCCCTCTCATTGGTCCCTTACAGGTACCCATACTTCTGAGAATAAAGTCAGAATTCTGACTTTAATTTCAGAATTCTGAGAATAAAGTCAGAATTCTGAGATTAAAATCAGAATTCTGAGAATAAAGTCAGAATTTTGAGAATAAAGTCAGAATTCTGAGATTAAAGTCAGAATTCTGAGAATAAAGTCAGAACTCAAATATTTTTTTCACCAGTGGCCCTAATCCTCTTCCGTACACAACACATTCTCATCTCCCATCGCTTAAAATACGGATGCTTAGTCACGTGCTTTAGGCATTTGTTATTCACGCTAAAAGTGCGTCCTTTGGCGTTTGTTATTCACGCTAAAAGTCTCCTTTAGTGTCGAGACTGTTGGCAACACTTTTTGTCGCTGTGGGTCGGTACAAGAACGGGACACTTAAGTTTAGGAAATGATCGTGGGTGGGGTTATAAAATATAGGTTTCTGTGACACATGGGACAAGAACGGGACACAAACCCCGGTATCTTGGGTGAAAGTCCTGTGTTGTTTGACCCATTCACCAGCCCAACCAACCTCCTAACGCGGCATTTCGGTCTTTCATACTACTCGCTACCGCTGACGCTCTTAATACTACATCATCTTACAGTGCTGTGGTCACGCTGCTGCGTTCCAGACACATGCTGAAGGTTGCTTTTTGCGTCATATCTGACACTAAGAGCCACTGCAAGAACGAGTTGAGGAACAACAATTTGCCAGCAATAATACCTCATGACCTATATGTATATAAATCTGGTCCAAACCAATGTCAAACTATGTTTTTTTTCTTGCACTTACTCCAACACTTTGTAGACAAACTACCCATTATACAAATGAAAGAATTGGGCATTTATTTAAAGGAAAATTTCAAAAACAATTCTCTTAAAGAGGGCCAATCCTGAAGATAGATATGGGTTTTTCACTAATTCTCTCGTCTTTATCGTATCACGTCTTTGATGAGCGGATTCATACTAAACACGGCAATACTGTGATCCCCTGGCTTTTTGTGAAGTAGGATTAAAACAAGCTTCATATTATAAAGCTTTCCGCCTTTACTTTGTTTTAATCAAAATAAACATTCCCCTTCCTCAAATGACTGCTGAACGGTGACTGTGCCAGTATTGTGACAGCATTAGCATCACCTACTTTTTAAGAAGAGATTAGCAGTCGCTTGGCCACAGTCTGCAGCCCTCAGCCCCCACAGTGGCTTACTGAAGACAGCACTATAAGAACAATGTGATATTTGTATGAGGGCTCTCCACTACAGCTGTTGTCCAAAAAGCCCGTTCAAACATATCCAAGTTAATCAGGAGAAAAAGCATTCAGGGCTGTAACAAAAGAGCCAGGAATAGAGAGCAGCCACAGTAAGACCCAAACAGATTTCACTGATTAATTCCTGTCAGAAAGACAGAGTACTGAAGGCAGCATACAGAGTCGGAGGGAGGGAAGCTGAGCTGGTTTCAATGAACTGCTACTAAATTGGGCCTAATGCATGGCATTTAATGAAATAGCTCTACATTTTTGGGAAGCTCACTTTCTTTTTAAGAGTGAGATGAGATGATCAATACCAAGCTTAGCTTAGCATACAGGGGTTAACAGCTTGGTTGTATATATACAGTAAACGTAGCCTAAATGATGGCATTGGGCATGTTTTGGTCTCTGTACAGGCATGATGACAGGGTTTTCTTGGGTTTTTAGAGTGCTTAGGCGTAAATTACATCATATGCTCATTTGCATATTGGTGATGTAATCATACAATTACTTGGAGGAGCGGCTTGTCACCAAAATAGCTGGTCCACCCTAAAGGCAAAATATGCAGAGTTATCCTAAAAAAACAAAACAAAGTATAGAATAATACAAACATTCCTCTCAATCATCACCTATGACCCATTAGAGTGTGTGGCGGTGTCTGTATCGGCAGAGACCCTGCCCTCTGCCTGGATTTTCTCTTTTCTTATTTTTCTGAGTGCGGGACGTCTATGGCCATCAGCAAAAATCCTTTATGGCCCACGTAACATCATGCAGAGTGTGCAGCCCGTCCCAGCACATTCTCACTCTCTCATCGCTTAAAATACGGAGGCTTGGTCATGTGCCTTTGGCGTTTGTTATTCACGCTAAAAGTCTCCTTTAGCGTCGGGACTCTTGACATCACTTTTGACACTCTGGGTCGGGACGTACTGACTGACATGTGGCACAAGAAGAGACTGTTAGGTTTAGGAAAAGACCGTGGGTGGGGTTATTAAATGTATATTTCTGTGACACGCGGTACAAGAATGGGACACAAACCCCGGTCTCTTGGGTGAAAGTCCTGTGTTGTTCGACCTATCCAGCACCCCAACTAACCTCCTCATGCTGCATTTCATTCTTTCATACTACTCGCTACCGTTGTCGCTCTTACAGTTTTTCTTGATTGCTTTGATGCAGCAGTCAACTCAAACCCCACATTTTCAAAACAGTTAACACACAGGCCAAAACAGTGGCACTCATTGTCAAAATGAAACATTTTGTTTGCAAAAGGCTCTAACCGTGCCAAAACATTTAAAATATGCAACAAATGCTAATTTTGCATTCAAACAACACAACTTGCAAACAAGTGTATGAGCTCTTCCAATCAACCATTACAGAGTGGACAACAAAATACTAAATACAGCACTCAGTGCGAATCAGTGCACCATTGCTTGTCATTGTAGTCTATTACAGTTTTTCTTGATTGCTTTGATACAGCAGTCAACTCAAACTCCACATTTTCAAAACAGTTAACACACAGGCCGAAACAGTGGCACTCATGGTCAAAATGAAACAGTTTGTTTGCAAAAGGCTCTAACCGTGCCAAAACATTTAAAATATGCAACAAAAGCAAATTTTGCATTCAAACAACACAACTTGCAAACAAGTGTATGAGCTCTTCCAATCAACCATTACACAGTGGACAACAAAATACTAAATACAGCACTCAGTGCACCATTGCTTGTCATTGTAGCCTATTACTGTACGGAGATTTCATGCCAGTGCCATTTGTTGTCAAATTTGCCATCTTGCAAAGAATTGGATCCAGAATCAGAAATGATTTGATGCAAATTTTATTGATTCCATTGATTCTTATTTTCAAACTGTGGCTGAAAACTGAAACTGAAACTGTAAATATTACACAAAATACAATCTATTAGAGTATAAGAATTTAAGAAAATAAAAATAAAATATATTACAGTAAAGTATAAACATCTATTACTGTAGAGTATAAGAAAAACACATTTGCAAGAGGTGTCTTCCGCTCTGCTGAGACAGTGATGATGAAAACCAAGTGGATCCCAGTTTCTTTAAGCAGGTCAAAGCAATCAAGAAAAACTGTAATGTACGTAGCTTTCATGCCAGTGCCATTTGTTGTCAAATTTGCCTTTTTGCAAAGAATTGGATCCAGAATCCGAAATGCTTTGATGCAAATTTGATTGATTCCACTGATTCTTATTTTCAAACTGTGGATGAAAAATGAAATACTGTAAATATTACACAAAATACATGTAAACCAAAATAAAATATATATAAAAATCTTTTACTGTAGAGTATAAGAAATAGCCACTATTGATAATCAGTCTCTTCTGTCTTGACGATGGGGCCACATGGCCACATCACATTCAATATCCACTCTTGCAATGCACTGAGGGAAAAATCTTCTTGCATGCCTTATCCAACCTTGACATTTCTCTGCACCTATTTCTTGGGCAGCAGCAGTCATTGCATTCAGCAAGGTAATCTGCTCATAGGGACGATGATCATAAACCTTCCACCTCCAAGCACTGAAGAACTCCTCTATGGGATTCAAAAATGGGTTATATGCTGGAAGGAACTGCATCATCATCCGAGGGTGCACTGCAAACCACTCATTGACACGAGTGCAAGAGTGGCGGAATGCCACATTTTCCCAGATAATGACGAAGAGTGGCATGCCAGGCCTCAACAGCCCTCTCTCCTCAGGTGGGATCAGCCTGTCATGAAGTGCATCCAGGAATGTTATGAGGCCCTCGGTGTTGTATGGGCCAATAGTGGGGATATGGCATAGGACACCATCATTGGAGAGGGCGCAACACATGGTTATGTTGGCGCCCCTCTGTCCTGGAACTGTGATAGTGGCCCTGTACCCAATGAAGTTCCTTCCATGTCGCCTCACTTTACAGAAATCAAAGCCGACTTCATCAACATAAATGAAAACATTATATGCCCCCTCAGCTTCAAGTTCCATTATTCTCTAAATAAAAAAAAGGCAAAATTACAATGAAAAGTGACTCCAGTTGATTCTAACTGCATGATATGACAAGGCATTACAGTATACTGTAGTAATGTTCCCCTACCTCCACATATTGGTATCTGGCCTCCTTTGAAATGGAGCTGTATAGAGCTGCTTCATGGCCATATGGTTCCTTCTTAGGATGCGGCCAATTGTGGTCACGCTCACGTTGTTGATGTTCCTAAATATGCCCTGATCTGCAATCACTGCTGCCCTGATTTCCCGCAGCCTTATGGCATTGTTTGCCACAATCATGTTCACAACGGCTGCCTCCTGCTCAGCACTAAACATTCTCCCTCTACCACCAGAGAATGGTAGCCTTTGGATTCTATAAATAATACATGTAACGGGAATGAGGGAACAATTACCTAAAGTTTATCACTGAAAATATTTCTGTATATACTGTACCGCAACATTACCTGTTTTCCTGTCAAAAAATTCTGACAACGGATGCGACAGTGTTTGTGTTCAGAACAGGTTGGACTCTTTGTCCAGCCTCTCTAAGTGAAAGGCCATGATTGATAACGTGATCAATAATAGTTGCCCGAATTTCATCAGAAACCTGAGCCCTTCCAACTATACCTGCACCTCGCACTTGGACTCCTCTTCCTCAGACCCCTCTTCCTCTCACTCTCACTCTCCCTCTCACTCTCATCTGCCTTTGACTTCTTCCATCCATGTTAGCAAAGAGGTGGGGAAAATGTGTCAATCCAATGACAAAGGGTTAACACATTTACAAGAGGTGTCTTCTGCTCTGCTGAGACAGTGATGATGAAAACCGAGTGGATCCCAGTTTCTTTGAGCAGGTCAAAGCAATCAAGAAAAACTGGAATACTACGTCATCTTACAGCGCCGCGGTTGCGCCGCTGCTCTGGTGCGTTCCATACATATACGCTGAATGGTGCTTTTCGCGTCGTAGCTGACGCTGAGAGCCACTGCCCAAGCGTCCGTATTTTACGAGTTGGGATTGAAAACAGGTTGCCCGTTCTGATTCCTGACCGCCGCTCTGCCCCTCTCGTCACATAACTGTGCACAAGTTGACTGACGTAGACAAACAGACACAGACAATGTGGCACCTTCCTGCGTTTGTGTGTGTGTGTTTGCGTGCGTCTGCTTATTTGGGCTGTGACAATGTGAGCGCGAACCATCATGTGGCACATGTGTGTAAAAGAGGCTCGTCCAGATGGTCTCCATAAAGTTTTTACGTTCATACACTATATACAAAAATGCTTAGACGGTGCGCCTAAGCTGTATAACGGCAGGGAAAACCCTGGTTGGTAACCTGCACCAAATGAGTTAATGTGCCTGGCTGTTGTTTGGCAAGAAATAGTTCCAGTCAGAGTCAGGTTAGCTATTTTCCTGCATTTAATGCACAGACACGAGATTGAAATCTATCTTCTCATCCAACTCACACAAGGTTTGTTCCCAAAATGGTAAACTTTATGTTAAAATTTACTTTAGGATACAGATATATTTAGAGCTGTTTGAAAAGCAGTAGAGAGCAAAAGAGAGTGTTATCTAGGTCAGCAACTGACTTTGATTCATCTTACTATGATTTTCTTTGATTGATTAATCTTTTGAAATCTATAATGTTTATCACAGTGTCCCAGAGCCCAAGGTGACGTCTACAGATTCCTTGTTTTTTCAGACCAACAAAAACTCAAAGATGTCAATTTATAATTTATAAAAAGGCCTTTAAAAAACAGAAGACATTTACAATGGGAACCAGAAGGAAAGCTGAAGCCAGTGAATTGTTGGCATTTTCTTCTTAAAAATGACTTTAATTGATGAATTGAACAATTATAAAGTCTTGCAGATTAGCTCAGCTAAGTGCTTGCAGAGGTTTAAGAACGTTTAGTGGAGGCAAATTGTGTATAAACCAATCAAACATAGTGCAACTTTTAACAGAACACCTATAAACTGTATGCACCAAATATAATAAGGCACACAAGCTGGAGGAAGTTGGACATAAAAGATTGAAATGCTGTTAATATAAGATTTAAAACGGTGCTCCCCATGCTTTAGAAATCGGCTGGAAGTCTTTTTGGGAGTTATTGGAAGTGAGGAAAACACAGCCATCCTTCAGTAACAGGTGCTGATGGGCAATGCTGTCACCTTCTAACCATGTTCTGCAGGCCACTTATCATTGATGTGACCCGTTTTTGATGAAAACCACCAGAAATGGCAGAAAAGTTGCACTTCTACCTTGTGAACACAAAATCCCATTGACAGCAAGCACCTTGGTTTTAATTGGAAAGCTTCCACGTCAGGCTGCAGCAGCAGCAGCAGCATCATAGCTGGATGAATCATCACACTTCACATGTCCTCTATACCTCAGTAGTTACTTCACCAAATTATATTCCCCTCTTGCTCCCTCAGTACATAGTTACTGTGACAAAAATCCTCATCACGACACTATACTTGCTGTAATTGGTTCTTGAACCAGCTCCATCCTGTGCTCAAGGAGACCAAGTAGTCAAATAATGTGTAGTAAGTTTTACCTCTGAAACTGCTGAGATTAACCCAAGAGGATGCATTCAGGAGTCCCTTTCCCTCAGCAGGGCTTGGTCATAACCACACAGTATATCAGGCTGCTGCGGTAATAAAGGTAACGAGTGGTTGGACAGAGGAATGCAGTCATTAAAACTACAACTACACTGTAAGAAACAAATCTGTAGAAAAAAATCACGTCCTGTGTGAAGCCAAAAGTCAATGTTGACTTGTTTACGTAACGCATGTAACTTAAATTACGTAACACACATACCGTATTTACTCAAATAAAAACCGGGAGTCAATTAAAAGCCGGGGGCGTGGTCAACACGGACAAATAAAGGCCGGCCTCAAATTAAGGCCGGGGAAAAAATAGTGTGGATAATCTCCTAAATGCCTTACATATAATATTAAGTCAAAATAAAATTCAAGTTCATTGTACATTTCTACCAATTTAATTTAACAGATTCAACAATATATTCATGCTTTTTCCAGCACTTTGTTTTTCTGGATTATTGTCCTGTGCGGCTGTATGTGTAACTCAGCCAAGCGTAGTGTGCAGTAACGTACAGGTGCCAGCAGATGGCAGTAGCTACATAGGATGTAAGACGGGGCTCATTTAGTGCTAGCAGAGAAAGACGGACTCTGGTGCTAGTGACAGACTTTTCAACAACAAAACGAAAAGAGTTTTTAAGTATGCAGAGGAAAACTCGGGTGAAAAAGCTGCGGGACGTTTCGACATTGAGCCCAGTAGAATCAGATACTGGAAGAAACAGAAGGATGAGCTGACAAGATTAGCCGACAAGAGCAGAGCACGGCTAGCTAGCTAGAGGTGGGAGGAAACAATTTAGCCTGGAGCTAGAAACAAAGCTACCGGTAGCTAGCTACCGTCTGTAACGTTACTCAGATACTGGTGCAACTACTGTATGCTCTTATTGTAATATACCAGTAATACTGTAGTACCTATATTTGAAATAAATACCCGGTACATTTACAGGGTTCAAACTGACACAATGGTGGCGTTTGATTAATTCTGACCCAAATTGCTTTGTCGCCCTTCTGGCTGTTGATGTATATGGTGATATTTTTGCAAATGTGAACGCTATGGTTTTTCATTTAAAACAATTTATTTAAAGTAATTATACTTATCAAACAGATGGAATTAGAAATAAAGGCCTGCCTCTAATAAAAGCCTGCTTCAAATACAAGCCTGGTCCCTTCTGCAGTTCAGGTAAATAAAGGCCACAGCTTTTATTTGAGGAAATACGTTAATTATTTTCACTCAAACCAGTATCTTTTTTTCTCAGCCTTACCAAATAGTTTTGTTTCAATTCACAACATTACACCTAATTCACATAACACATTCTTGTATTAAAATTAATTAATTCCAAGGTAAACTAAATCAAAACTAAGTAACCTAAACTGACACCAAATATGAAACTCACAATAAGTGGACTTTATAAGTTTTTTTTTAATCACTGATCATTTGCTTTATTCCGGAACATTCATGCTGTGAGAACAAAACTGTGATCTTGCCCACACACACACACACACACACACACACACACACACACACACACACAAAGCAGCCTCTTGTAAAATCAATAAACCATGCTTTCAAAAATAAGTCAGGATAAGGTGAAAATCGGATCTCTGACCTGCCTGCCTGCAGATTTCAGGTAACCAGGTTACTGCAGCACATGCAAACAAGTTGCCCAAAAAGCACCACTGTAGCAATGAACACAATAGACTGTGACCAAAGTCAATTACAGTAAAATTAAGATAATACAGTAACTGTAACTCCAAAGAGTATATTTGGTGTAAGTTCATCTTTAATTTTATATAATTTTCACCTTTAGAAATTGCCTTTTTTTGGATGCCCGGATAGCTCAGCTGGTAGAGCGGGCACCCACATGTCGAGGTTTACTCCTTGACGCAACGGGCACGGGTTCGACTCCGACCTGCAACCCTTTGCTGCATGTCAATCCCCCTCTTTCTCTCTTTCCCCTAAATGTGTTCAGCTGTCCTGTCAAATAAAGGCCTAAAATGCCCTTAAAATAATATATATAACTGACATATGTCATTCATGTAAGAGAAAAATAAATGAATTTAAAAAAGTCAAAACAAACTATCACATAGAGACACTTGCTAGGGCCATGATAGAAGAAGCAGCTTTCTGTATTCTGACTGTGTCCTTGTGTTGGGCTGTTTTCTAAATCTTGTACTGCTCATCTCAGACTCACCTCACCTGTCTGACCCAGTAACCCTCACAACAAACAACGTGTAGCCTCTGCCTGATGGAAAAACATGGAGTAGAAGGGTAGGGGAGACAGGTATGGAGAGACATGAGGGAAAGACAGACAGCAGTTGAGCAATACTTCAGCTGGACTGTTGGATAATTAATTCAGTGCGAATATATAACTTATTTGTGTATGTGGGAATAACTTATTTTAGAATAATCAATTTACTGTACTGTAAATGCTGTGCAAGCACCAGAGATGGGGACTCGAGTCTGAGACTCGGACTCGAGTCGCACTTAAGTCGCACAAACAGCTGACTTCAGACTTGACTCGGACTCAAGCTTCGAGACTCGTCAACAACCTGTTTTCATGCAATTATTGCTTTTTAAATCTAAATGTATTCATGCATTTCTATTTTATTTTATTGGTGCATATACGTTGTATGTGTAATTGATCCCGTGGATGATTTGTAGGCTATTAAGTGAACATAGTCTACCCGGTCCACCAAACACTGGGCCGTCTTGACTTGTCTTGTCTTAATTCTGCACATATTTCTGTTGCTGTAGTCCTATTTACTATTTCATTATTTCATCCATGCGTGGCACCGCGGATCCGTGCGCACTGTCACCTACCGTGGAGATGCTGGCCTCACTCTCCTCCTCTGAGTCAGGTCTCCCTCGCGCTGGACTCAGTTTCACTGAGCCTACTAACACTTAAAATATAAATGGCATTACATCAGTGAGTTCAAACTGCTTATTGTGCGTAATTTGGACCGACACTGAGATACATCTTGTTCTGTAACTGGTGTGGCGCTGCCACTATTCTCCTGATTTCCACTTTGACATTAGAAATAGTTTTGAGTGAAAGAGATGTTACATTTAGCATATATCGTCACAGGTAACAAGCTAACCATCGCAAAGTGTTGTGCTAATGCTGGGAACATGCACATTGTGTCATGTTTCGTCCCTGTGTCTAGTTGTTGTTTGAGTTTGTGTTACATTTTCTGTTTTCCACTAAATAAACTGTTGTATTTTACACCTTGAGTCTTGACTCGTAGGTCCATTTTCTGTGTGCTGAATACATTGTATCTTTATAGTTGTATCCATATGATATATGATATTTCACCAGGTCTGAGGGCTAGAGGGATGTTTTAAGTAGACCCTATAAAGTTATCCTACAACTGATTCTGATACTGTACTGAATGGATGGTAGCTACAAGACACACTTTGAATTCATAAGATTTAACTATACAGTGTTAGGGACAGATCAGATGGCCAGAGACTTGAGACTTAACTTGGACTCGTTGCAAAAGACTTGAGACTCGACTTGGACTTCCAAAAAATGGCTTGTGAACATCTCTTGCAAGCACATGCACAATAACATAGATGCATGGACAAGAAGAGCCAGAGCCTCACAAAAAGTCAAACATTGCAGTATCTGCCAAAGGCAAAATAAGAAAAGTTCTAGCCAACTGCTTTGTTTTATTCCCGTTTTAAAAGCAAGACCAAACTTTTGAAACAGTAAAAGATTATTTTATTTATTTTTTAATTGCTCTCCATCTGTTCAAATGTATTAAGCACTGAAACAACAGATACTGACTGCAGGCAGTCAACTCAATAATCAAAGAAACACAGAGTAAGAAAAAAAATAACAAGGGAAACATGAACAAGTGACTGTTGTACTGCCATCAGGGGGGGAAAGTATTTTAATAATTAGAGGGTGATGATTATCCTGCCAGTCAAAATAACTGAGATATATACTGTGATTACACAGATGTTGGACTAAGACCAAATCCAGCAGCAGATGTACTGTACACGCACCATATTAGTACTACAGCCACTTAATATACACCTCAAAAGATTTTCATTGAAATCAGTTGACTATTTGAAACGATAGAGTCTATATCCACGACGTTCCACTTCCGGGATTACTCTGGTGTCACCCATCCCGGAATGCTGTGTGGACTAGCCCAGACCCTCCTCCTCAGCGCTGTGGAGGAAGGCCTGGCAATGCGAGACTAGAAATGGTATGACAGCAACATGATGTGTTATTGGGGTAGTAAAAGTACTGTAAGAATAATTAGCTTAATTATATGTGGTGCTATCATCTCACAGAAATGTTCTAATTTATTTTTTAAAGAGACTGAAATCTAACATGTTTCACTGCAGGCAGAAATGAATTCATTGGTTAGAGATTGGCCACAGTTAGTAAAGTATAAAGGAGTTTGTTTTTATATTTGCTTGCCTAATATGTTTTGAGGGTGAAAGATTAGCAGACAAGATAACCTTTCTAAACTTCCCTCTATAAACAGATAGCTTTATGGCTGTGCAACAAAATAATCTGAAGGTCCACTTAGAGCTTTAAAGCTGGGAAAGGACAAGATGACCTTTCACCTGTAGGTTCTCAATCTTTTTTCAGCCAAGGACCCTTTACACGATAGAGAATATACTGGGGACCCACTCATGTTTCTTTGAATAGTTTGACGTAGCATATTTTTACACTTTTTTGTTGTTTTACACTTTCAGAGTCTTAGTTATGTGAAAGAACACAAGAGAAATGTATTAGAAAGATATTAGATGTGTAGGCCTAGTAAACATATTTGCAGATTCTAAGACTTATAGATTTGTTAGATTAGAAAGTTATTGATGCGCAATTATAGATTTAAGAATTCAAATATTATTCATTGAACTATGAAGCCTTTTGTAAAAAAAAAAAAAAAAAAAAAAAAAGTCATGATAGTTTAAATGAATGAATCTGAAAACTTTTCATGGACCCCCTGTCAGAGTGCCACTGACCTACATTATTTTACTGTACCTTTTCCAAAGGTCATGCTGAGAACAAGTCATAATAAGCTAACCACTCCTGGCTGTAGGGTCATATTTAAAATAATTATGAGAGTGGTTTGATCTTGTCATCTAACTCTATTTCAATTTCCCCAAATGTGCCATGTCAACTTAAATAATTAGAATGCAAGCACCACATGGAGTTGCTCTCACACAATGACAATAAAAGATACATTTCCAATAAATTATCATTTTGTCCATTTCCTGACAAAATAACTTCTTAAGGGTTTTGAACCTACTGTCCCTCCATTGGCTTCCACTAGTACTTTGCTAAGAAGTCGAACCTGTGGCACCGGTGTGATTTGAGAAGATGAGACAGCATTGATGTCTAGCCCTGTCAATGTCAGGATGTCCTCCAGCCAAATTAACCCTGGATTTTGTAGAAGACCCAGTCGTTCTATTGAATTTCTCTTTTTTTATCTCCTTTTCTGCTAGAAGGGCACAAAGGGATCCAACCCACACAACAATAAAGTACATTTCAAGAAGTAAACCTCTAATAATTGACATTGACATATCAAATTAAACTTGGAAATTGGTACTTATTGTTGCCGTGCCAGCAATATTCTCCTCTAATGAACATATTATGCCTTTATCGCACAATCAGACAACTTTGAAAAGCCTACCAGACTATCTGGGTACAGTATGTCCCTTCATAGAGGGTGGACTATCTATTATTCAGGGAATGAATACAGGTAAATCAATGCTTTGGCATATTAAGTCAGGGATAAGAGGGATCTGCACTCATAAAAACTAGGATTAAAAGTTTTGAAAGTACTGTGGAGCTGCACCGTCATTCTGACAGTAAAAAGAAACAGAGTGCGGTGCTGACAGGGCAGGGAGTGAAATTACAATGTTCATTAAGCTGTCTCTAAAGCCTCACTCAGCTGGGAGCAAAATCTGACACGCTGGTTAATGCTGCCGGTCATCCCACACACACTTGCACATGTTCACACACACACACACACACACACACACACAGTGGGGCATCATTCCGGGCATGTTGTGCCCTATTATGAGACATAACTAAGAGCAAATAAAGGCAAATTAAAATGTAAGAAAAGACAAACAACAAACATGCAGACCAGCACAATCTCATCAATGGGCTTGTATGATATCGCAAAAAAAAAAAAAAAAAAAAAAAAAAACGTATGCACAGCAATTTATATGATATATACGAAATTACAGCATCATGTGACAGTTAAGCTTAGGCACAAAAGTTAAAGATAGGGGGTCAATTCCTCTCCAATCCTGATGCAAAGCAGAAAAGAACAGGCTGTGTTATTATTAATGTTGAATTTACATGATGAGGCATGGTGGGTGATTTTGTTGCTCTGGACTGGGAGACACGTTTCACACACACCTGTGGCGCACTTGGATCAGAAAGAACGCGTTATAATAGATGGGTACATTAGACTGTAAGGGCCAATCACATTCACGACTTTCAGCCCCTTCAATCACAGAGCTCCTCCCGACATACTGAAAGTTTGGGAATTAGTTTTCCTCAGAGGAAATTTATTGTCTGAGACTTGGGACGAAAATTCCTTTTAAACTTTATGTTTGAAACAGAACAATCTCTATCACATCATGCTGCTCATCACAGTGCCATCTGCCTGTATTGTAATTAAGAATGTGGAGCTCCAGGCTGCATTTTGGCCGGCATTGAAGATGACTCGCACAGCTGTGACCCCGTGTTTAGGATGGAAACAACCGGTGAAAGACTGGGAGGAATGGGCGGTCCAAAGGGAGTTACAAGCGGAGCGAGAAGTTTAAAATGATTCCCCATTATTCATGGAGCTGTGTGAACTTCTTTCAATGTGTCCATCTCCAAAGCGCCTGTTGATGTGCAGTAGAAACTGTTAAGAATATTTAATCAAAAGACACCTCTGATGTGCACAGAATGTAGTCTATATCCACCACGTTCCACTTCTGGGACTGCTCCGTTGCCGCCAGAAATTCTGCCGGATTTTACTTTTTTTGGCCAGATGTCTGTTACCTTCCGCTTTTTTTGTGTTGGAATTTTAAACTCCGGTGGATTTCTGAGGACTATGGTTAATTGCTCCTCAGATCTCTGCAGGGTAAATCCAGACAGCTAGCTAGACTATCTGTCCAATCTGAGTTTTCTCTTGCAAGACTAAAGCAACTTTTAAACGTACATGTTCCACCAAAACAAGTTCCTTCCCGAGGCTATTTTGCAGCGACACCGTGGCTCTGTCTGGCGCTTAGCACCGCCCAAGACGATTGTGATTGGTTTAAAAGAAATGGCAATAAACCAGAGCACGGTTTTCTCCCATCCCGGAATGCTGTGTGGACTAGCCAGACCCTCCTCCGCATCGCTGTGGAGGAAGGTCTGGCAATGCGACACTACACAGAATGTAACCAGCGGATCTGCCGTGCATTAAATGTGTCTTGACAGTGACATCATCACTCCAGTTAGAGAGTGCAGATGGAACAGATACCTGCTGCCTTCAGATGGCTGCGAAGTGCGTCCCACGAAACAGAAAGACCTTCTGTACAACCCAGTCTCACGGCAGTTCGTGAAATGGTCACGTTATTTAATCTATTGATTTGTGTTCACGGGGACGTTTGTCGTTTTTTTCGTGGTGGCCAGCACGAAAATGTAAACTAATGTATTTAAATGGGAAGCATATGTCGTGGTCACAGCATGACTACGGTAGCGATTAGTATGAAATGCCAAAAATCCGCGTAAAGAGGTTGGTTGGGGTGGTGGACAATTCAGGAGGCCAGGGATTGTGTCCCACGTGTGGCGTTTGCTTTCCCCGTTAATCTGCGTATAGACCATTTTGTGCTGGCCACCACGAAAAAAACGTCCCTGTGAACACAAATCAAAAGATTAAAAATAACGCGACCATTTCACGAACTGCCGTGAGTCCGTTTTGTTCTGTAGTACTAAGGCAAAGGCACGAGGATTGTACAGTTGAGAAATTCCCTGCTGCTGCTGCAGGCCAGGAAACAACCGCATGCTGTTGGGCTGCTAGCAGCTAGCTTCAAAACAGTCACCAAAATGATACTTTTAAGTAAGAACAGTACACATCACAAATAGATAACAGAGATGAATGGAGAATAAACAGACAACTAGAGGTCAGGGAGAATGTGTTGGCAGCTTTGCTTCATAACTGTGAGCAGAAAAATGCGACACCTATCTGTCGCTCCCGCTGACTGATGTGCTTATGTCTGAGGTTTGGTTTTGGAGTGATATAATCCATCATTTAGATTAAGTTAACAAGGCACAACCAGACAGTGATGAAGCTGGTTGCCAGCCTGTTGATGAACTACACATTTCAATATGAGCAGAAGAAAGCAGACACAGTTCTGTCGCTCATGCTGGATGATGTATTTACAGTTAAAGTTTTGTTTTTCAGAGTGACATATTCCATCTGTTAGATCAACCTAAGGAGCCTCGGGGCAGAGATCAAACTGTCTGCCAGCTTGATAAAAAAACTAAAGACTTGACACATTTCAAAACAACCTCATTGAGTCAAAGATGGAATGAACTGCCACACTAACTAATCATCTCACTCAACAAACAAGAGTTCCTTTCTCACATTAGCAGCAGTTGTTCCTCACTCACTAAGCAACATCTTCATCAGTGTCTGACACCATAGCAAATGTTTGCAAATGTGACCTTTCTGATAAAAGAAATGTGTTTTTTTTTTTTTTTTTTCTTGTGATATGGCCCATCTGCCGTGCTGTTTAAATGGAACATGAGAACACTTCAGTGGGGGGGGCAATTTTTATGTGTGAATACGTGTGATGTGTGAAATGTTTCAATGTGTGAAACAAAAAACTTCTGCTTCTTAATACACTATTACTCCTCTATTATGAAATTATAAGTTTTCACTGTATTAACTAGATAGAGAAATATGAAAAAATTGGCAAAGAAAGATTTATGCAAAATGACAAAGGATTAGTTCACCAATATTACAAAAACATATATTCTGACTAGGGTACTATGTGGTATGTAGCAGATGTTTTTGATTTGATTTTGAGATATCCGTCTCTGAGATTTTTATGCCTCTGCCCTAATACAGTGGAGGTGAAAGAAATTTAATTTAAACTGCTCAAAACATGAAAATGTTACACATAACAAATTTAACATTATATACTGTATGTAACTGTAGTAGATTATTTTAGTTTAATGATTACAATTACAAATTGTATGTTAAATAGTCCAGCAAGGCTGCAAATTCCGAGCATACAAATTGTTTCTTATTTTATTTATTCATTCAACATTTCACATTGGGGTGTGTTGTTGTTGTAGTTTTTGTCCCATTCACACAAAACTGGATTTGCAGGTGAAGGCAGTTCTTCAGGCATGAATGACATATTTCATTAAAGCTCAGGTGAGCATTTTTGATTGTGTGCCCAGATTTTACAACCTTACAGGTTCACCGTATTCTGGCATTCCTTTCAGCGTGGTCAACAGCCACAAATGAACAAGAATGTTCAGACAAGATATTCACACGGGGAGACAGACAGAGAGGGTGGCAGAGGAGCAGAGAGAACCAGCATGAGGTTTTCTTAATTGGCTGCTAATTGACTGAGAGACAAGCAGCCAGTAAGAAATGGAGGGCGAGCTTCCAACACAAAAGTCTCCTCAAAAGAAAGGTTTATCAGCTCGCCTCAGAAGTGCTTGTGCGAACCGAGAGACGAGAGCGAGACAAGGAAGGTGTACTCCTTATCTTAGACAGAGGTCAGCTCTGTCTAAAAAATGCAGCGGGGACGAGACAGAGAGGGATTACCTCCGAGCCTAATTATGGGATGCCTGCAAATGATGTCCCAGCCAATCAATGTGGGGGGGGGTCACAGTAATTCCCGTATGTGTCACAGCGGGACATAAAATGGAAATTGCTCACGCTGGTACTTGGGAGGCGACCTCCCATATACAGCAGCAATCTGCAGACAGGAAGAGCATGTTTTAATCATCCGCTTTGGAGTGACTGTAATGTAATTCAGAGGACTGACTACGCTCACAGAATTGATTCATATACAGTCTGCGGAGTCGACATAATGTATTTCAAGGAAACAGGAAAAGAGAGGCAATGATATATACTTACACCGCTTTATTCAAGGAACATTTAGGTATCGAGCTAGGGCAGTTTTAGGGTATTCGCTGTGTGGCCATAAGATAAGATACACCTTTATTGGTCCGACACAATTCAGTTGGCACAATAGAAAAAACAGAAATAAATACAGATGAGTATGGAAAGTAGCAGTAATAAATAATAAGAGATGAATAAACTGAAATAGAATAGTATAAAATAGAAACTAAACAGAGCCATAAAGCATCATATTGGATTAATTGCCATTTGAAATAAAAAATAAAAAGGAAACCAACATATCACTGCCAAAACCATGTTTATCTGTCTAATTAAATAAAAGTAGCACAGTTGGCGGGCTTTGTAATCATACAGTATTTCATGTCTGACCAATGGCATGTATAGAAAATCCTACTCAAACTCAACTAGATGGTGGAATTGGTATTTGACCCACTCATTACCTTCTCATTATGTCACCGAGTTACTGCAGGCTCGGGAGCCACACGCAATCCCCAAGCGTTGCCTAATAATATTAATGGTGTTGATAATGCTCCTCAAAATGAGTTTAATCTAAAAAAGTGATTGAATTTCAAGTAAGTAATTAAAGCAAGTAATTTGAGGAAATAATTGAACCTTATATTAAGACTAACTAGTCATGGTGTGCAGAAACTTGTTAATTCAGGTGTGAGGAAGGCAAGATCCATTATCACACCGAACCGTCTGCTTTAATAAGGCAGCCACAGTTGTGTTACCACGGCAGCAGCGGCTTCACTGGCAGAGAAGTGAGAGAGTGGTTCAGAACCTGATTTAAAAAGGTTTGCCTTTGATGATGATTGGCCCATGGGTTGCTATTGGTTACAATATTCTAGCCCCCGGGCTATGCAAACATTTCCCTTGCAAAATCTTACTTACAACCGTTATTCTAATTTTAGCTTTTAGATACATCAAAGTTGAATGGGGGGGAACGTACTTAGGCCAAGACTGTGCCCCTGCAGTTCTTCTGTAGGCTAGGACTTAAATGCTATCTATCTGCTCGTGTAAATGTGTGATAAAGTAATACCATACCTAATTCCTCTCTCTATTAGATAAGTTGCAGGTCAAAATAAGACTATTTAATTACACTAATTACTGTTACTACATGGTAGAGTAGTTGAAACGTGTCATGTCAACATCCAAAATGTCATGTCCAGCACAAATCAGTAAAACAGACAAACAGAGGTCAGTGTACCATGACAAATGACAGTACTATAGAAAGAATAAAATAATAAATAGCCATCGTTGCATGCTTTATCATGTAAGCTGTTGATAAGGATCATATTTAAAGTAGCTACTTTCTGAATTTAATAACCTGATGGCGGAGGAATAACATTTTCAACGATTACTATATGTCAGTCCCTCCAGGATTTCACTGCCTTTTTTTGAGATTGTTGCAGCCCAAAATGTCTGATTTTGCGGCAGCTGTTGTAAAAAATTGCAAAAGAGAAAAGTTCATTTTTTTTTGGTATACTTCTTTAAAAATAAACTTGTTTCGGGGACAATAATACGGAGCCCCAGACATTACATCCGAAAAAAATAAAATAAATTGCAAAAATGCTAATTTATGGCCACAATATACTAGTTTGGGGCCATGAAATAATTATTTGTGGCAACAATATACTAATTTGTGGCCATAATATACTAATATGTCGCCATGAAATACTAATTTGTGGCCATGATATACTAATTTGTGGCCACGAAATGCTAATTTATGGCCACAATATACTAATTTGTGGCCATAAAGTAATTAAGTACTAATGTAATTCAGAGGACTGACTACGCTCACAGAATTGATTCATATACAGTCTGCGGAGTCGACATAATGTATTTCAAGGAAACAGGAAAAGAGAGGCAATGATATATACTTACACCGCTTTATTCAAGGAACATTTAGGTATCGAGCTAGGGCAGTTTTAGGGTATTCGCTGTGTGGCCATAAGATAAGATACACCTTTATTGGTCTGACACAATTCAGTTGGCGCAATAGAAAAAACAGAAATAAATACAGATGAGTATGGAAAGTAGCAGTAATAAATAATAAGAGATGAATAAACTGAAATAGAATAGTATAAAATAGAAACTAAACAGAGCCATAAAGCATCATATTGGATGAATTGCCATTTGAAATAAAAAATAAAAAGGAAACCAACATATCACTGCCAAAACCATGTTTATCTGTCTAATTAAATAAAAGTAGCACAGTTGGCGGGCTTTGTAATCATACAGTATTTCATGTCTGACCAATGGCATGTATAGAAAATCCTACTCAAACTCAACTAGATGGTGGAATTGGTATTTGACCCACTCATTACCTTCTCATTATGTCACCGAGTTACTGCAGGCTCGGGAGCCACACGCAATCCCCAAGCGTTGCCTAATAATATTAATGGTGTTGATAATGCTCCTCAAAATGAGTTTAATCTAAAAAAGTGATTGAATTTCAAGTAAGTAATTAAAGCAAGTAATTTGAGGAAATAATTTAACCTTATATTAAGACTAACTAATCATGGTGTGCAGAAACTTGTTAATTCAGGTGTGAGGAAGGCAAGATCCATTATCACACCGAACCGTCTGCTTTAATAAGGCAGCCACAGTTGTGTTACCACGGCAGCAGCGGCTTCACTGGCAGAGAAGTGAGAGAGTGGTTCAGAACCTGATTTAAAAAGGTTTGCCTTTGATGATGATTGGCCCATGGGTTGCTATTGGTTACAATATTCTAGCCCCCGGGCTATGCAAAAATTTCCCTTGCAAAATCTTACTTACAACCGTTATTCTAATTTTAGCTTTTAGATACATCAAAGTTGAATGGGGGGGAACGTACTTAGGCCAAGACTGTGCCCCTGCAGTTCTTCTGTAGGCTAGGACTTAAATGCTATCTATCTGCTCGTGTAAATGTGTGATAAAGTAATACCATACCTAATTCCTCTCTCTATTAGATAAGTTGCAGGTCAAAATAAGACTATTTAATTACACTAATTACTGTTACTACATGGTAGAGTAGTTGAAACGTGTCATGTCAACATCCAAAATGTCATGTCCAGCACAAATCAGTAAAACAGACAAACAGAGGTCAGTGTACCATGACAAATGACAGTACTATAGAAAGAATAAAATAATAAATAGCCATTGTTGCATGCTTTATCATGTAAGCTGTTGATGAGGATCCTATTTAAAGTAGCTACTTTCTGAATTTAATAACCTGATGGCGGAGGAATAACATTTTCCATGATTACTATATGTCAGTCCCTCCAGGATTTCACTGCCTTTTTTTGAGATTGTTGCAGCCCAAAATGTCTTTTTTTTTTTTGGTATACTTCTTTAAAAATAAACTTGTTTCGATGACAATAATACGGAGCCCCAGACATTACATCCGAAAAAAATAAATTGTGGCCACGAAATACTAATTTGTGGCCATAAAATGCTAATTTATGGCCACAATATAGTAGTTTTTGGCCATGAAATAATTATTTGTGGCAACAATATACTAATATGTCGCCATGAAATACTAATTTGTGGCCATGATATACTAATTTGTGGCCACGAAATGCTAATTTATGGCCACAATATACTAATTTGTGGTCACAAAATAATTATTTGTGGCAACAATATACTAATTTGTGGCCATAAAGTACTAATTTGTGGTCACGAAATGTTAAGTTGTGGCCACAATATACTAATTTGTGGCCACGAAATACTAATTTGTGGCCACAAAATATTATTTTGGGGATAACGACGTAGCCTAACTATAATGTAGGTAGTTATGTCATCCCTTCACACATGTTTTGTTATTTATGGTCATCACAGAGCCAGTACCTCAGAGGTCACCATATATTATAAGTACAGTAGCAGTTACAGTGGGGTCACATATTCTGACGACTGCTACTTGTAAGATATGGTGACCTCTGTTGTACTGGCTCTGTGATGACTCCAATTAAGAAAACATGTCCAGATTAGTGTGACAATGACAATATTTTGAAGTTTAACTCCTTTATTAAGCAGTTACAGTGGGGTCACATATTCTGACAATTTATCCAATGTGCTGGTCCATTAAATATTTAGTACTCTCTTTTCTTTACAGTAAAATATGATTATTTCAAGTTAATGTAGGTCTAGTGTAAGGTTTTAGGTAGGTTATTACAAATGTAACTCGTGCATGCAGTCACAAAGAAATACACGTTTAGAAATATTTCAGAGAAAAGGTACCTTAAGATATTTTATTTACTTTCAGATAAACTATGTTACTATGCCTGAGGTGGTTAATATGGTCACCAGCGGTTTACTCTTTCTCCTTAGGAAGCAATAATAAACTGTGAATAATCATACAGCTTGCACCCGTGGGTGTAATGTATTAATGTTATTTCGCCGTTTGCATAGACGCTCTTTTTCACCCTCCATTGTCTACCACGTACGGGCAGATGATTTTCAGCAGCGCCCTCTGTGGTCACAGTTTTTGGTGGGTCACAGCTTTCGGTGCAACACCGGCATCCAAGTCGTACCTTTGCCGGTAAAGCATCAAGGCTCTTAAGGCTCTTAACGATTCCTTGCAATACCACGCTTTTTAGAATGTCTTTGTAACTCATTCCCAGCCTAAAACACAATTCAATCACCTTTAGCTTGCTCTGGGCAGCCTATAGCAGAACTGCCCACATTCTAGTTAGACTACGTGTTATCCCCCAAATTTGTGGCCACAAATTAGCATTTCGTGACCACAAATTAGTATATTGTGGCTAAAAATTAGTATTTCGTGGCCACAATTATAAAAAAAATTTTAGGATGTCATGTCTGGGGCTCCGTAGGAATAAAACTACTCTTGGCTGAGTTTTCCTAGTAACCTTCCTAAAAAGGCTCAGGATTCTGCAAATGTTGGTATAACTCACACATACAGTAATTGCTAAAGACACCGCATCAGCAAATTCCTAATTATCACGTGTGATAAATAATGACTGATAGTGAATAATGCTTGCTGTATAAAGCTTTTATTAATCAGAACCAGTTGTCTTTTCAATTGCGTTTTATCTGTTGTCACACCTCATGTTGCATCATGCTTAAAAAAAATCTGCTCAGTTAAAAATGATAATAAAATCAGTATGCGGTTTATCTGATTATACTTACATTACATGTGTAATTGTATTTTCCAATGAAATATGACCAACATTTTTTGGTTTATCCCTGTCACAACTCTTCTGTCTGGATGATAAATGAAGATAATCTAAATTGTTCTCCCCAGACACTTGTTTTTAGCTCTGTTACATACTGGGAATTTACATTTGAGGTAGAATTGAAGGATGATTAGAGTTAGAATAAATGAAAAATACTTTTCTTAGGGATTTGCTCTATAGGTTTTGTATTAGTATTAGTATTAGTATTAGTCCACAGTGTGCCTGATGTCCAAGGCCAACATTATAAATGGACATTATGTTTGCTCCATGTCTGTGTATCCAGATTGGTACACCTGGTGCAACCCTGACTCCAAACAGCCTGCCTTCAACTCTGTCACCCTTCGAAAGCATAGTGTAGCAGTCTGGGTATAGTAGAAATAAACAGCAAACATTTTTTTATCTCTGAAACGAAGTATGGCCAGACCTCAGTCAGTATGTATCAAACTATTTGCCCAAACTTTATTGGCATAACAGAATAATGCTTGCGGATGAGTGTTGTTTTCCATTTTTGCCAGATGAATCACTGCTGTGGTACACAGTATTGCCATGACTAACATTTTGTCCGTTTGCAGTGGCTGAAGCAGCTCATGGAGAGAATGACTATGTCAGCGAGCCAACCTCGCTCCTCCAGAGTAAAGTGCAGGAGCGGATTGTATACCCTGCCAGCCCTTCAACCACCCACAGTCCCCCCGGGCCAACAATGGAATCACATCCAGAGCCTGATTGCACCCAAACAGTAAAAAAATAAAATAAAAAATAAAATAAAATAAAAAAACTACAGGCAAGGAATACCTGTATTTGCAAAAAAAACAAGTCATTTTTAGACTTGACATTGACATTAGATTTCTTTTTTAAATGACCAAAGCATCGGTGCTATGCAGTATGTGGTAGGCTAATTGCTGCTGTGCTTATAGTTATCTTATTCAAAAAAAAAGATACAAATTAATCTTTACTGTATTAAACACATTTTTGAGCTCAGCATGTACAAGGTACACTGAGTCCAACATTGACAAAAGCTCACACCCTCGCCTGGTTACTTCCTGGCAGCGAACTGCCAGTGATTGAGATGGAACAACCTGAAACAGTGGTCCCAAATCACTTCAGTATTGTCACACAACCCAGTCTCACAGCAGTTGGTGTAATGGTCATGTTATTTTGATCTATTGATTTGTGTACAGGATCATGACCATTTCACGAACTGCCATGAGACTGGGCTACTCTAGGGGATGCAACAACATGGAAATGAAACGCCACACGCGGTAGACAGTGACAACAACGGCCGCCGGGACACGATTCGCGGTCTCTGGTGGGACGCAACAACGGGGAAATGAAACGCCACACAACAGGATGGACCGCCACACGCGGGAAGCGATCCTTGGTCTCTGGGGGAAGGGGGACGAGGTACAACAACTGGACGGTTGTGGTTAGGAAAAGAAGAACGCAGAAAGGAACTGCACACGCGGGACGTGATCCCCAGTCTCCGCATTGAAAGTCCTGTGTTGTTTGACCCATCCACCACCCCAACCAACCTCCTGACGCGGATTTTCGGCATTTCAAGACTACTCGCTACCGTAATCGTGCTGTTATCACGAAAGACGCTTCCCATTGAAATACATTAGTTTAAAATTTGTCCTCACCACCACAAAAAAACCCGACATGAACGTGTCCCTGTACACAAATCAATAGATTAAATAACGTCACCATGAGACTGGGCTGTGTCACAGTATATTGTAGCATTGGCTTACTTCAGGCAAAACATGTAGGCTACAGAATGCCACCACCACAGGTCATCCTTAACTTTTTTGTCACTCTTTCATTTTTCCCCATCTATGTTAAGCCAGTTTCAGTGGGGAAAGGCGCAAGTTATGAAAAATGTCCATGTTAAAAGAATGCTGGAGAGAAAGATGAGGCATAAGAATGAAGAGAGAAATAAGAGGTGCTGAGCAGATGGACATATTGTGGAAATACAGTACTAATAAAATGGATATCTTTCCTGTGAAGTCTCCAACGCAGTCAGGACATCCATCATGGTGCAGCTGGCAGGGTGGTGTGTCACATGAATACTTCATAGCTCCAACATTTATTCATTCCGTATACCTTCTCTATTCACCTTTGTGAGAATTCCATGGAGCTAATTCAACCTCAAATGTAAAGCATAAAAAAAGTTTCAGAAAATATCCATTTCTGCATTCCTGCAAAATTGACCATTTGCTGAAGCAGATTCCAACTTCTGACTGAGTGGCAAAGTACAGGCTAGTTTTATTTCTAAAGCTTGGAAAATTAGGCAAACTGGACTAAATAATGCACGTATACAATATGAGATCAGTTAATTTTGATGCATGTCAAGTATGAAGGCATACAGAATATTCCTATACAATATCCCATACATATACAGTACATTTCATACATATTTTCATATACATTTCCTATAATTTGTCTCACACCTATGATAGTCTGTCTTATAAGCCTGTTTTTTGGGCTAGATTTCTATTGATGCAAGATACTACATTAATATATATAATTTGAATTAAATTTCAAAATAAAGCCGCTTCTTAAAGATAATGTATCGATATTTTCACTTTGTATCGATAATATTGGATTGTTTAGGATTGAATCGATCCAGATCGATGTACACCCATAGTTACTAGTTTCATGCAAAACATTTGGGTTTGGGATTTCTAAAGTTTTCACATGACAAGAACAGTATCTGTCAGTCAATCACCATCCTCCAGCCTTACTTTCAAAGTGACTTCCAGTGAGTAATGTAAGGTAGGGGATGTCTCAACAGTGTGCAGAGAGTGATGGAAAAAAACTCTAGTTGACCTTTGCAGTTGATGAATCCTGCTTGGATTTCAAAATGCACCTTTTCTGTTTGGTCCACACACTTACATCAGTGATGGTTCCATCAGTGTGCGTATGTGTTAGTTACTGACCTGCCAGCAGCAACATTGAGTGATTGGATTCAAAGGGACTCCGAGGATTACAAAATCCACAGGTAGCAAGCAGGAACCTATTGGAACTCTGCCTGAGCGCAAATTTAAGAACTTGTTTTTCAGAAAGTGTGTTAGATAGGCTGTGTGTTGGTTCACTGCTCCCACTTTCACTGCTGCCCTCATCTAACAACCCAGTTTGTCATGCAGAAGAGATGCTGTCAATGTATCTCTTATAGCCATATTGGGGGTCTTCAGTTCCTTGGCATCAAAACAGCTGCCTTCCTAAAAGTACAACGTTGTCAACATCATCCATTTTCTAAGCATTTGCCCGACTGAAGTGTCCTTGAGCAAGATACTGGATCTCTACCAGCTTTACACTCTTATTCTGTATGTGATGCTGACCTCTCAGGGAAGACGGTAAAGAAAAGGATTCATCATTATACTGAGGTGTAATCACACATGAGTTCTAAATTGTGTTTGGAAGAAAGTATTTACAATCCTTAAAGGAATACGCCACCATTTGTTGAAATAGTTCTTATCACAGTCTACCCTGGCTGTAGATAGGTGGACCAACGCATTTTTTGTCTAAGTGCAAGTAGTTAGGTTGTTTTTTTTGTCTTTTGTTGGCTCACTTTTACTCACAACATGCTAACCGGCAACATAGGATTCCATTCACTACGCTAAGCTAACTAGCGGTGCTGCACAGGACTAAAACAATGCATGCACACAAAATGTGTTGGCCCACCTATCTACAGCTAGGGGAGACCGTGATAAGCCCTATTTCAACAAACGGTGGCGTATCCCTTTAACTTTGGATCTGCATGCAAACACTGTAAAGCCTGAGATTAGACAGTTACTAAAAAGATAAAAAGATTTTTCAGGAAATCCCTTTGAAATTAGACACATTTCTGCTAAATTCGTAAAGCAAGCAGTCTACAGTATGTCTACCCTATCAACAATCCAAATCTTAATTATGATAGATTAAATAACCCAAAAATGAGTTTAAAGTTAACAAAACTTCTATTTGTATTTCTGCTTTTGGCTTTTTTTTTTTTTTTAAAACACAAATAGAAAGTTCCCACATACAGCTGATAATTCATTACTCGTGTTCTGATCAGCAGTCAACAGTCACAGCGAGGTGTTAATTATGTCCAGTCCACAGAATAGTTTGGCCCCGTCAAACACATTTGGTAGTGTTCATTGGTAGGAAGCCAGTGACTCTAGTTACTGGTTGGTCTCCGTTGCCGCATTTCAGTCAAGGACTGCGAAATTAATTAAAAGGTTATCAAAACCAACATTATAACTGTCTAACCGACCGCATTTTAGTCATGTTGATACATTCGATAAGTTTTAGTTAAGTAAAGTCAGCGGTATTAAGCACTATTATTAACTACTTAAATATTAAAAACCCCAAAGTAAGACGCTGATTTCTTAATGCTATGATGTTACATATTTTGTTTAGACTAAATAAGTCTTTTGAGAGCTTGTGGCCAACCTGCACCACTCGCATACGGGAAGAACTAAACGACATTGATGCTCTGCACTCTAACATAAATAAGATTGTTTTAATACAGTTCTGGAGGGGTTATGTTAACGATGGCTTCAGTGCGAGCCGGGATTTCAGGCCACCTAAAAAAAAAATCCTTGACACAGAAATGGTAAAAAACATTTCAGTACTACCCAGTTTACAGTCTTCTCACATGTTCTCTCCTCTTTGATAAAGCTTGTAGTTAGGGAGTGAGGAGTGGCAGAAAAAGCCTTAATTTATCATTGACGTAAACAGGTGCCACAAATAAACTTGCTCGCCTTAAGAAATCAATTCTCCAACTTCCTAAAGCTAAAGGAGGCCTTGCACTTCCCAACTTTCAGCAGTATTACTGGGCCTTTAACATCAACAAGCTTCTTTTTTGAACAAAGATATCTACTCTGACAGTCCTCCATGGGTGCATATAGAAACGTCATCAGTGAAAAGCACTCTCTATTCAGTTGTCTGCTCTCAGCTTCCCTTAGTTGTAAACAAAGTTTCAGATAATCCAGTAGTCACTAGCTCTCTTAAAATGTGGGTCCAATTTAGGAAACATTACGGTTTACATAGAGGCTCCATTACATGTCATTTAGCTGACGCTTTTATCCAAAGCGACTTACAATTGCTACATATGTCAGAGGTCGCACGCCTCTGGAGCAACTAGAGGTTAAGTGTCTTGCTCAGGGACACATTGGTTGATGTATCGCAGCGGGAATGATGGTATCGCACCAAAGGCATGCGTCATATCCACTGCGCCATCGCCACCCCTCCACTTATATGCCCATCCTCAATAACTACTTTTTCCCCCCATCTAGTTCAGACCCTTCGTCTCTGGTCATCTAATGGCCTTCGCAATATTTGTGGCCTTTATGACGAGAGAGTATTTGTCTCTTTCTCTTCCTTATCTGAAAAGTATAACCTACCCAGCCATCACTTATTCCGGTTCTTTCAAATCAGACACTTTGTACAAAAGCAGTTCCCCTACTTTCCCAATCGTCCCCCTGAATCAAAAATTGATCACTTTCTTGCTTTAAATGCTAACCACAGGCATTTAATTTCAGTCATTTATAACTTAATAAATTCTATTAATTCTGACACTAATGCCACTCTTAAAGATACCTGGGAGCAAGACCTCGGTGTTACTTTTACAGAGGATCTATGGCATAACATCTTGAACCAGGTGCATACCTCTTCCATATGTGCGAGGCATGGCTTAATGTAATGTAAAATACTATTCCGAGTGCACTTAACTAATGCCAAATTGGCAAAAAATCTTTCCAGACAAGAGTGATGCCTGCAACCATTGTAAGCTCTCTCCTGCCAACCATCTACACATGTTTTGGACTTGCCCGCAGCTGGTGGCCTATTGGTCTAATGTATTTCAGACGTTTAAAAAAGCTATCAACACTAGTATTGACCCTGATCCTATTATAGCCTTATTTGGGGTTTCCCCTTTGCCTGATTTGGCTGCCCAAGATCGTAAAATCATTGCTTTTACTACAATCTTGGCTAGACGGGCCATCCTTCTTAGGTGGAGGCATGCCTCTCCCCCAACACATGAAAGGTGGATACAGGAAATTTTTCACTGTATTGGACTTGAAAAATTACGATATTCACTTTCTGGTTCTCTTACATCATTTTACAAGACCTGGGGTCCCTTTTTAAATTACATTAAGGGTTTTTCTTGTGCACCTATAACTGGCAATGATACATAATTTTCACTTATTAGGAGGATCTTTGTAGGGGAATTTTTTTTTTTTTTTTTTTTTTTTTTTTCTTTTCATGTTAGGGGTTAGTAATGGACAATATCTTACTGTATACTGTTTATGATGTTTTATTCTGCATTGTCATTGAAAACCAATAAAAAGATTTGGAGTAAACAGGTGCCACATGCACATTTAAAGAGTTTACTTTTTCAAACAAAAGACACAAAAAGGTGGGGCATCTGGGTAGCTCACCTGGTAGAGCATGCACCCATATACTGAGTCTCAGTACTGGACGCAGCAATACATATTGAAAACAATACAGAATGCCTGAGAGTCTTACTGCATTTTATTATATTATATTTTGCAACAGTGGATGTGCAACTCAAAAAACATTTCTAGTGACTGCATTGAATAGTGAAAGTATGATCCTACTGTTACTGAAAAGAATGGTCTTATTGCCATTTCTGTGATGGATTTCTTTTTGTACCATCATGCTGTTTTAGACATGGAAATATTTTATCTAAGACAATTACACGAATACCCCATTTTAACAATTAAAATGGAAATAGGATAATAAAGTATACTTTACAACAACTAGGTTTAGTCATGCTTTGGGTGGATGCTACAGTATATGGGTTGCCTGTCACCAAATTAGCTGTAGCATAAGCAGCAGAAATGGGCAGGCAGACATGCATCTTCACTTATCTTGTCCTTTCCAGGTAGCCCATATTTCCACTAAATGCCAAACTTTCTTCTAAAATAGAATGCCGCATCAATTTACCACATTGCTTCAAACATTGGATGTTCAAAGCAATATGAGTTAGTTTTATTATTTCTCCAGTTTGTTCAGATTGTTTCTGAATTTGTTGGTAATGTCCTGCTTTTATTTTATTTTTCAAATAAAGCAGAACATACTGTAATCAGATTTAATTAATTAGTGATCCAATGCTAAAGTTGTCAATATATTAGGATGTCAGACTACGGAGAACCACTGAGGGATGCAGAATTATGGACGTACTGTGTCCTAATGAGACAAATTACCACATTCTGCACAGATGTTCCTCTTTTCAGTTGACGTGATTGCTGCAGCGGTAAAAGGTTGTGATGGCCATATGAAGCCTCATAAAGCTTCATAAACCATTTACTTTATTTTCTAAGCCAACTACATGGTTATTTTAATGTGGAAATATTACATATTATATAATTAAAAGCAGATCAGCTGCACAGTTTTTTATTACTGTATATCATTAATTTCCCACTCGTATGGGCAGGAATTACGTCACTCGACTTTGTCTTCTCGTCTCTTTGGTACCAGACAATGCACGCTCCATAAACTAGACGGAATAGCGACCTCGCGTTTGTTAGGATTAGGGGTTGGTCTTTATTGTTGAAAACTTGAAGCAAGAAGCTGTAGCCTAATTTTCATGTTTTAGAACTCAGATTTAATGAAGTCACATGGTATAATAATTGCGTGGAAGTTTAAATATCAGCCTAAGTAAAATTAAAAAAAAGTCTTTTAGGAGACATACAACACACGTATATCCAGAGCCACAGTTCCACTTCCTGTGTCAACCAGCGGAAACACGGACAGCGCCACTCTGCCATTGCTGACCACATCGTTAGGAAGTAGATAGTACATCCTGTCATCCGAATTCAAGCACTCTGCTGCCACCTAGTGCCTACAGTTATCAAGTGCATATCCCTCATTTCTCGCGGCAACATCACAGCAGCAATCCCGTCAAATGACACGAGATGACATCTATCTTGAATTTTGAATGTTGTAACTTGAGGATCATCTTGCCTCAGAGTTTATCTCCTCCTCATTTTCCTTCATTTATTGACAATCAATATTTACTTGCACATTACTTACACATTCCTACAGAATTTCAGATATTGGGCCACAGCTAGTGACACAAACGTGGAACTTTTAGTGCACAGGTATACTCTCACACGTAATAACGTTTCCCTTTTCCCCAATTAATTCAACTTGCATCTTCTTTCAAATCGCTAAAGGTTTCCTATTTAATCACCCTCCAACTACTCAGATTTATGCTATTGCTCATTATCTTCAAAACTAAAAAGTGTATACAAAGCATTCAGATGTTTCAAGCCAAAGAGCAAAGCTAGTGTTTGCAGAATTATGGATCTGTCTCCCTGAGAGAGGTGCCCCAATAGACTCTCATCTATACAAAGAAACCTTCCGTGACAGCCCAGTATATAGTCTAAGCATCGAGGGGAGCTTTACCTCTTCACACTTCTCTGACTTTTGCTCAGCTTCTTAACCTCAACAGCATACTGATTGAATCAGCCGCACAAAATCTACCCACAGAAAACAACTTTTTCTTTAGATTTTTTTTTTGCTTCCTCACGTGCAGGCTTGTAAGCTCCAAAATGCTTGAGTTTTCCTTGCAAGTTGTTTCAGTAGCTCACTAGGGCAGAAAGCTAGACACAAATCGGTAACAGCAGAAAAGGTTTTGTATTCCTGTATTCCTTGGTATTAAAAAGGACAGAAACAACATTCGATAGCTCCAATGAGGATTACACAGTGTGCCAATGGTTTACTGGTGCTGTTGCTCCTGCATGCTAACAAAATAGTACCACGTTTTAGTCTTACCTTGGTTAAAATGGTGCTCAAATTGTACTATCTTCAATAGTAAATGTTTATTAAATGATAATTCTGGTTAAATACAACCTAGGTTTATTTTCATCCACTCTCTGTTCCCATCATTCTTGTCAGTAATACTGTAGTAATCTAACTCAAGTCCATTGCTGAGGTATGGCACCTCATCGCTAAACAGAAGTTGGATGGGGCAGGGAACACAAGCAGTAAGACAGGTTTCATACAATCCCACAGGTTAGCTAAATCTATGACGTCTGTAAACGTCATAGTCAAGTCCAACTTGTTAGTTCAACTTTAATCTACAATGTCATGTGTGCATTTACCAACCTTGTCTCCTAAAGAATTAAGTTACCATACATCAACACATCATTCTCAATTATGTTTCAGGGGAAACAATGTTGTGAATTAAAACAAAACTACTTGGTTAGGTTTAGGCAAGATAACTACTTTGTTAGAAGAAAAAAATCCTGTTTTGGTTAAAATAAGTGTTTATAAGTAATTTAAGTATGTTACGTATGTGACGTAGGATATCAGAAGCGATTAAGTACGTTACGTTAAGTCAATCGTGACCTCTTGTTTAACAAGTGGTACAAACAGCTTTCTTCTGAGTGAAATTCCCGTGTTTGTTTCATCCACGAATTAAGACTAAGTGACTAAAGCAATCTTAGTTGACAACGAAGGATTAGTCCATTTAGTTTAGGGCAAATATGGTGTTCCACAGGGACCAGTTCTTGGTCTACTTTGTACATCCTGCCACTTGGTTGCATCTTCATAGAATACAACAGAAAATAACATTGCTAACCCCCATTATACTGTACACAAATCTTTCTTCCTGTAACAGGCAATGATCCATCCCAGCTTTTAAAACTCCTTGTCAGATATCCATCACTAGAAGTGTAACAACTTACTAACAAGATCTACATTTGGTCCAAAACGCAGCTGCTAGACTCCTAAAAGATCTAAGAAGTTTAATCATATAACAGCTGTCCTACTGTCATCTATTTTTCTAGAACTTTCTATTTCTTCACTCTTTTTTAAACATATCACATTTGTGATTTGTCTTATACTTAACCTAAGTGTGCAGAGCATCTTTGATTCGTCACATAAACTGAAGCTGAAGTTAGGTAGACTTACTTTAATTTGAAGTTTATGAATAAAATTGAAAAGTAATGACATTATGACCCTTCCACCCACACTGGAATCAATCACACCAACCAGTGTACAGCAAAACTAAAAAGTATAGAAATCTTTCTGTGTCGGTGTAGTTGGACTCACCTCCAGCCCACAAGTTGATCGACCCAATGGACAAAGATTTTAAAGCAAGACTTTGCCGGTCCACCCATATACTGTAGCACCTTAACAACATTAAAAAATATTCACAGAATTTGACAGAAAAAAAGTCAAAACTTTCTTCTATTTTTTCAGGAAGTAGACAGCCTCCTCACCCTTAGTGAAAGTAGAAAGCAAGAGAGTAGACGTAAGACACTGAAGGTAAAGACGTGTGCGCTGCCTGTCTACAATATAGCTATTACTTCTTCAATACCAAACCTTCTTGAAGACCCACATGTAACAAAATGATCAAAATGTAGCATCAGCTACACTGTAGGAGTATGTTATGGGCTTAATGCCTGTGCTGTAAACTAGCTAGTGATGAGCTTGAGTCTGAACAAATGATTGCTCCCAATGGTCTTGTATCCTCTATCCATTGTACTGCCAACAATATTGCAAGCATTTCTCCTGTGTAAAGTGATAAATTATCACTAATCCTTTTCCCTATACTCTGAGATGAAATTCTGAAACAACATGCTACTCCTAGTGTACTAACTAAACACTTCGATTCAACCAGGGGTTATAGTGGGCTGGGACCGGGCACCTGGGTAGCTCACCTGGTAGACCAGGTGCCCATATATATATCTAGAGATTTACTCCTTGACGCAGCGGCCGCCGGCTCGACTCCGCCCTGCGGCACTTTGCTGCATGCCATTGCCCCTCTCTCTCTCTCCCCTTTCATGTCTTCAGCTGTCCTATAGAAATAAAGGCCTAACAAATGCCCAAAAAATACTCAAAAAAAAAGTGGGCTGGAACCATCCAGAACTGCACCTTCAATTCATAAGTAAATTAATTTAATAATACATCAGTGATTCATTTGTGCACAGCCGTTAGTCAACAAACAAGGCAAATGTCTGTGATTAGTTCATGGTCTGTATAACAGCCGGTCATTCAAGTGTTTGTACTTAGTTCGCATGTCTGTAATAATAGCAGGACAGTTGAGTGTCAGTTATCTAAACTGCTAAAGTCAGTTGAACTGTTAAAGTAAAGCTAGCATTGTCGGTAAGCACCTTTGTTTTTCATCAAATAATAATAATAAGATCATTAGATTAGTTAGTCAGATAAAATCTTATGTTAAATCCATTTAACTAAAATAACAAAATGATGGGTTTTGGTGAGAATACAGTAATTGACATGTTCAGTATAATCCGATAGGATATTTAACACAGGATTAAGCCTAAATTAAACATTTATACCATCATACATTTATGTCTACAAGTTGACTGAAACGTTCTGAGTTGTCGATGTTGGTATAGGCAGTGGTAGAAGTACAAAAAAAACATTATTTTTCTGATGTAAAACAATTAATTATTAACAGTATGCTAAAACTATTAATACTGCAAAGTACAAGTCCTGAATTCAAATGTTTATTTTACATAAAGTGAAAAGAGAGGCATTATCAGCACAACGTACTTAAATTTCAAACAGGTTGTTTGAAACGGGCACTGCATTGGTTATATCAGGGGTGCTAAACTCAACTTCACCAAGGGCCACACTGGAAATGAGAATCACAATAAGGGCCAGATATGTATAGTTTACTGACATGCTTTTATTTAACCGAAAAAAGTCAAATATCTTTGACTTTATTATTGCATGTCTCATATTGCTTTCTCACTTACAGTTTGGTTGACATAAAACCCTAAAAAGTCAGCAAAAAAGCTCCTTAGCAATCCTTGAATTTAGCAAATCATGAAAAACAATGATTACATTTTTAAAAGCTGACTCACAACAAACTGTTTCAGAGCATGAATATGAGAACTTTTCTTTTCTGAGTCTCAAAGTCAGCAAATCTGCCAGAATCTGCTTTGAGTGTCACATAATTACAGTGTGAAAAACAGTTTCCTGTCTTTTTGGTTTAACGCACAACTAGTCGCTTGTGAACCTAAGCCGGATAAAAATTTGCGAGGGACCGCATTTGGCCCGCGGGCCTTGAGTTTGACACGTGGGTTATATTGAGACCAAATACTTTAAAGCTGTCTGAATGGACCAGAGAAGGTGGAGGTTGAGGAATTCGGGAAAAAGACATGAGCAATGAGTTTTACACATTTATTGCCCGGAGCATTACAGCAGTTGACACTGAGAATAGGGTGATGGTAAATGTTGTGACTTTTATTTCTTAACCAATCATCTCAAATGGACAGCCATTGATGTAGAAGAGCCATAACCCTGGAATGCATAGCTCTTAAACTTTTGGAGAACAGACATAAAAGAAATAAGGGATGTATAGAAGAGTATCCCAGTGCCGATTAAATATTAACGACAGTATCAATCAACGTGCCACAGCAGTAATTGGTATTGATCAAAGTTTCCAGAGTGCAGCTTCCTTTTAACAAATGCAGATTCAGAGACAACAATTAATTGAGTATAAGTAATGATGCTTCCACATTACAGAATGAAAAATATTAGTGTACCTTAGATTATAATGAACAATCAACACACAATTGCACACTAAAATGTTGAGGAATGATACCTTAATAAGGATAATACATTATTTCCTTAAAGCTGCACCAATCAATATTTTTTATGAACGATGGATCAAATGATTAATGTGAAAAGGGTCGCTTTTGGTAATGAACCCCAAAAGAATTATCACCAAGGTCTAGTTCCGGTCAGCTCTACAAAGATTGTTTAGCCTGTTTTAGCTCATTGTTCTCGTATTATGGCCCACAACTACATTGTTTGGTTCAGTCTTGCCACTTTCTTTAACCCATTTTCCAGCTACAGCAGGCAGCTATGTTTTGATAAACCACTGTCCACTTCCTGCTGATCATCTTACGGCTGGTGAACAAAGTGGAACATTTGGCTTCGAGGACCCAGGTATATTTCTCAGGAGGTAGCTAAAGATCTGTCAGGTTGCCAGAAACCCGACTCCAGTCCAGATAAATGCTAATGTGACTTTATCTCTCTCTTTTTTTTTTTTTTTTTTTTTTTTTTTATCTTATTTGTTTTAATGGATGCTGTATTGTGTGAATGATCTATTATTGTGTTTTTATGTATTTGATCATGTGTTTTATGTACTTTGATCATGTTGCTAGACTATGCATGACTAGACTATGCACGGTAAATTTCCCAGTGATGGGACTAATAAAGTATAAAGTAAAGTAAAGTAAAGTGTAAATAGGCAACTGGTTGCTGTTCTGCTCCCAAGTGCCCAAAAAAGTTGCGTGCTGCTTTAAAGCAACATTGCGTAACGTTGGTATTTTTGGCAATTTAACGCCCCTACAGTTTCAGTGTGCAATTTACGTATACCCCACAGCCGTAAATATGGACAGCTGTACACGTGCATTTGTTATGATGGCATTACTTATGATCAAAAACTAGTGAGTCCACAACTTTGCTAATACCTAGTCTCGCATTGCCAGACCTTCCTCCACAGCGCTGCAAAAGAGGGTCTGGCTAGTCAGCAATCTGGGATAGCAGAAAAACGTGCTCTGGTTTATTGGCCTTTCTTTAAACCAATCCCAATTGTCTCGGGCGGCGCTAAATGCCGAGTGGAGCCACGTTGCCGCTGCAAAATAGCCTCGGGAAGGAACTTGTTTTGGTGGAACATGTAAGATAGATTTTTTTATTATCCCGAAGGAAATTTGTCTTGGACAAACAAACAATATGTACAATACAACTGAATGTGTACATTCAAAAGTTGTTTTAGTCGTGCGAGAGAAAACTCAGATTGGACAGATAGTCTAGCTAGCTGTCTGGATTTACCCTGCAGAGATCTGAGGAGCAGTTGACCATAGTTATCCATAGTCCTCATAAATCCACCGGAGTTTAAAATGCCAACACAAAGAAAGGAATGTAACGGGACATCCAAAAACGGACATCCGAAAAGAGTGACATCCAGCAGAATTTCTGGCAGAACGAGAGCAATCCCGGAAGTGGAACTTCGTGGATATAATATAGCTAATACCAAACATCAAGGAAGTGCGACAACACAAGATATAGCAAGCCAGCCCAACAATGCCCAGCTCGGCGTCTGTCTTGCAGCCTTATATTTCTCAAAGCTCTCGCCAATAACCATAAGTCAGTCTGAGATTTACTTTTGCTAGGTTTTCAACGTGCAGGGTAAAACCACTTAGTTAGGGTTAGGGATAATACTACGTTGTCTTACAGCACAGTGGTCAAGCTACTGCTATGCCTGACGCGTCCCATACAGACGCTTAAGGGTGATTCTAGCGTCAGTATTTGACGAGTTGGGGATAAGAACCCCCGTCTCTCCCTTAGTTTAAGAGTTTAACCGTGGATTTTGTCACTGAGGTTCAGGATAGCACAACACCTTTTAAACACACACAGTGTAAGCCCAGGAGTAGCCACAGGGTGAGAGATTCCCACTGAGCTCTTGTTAATCCAAAATTAATTGCTCTCTGAAATATGCAACCAAGGTTGCACTCTGGAGTGATGCAGAGTGTCTGCACAGCAGAATGTAACCAATGCATCATGTCACAAATAAGTGTGCTTTATTTTGTGGAAAACAAAGAAGCCAAAGACAAAGAAAGAGACAGAGAAGGAAGGCTTTTCGAAAGATATCTGGAGTGCCAAGACACTTCCATTCAGCTCTTGAGTATGCAATTGTTCCCAGAGTCTGACAGTAAATTTCCACGGGCATTTCCACCCAAACATTACCATCCACTTCAAACATGCCCAGAAAGCCAGAAGATTTTACTACGTCAGACTTGTTCTTTTAATGACTTTGCCGGCCATTTTTTTTTTAAGAACATGAAGGTTGACCGTGTTATCCAGATAGTAAGGCCTAAAGGAATGGTTCATATAATCATGGTTCATATAATCATATAAACAAATGTGTGACTTTACTCATTTTAAGGTTACATAAAGACATAAAAAAAAAAAAAACGTGCTACATATTATGTAAAATAAAGAAAAAACAATATTGCTGTCATCATTTCCACAATGTTTTGTAGTTGGTATTATTTAAAACATTACAACAAGGTAGACATAGGCTGAGAAACATTCACATTAAATTGCAGCATGTCTAGTTGTTAACTACATACTGTCTACATCTGGCGGTAACCCACTTTCAGCCTTTGTGTGTAAAGGAACAAGATAGGGAAGCAGATTAAATGAGGTTAAGTGCAGTTATTGACTACAATAAACTTAAGCATTGCAAAACATTAAATAAAGCATGCCAAAAACAAGGATTTAGAAGTGCGATTTCACAACTTTATTATTCATCATTTCATTTGGACAAATGCATGCTTGCATACAAAATCCAAAGTTGATTCTTTACTATTGATTGATTGATTCTTCACTGATTAATTATTTCCATTACTATTAGCAAGTGCTGCAGTGGATGCCAATTTGAATATGGACAATAAACTCTAAGATCATAAATATATTATTCGGATCATCTTATAGATTTTGTTGTTTTCTTAGTCTAAGTTGAAATTTCTGTTTAAACGCAAATTAGCTGTCAGGAACATCCCTAGATTTTTTATTTCATTTCATGCACGTTGACATAAATATAGGTAGAATACAGTAGGTTTACATTCACTGATCTGTCACATTATAGGCAACCGCTAAGATTGATGCCGGTTTTAGCATCTGGCTCTTCAGGTTAATTGGAAATAGGGTCACAATATAAATCTCAAAAACTTTGGGAATGAATCATACAAACTCAAACATGTCACACATATTTAGAAGTATGTATTAAATGTGAATTGAAACTCACACATCCCAAAATGAGGGCAAAAAGAATTATTGAGCACAAGTAGCGTGCAAACTTTTAACATCAAACCACACAAACATACCCAAAAAAGTTTGCTTTTTGCTGGTGTAGTCAATATAGTGACAGTAGTAATGAATGGCATATTTGTTTATATTTGTCAACAAAGACAAGAGTACATTACCGTGTGGGTATTTTGGTTACTGAGGCTGTGCATGTGTACGCATGTGTTTGTGTCGCTAGGCGTGTACTGGCCTGCCTCACATACTTATTGTTGTACGAGGTGATGAAATACTGACACGCCAGAGAGAACACAAATCATGTCAACCCAGAAAGTGACAGACACACAGCTGTCACGCTCTAATGATTGTTAAAAAAAAAAAAGACAGATGCTGAAAATTGTTTGTCTGGCTTAGCAATTTATGAGACTCCATGTGCCAATTTCCTTTGAGAAGTCTTTTTTTTTTCTTCGAAAGAACATAAATGAGTTCTGCTTGGAGAAAGGAGTCTGATAATGGTAATGACGATGACGATGACAAAGATAAAGATAAACACAACTTCTACAGCAGTGGTAATGAATTACAAATGTTATGGTGACGTCACGGAGACCACTTCCATATTTTATACAGTCTATGGTCAAAACGTGCAATGTGCCGCTTGACAATTGTATAGTCCGGTGTTTCTCAAATGGGGGTACGTGTAATTTATAAAAAATAATATTTATGGTGATCAGCTGTTTCTGGTGGAGCGGCAAGTCCGCCCACTGAGCTTTAAATGTTTGCCGTCTCTTTTCAATGGATCTGACCCATTAGGTCGGCCAGCACGATTACCGGGGGCTAAGTTAGTGATGTCCAAATGAAGCTTCATGAACCATTAGTTGTATTTGTTGACCCCACTAGACGGCGCTCTTGGCTTAAAGAAAAAGGCTCAAGGAATGGCAATTCCGTGTGCTTTCAACCCTTTGTTGAAGATAGAGCGCCATCTAGTGGGCTCAGCAAATAAAGAAAATAGTTCATGAAGCTTCATTTGGCCATCACTAGGCTAAGTTACAGCAGCTAACGTTAACAATCTAAGTTTCCCTGGTGCGGAGAAATGACATTCACAATTCATTAATATACCCCCAATAGAAGAAGGTCAAGTATATTAGGTAGCCTACATCTTACATTTCAGATGACCAGGTGTCCCGCTTTAAGCAGGACTGCACAGCATTCTTATCAGTCCCTCCAGAAAAACGCGATTATGCGATCGCATAATTCAATGCAGCCAAAGTCCGCATATTGATGCGGGGGGGGTGCATTTTTTCAAATACGCCGCACTTTCGCCGCACAAATTGCCGATTTCCGCGCAAAATATGCGGGGCTTGCATGATTTCATAATCCCCGCATTTTCGTTGCAAAAAAGTCCCATATATCTTAGCAGAAAGTTGAAAAATGTTGCGTTTACTTCACACAAGAGCAGCCATTTTCTCCTGTTGCCATGGGAACATTATGAAGTGACGTAATTATGCGATGTGAACATCATCGAAAAGCACGGTGTTGGGGGAATCACTTTTTTTTCTCTTTTTCATCAAACCGCAGTTTTTGCAAGTTCCCACAATTTTTGCAAGTTCCTGCAATTTCATCACATAAAATGAAATAAATATCATAAAAAAAATCTTGTCCAACATTTGTTTTGTTGGGATCAGGTCACCGTGCAGAGATAAAGAGATATTCCAAACAAAAACAACACACACACTACACCTAAAGACTTGAATCAACACCTCTCTGATGCTTCACAAAGATAGTATTAACAACTTGTCTGGGGCTTCCAAGGGTCTTGATGACACTGTGTCCACCCCCTGTTATTGATGCTTTCCATTTCACACTGCAAGTCAGAAGTACTCCCTCTCTCTCAGCAATGGCTAAACGTGCCCTTGTCTTCTTCATCGCCTTTTCGTGTTTTCAATATCATTTCCTGTAGCAGAATTCATCCCCTGATGGCGCCTGTGAGGGACTCTGCATTTTATATAATAAGCAGCGACCCCGGGACACTGGAGCAAGGAGGGGGTGGCTCATGAAATGTGCAAATTGTGGGAGCTGTGCCTGCAGTCAGCGGCAGGATTCAAATTTCAATTGCACACACACACGCACAGATATACACACACACAGAGACAAATGCACACATATTGCCTCCCCCTCAGAGCAGAGATAGAAAGGCAGACTGTGGCCTTATTCTCTATCACGGTTCACCACCAGCATGTGTGGGACGTCTTCTTTTCTCTCATTCAGTCTCCTGTCTCTGGTTGCCATTTCTCTTGCTCTAATTTCTCTCGCATTCTCTAACTCTCTATTATTGTGATCCATTCTCTCCTGTCTCTATCTTGCTCTTCTCCTTTAACTTTTTTTTTTTTTTTTTTTTGCATAACTGTGCTCCTGTGCCCCAATCATTTGTAATCAGACAGTTCTCTTTGAGTTTTTCAACTGAACTTTAGAACAGCAGGACTAACTTTTCCCAAGGGTAAATGAACACAATTCAGCTATGAGGACAGATTTGTAAGTGTGAGATATTTGTGTCTGCCTCAAAGCACCATCACTTCAATGAGCCACACATCAAATAGGCCAAAACAACAACTTAAAGCTGCACAAAGTGGAGTACCTCCCTTAAATGAGACTTTCTGGGTCACCTCAAATCTAAGTTAAGTAAGGTGCCACATTTGAGAGGAACAAAACAGTAGCAGACTAAATGCAAAGTGAATTTGAAAGGCAATGTGGATAAAGTCAGTGCAAAGACAGAAGTTGACACGAAGAGACACAAATTCGGGCCAAGGCAAACTAACCCAGCCTGACAATGTGAACGAATCAACCATGTTCCGTTCGTTCATTTCTTTATGGATTTTTTTTGCACTTAGCGGTGCTTAGCGCCGCCCAAGACGATTAAGATTGGTTTAAAGAAATGCCAATAAACCAGAGCACTTTTTTCTCCCATCCTGGAATGCTGTGAGGACTAGCCAGACCTTCCTCCGCAGCGCTGTGGAGGAAGATCTGGCAAAGCGACACTATTGCAATGTGAAACCAAAACTAACCAGATCAGATGTATACAATGTACAAAAACAGGACTCAGAACTCTGGTTCCGACTTTCAGGTCTTCCTAGCACCTTGTATTATTTTCATTGCAGCACATATGAACTGCTTCTCTGGTTGTAAGTGGATAGAAGAGTGATGATGACTGACAGGATGTGATATTGGGTCAGCATGATAAATGATTAGACCTACCTTGTCATTTTTAAGGTGGGCATCAGTGCCACTTTCTCCCCTGATATTTCTTTATACATATGGCCTCGAAACGAGATTCCTGTCACTCTGTGTTGATCTTTGCTCTCCCCTATAACAGCAATCACAAGTTTCAGCTGGCTCAGGGTAAGTTAAGTGCATATATCTCCCCCTACCCAATTGACACCCATGGTTTCATAACAGAAGAAAGGTTGGCTGCTCCTGCAGTCAGGAGGCGTTTTTATGTTCCTTAATGAGAACATCTAAGCGAGAGGCAGACAGAAAGAAGGAACGAGAGAGAGAGCATCGGTGCATGCTTGTAGGCCCAACAGCTGGTAACACTAAATATGGCAGCTCAGTTAGCCTGGCAGCCTTGATGCTGCCTCAGTAACGAGACTAGAATAACGAGCGACTCCAACCCCCAACACCCGAGTGTGAAAGTTAACACTGTTGTCCCAGCCACCCAGGGAAATATTATTAAAGTCCCTCTGCAGTCGCCTTGAATTCATTCTCAGTAAATACTTGATCATTATAGGTGTCTGTGATTTCTTCCTAAAAAAGGAAATTTGAATTGCTCTTTCTGTCAGAGTGGAAGTGTTAGTTTTTAATTTACATATTAATATTTATGAGCTTTGTATGGCCTTTTATGTTTTAGAAGACATGGTTGCAGGTCCTTGGGCGATGCAGAGTTCAATCTCTGGCTATTAAGTCCAAAAGTAAAGGGAATTCTTGGCTTGCACCATTCAAATGAATTTGACTGTTGGACCATCAGTGAATGAACAGCCAATATTTCACCTTTACTGATGATAGCTGTAAGTTGGCTACTGTAGCTTTGGACGCATCACGCCGATGTATTCAGATCAGCCTGTGACTGAACTAAGAACTCACCAGAAACTTCCTGTTACTTCCCAAAAGCATTTCTCTTTTTAAAACCCAGTGAAGTGCGCCGTTCTGTTCACAGATTGGCTGCCACTATTCCAAAGTTAATTGCAGGAATATTGACAGGACATATGTAAACCTCCAGTTTGGAATGATATTTGTCTTCTCATTACCTATTGTCTTGACAATAGGTAGATCAGGCAGCAGCGGGTCAGGCAGGCAGAACAAAAGCTGGAATGCTAGCGTGGACTGGGCTGGTCTCTATACTGCAAGACTAATGAGGGAAATGGGGAACAGGTCAGCAGGGGCTGGCCAAATGATGGGAATAGCAGGAAAAAGTGTTGGACTGAAGTTGTGGCTGGATCTGAAATGACAGAAGAGTTAGTAGTATATACTGTATACATACAGTATATAGACTACAGAATATATAGCCTTTATATAATATATTTAAATATATACATTATTGTATAAAGCACTACAAATGTTTGTATGAAAAGAACTACACAAATATATATTTATTTTGCTTTAGATTACAGTAATCATGTGAGAGACATTCCCCAGTGGCTTAGAGCAGTGGTTCCCAACCGTTTTGGTCTAGCAACCCCACGTCCATGTTAGATGAACTCAAGTACCCCTTCATCGATTCCCAATCTATGTTGCAAATGTTTAACACTATTCATTATATAAAAGTGGACTGGTTTGGTCAGCAACTACCGGTACTAATACAACTTGGACTGAAGTGTCCAAGTTATATATGTGTATATATATATATATATATATATATATATATATATATATATATATATATATATATATATACACACTTATATATATACACTACCGGTCAAAAGTTTTAGAACACCCCAATTTTTCCAGGTTTTTATTGAAATTCATGCAGTTCAATGTCTTATTGTACTCTGAAATGAAAGAATAGAACAAATTAACAATTTAAGTTAAAAAAGAAATCATGGAATCAATTTATGAACCAAAATGTATTCTAAATGTTTAACTCATCAAAGTAGGCAGATATAACAGCTGAACACACTCGTGGCATTCTTTCTACAATGGAAATCAAATATTCTTCAGAAAGTTCTTTTCAACTCTGTTGCAGAAGTTCCCATAAATGTGTTTACCATTTCAAGCTATTCATTGGACTTGAACTGCTAACATTTCAATAAAAAATTGGGGTGTATATATATATATACAGTGGGGGAAATAAGTATTTGACCCCTTGCTGATTTTGCAGGTTTGCCCACTTACAAAGAATGCAAAAATCTACAATTTTAATCATATGTACATTCTAACAGTGAAAGACAGAATGCCAAAGAAAATTCCAGAAAATCACATCATATGAATTTATTAAAATTGATAACCATCTGATGAGGAAAAACAAGTATTTGACCCCCTGGACAAACAGCATGTTAATATTTTGTAGAAAAGCCATTATTGGCCAGCACAGATGTCAAACGGTTTTTATAGTTGGTGACAAGGTTTGTGCACATTTCGGCAGGGATGTTGGCCCCTCCTCCCTGCAGACAGCCTCCAAATCATTCAGGTTCCGAGGTTGTCGCCTGGCAACTCGAATTTTAAGCTCCCTCCAAAGATTTTCAATCGGATTCAGGTCTGGAGACTGGCTAGGCCACTCCAGAACCTTGATGTGCTTCTTCTTCAGCCACTCTTTTGTTGCTTTGGCGGTGTGCTTAGGGTCGTTGTCGTGCTGAAACACCCATCCTCGACCCATCTTCAGCTCTCTCACTGAGGGAAGGAGATGTCGGTCCAGAATTCCACGATACATGGCCCCGTCCATCCTCCCCTCAATACGATGGAGTTGTCCCGTCCCCTTGGCTGAAAAGCACCCCCAAAGCATGATGTTGCCACCACCATGCTTGACGGTGGGGATGGTGTTCTTTGGGTTGTACTCTGTGTTCTTTGCCCTCCAAACACGACGAGTTGAGTTGAGGCCAAAAAGTTCTATTTTGGTCTCATCTGACCACATCACCTTCTTCCAGGCCTCTTCTGAGTCGTCCAGGTGGTGAATGGCGAACTTCATGCGGGCCTGTACATGTTTCTTCTTGAGCAGGGGGACCTTGCGTGCGCTGCAGGATTTCAATCCATGACGGCGTAGTGTGTTACCAACCGTTTCTTTTGTAACTGTGGTCCCAGCTGCCTTCAGTTGATTCATCAGTTCCCCCCTTGTGGATTTGGGATGATTCCTCACCGTTCGCATGATCAGGGACACCCCACGAGGCAAGATCTTGTGTGGAGGCCCAGACCGAGGGAGGTTGGCGGTGGTGTGGTGCTTCTTCCATTTCCTGATAACTGCACCGACAGTTGATCTTTTCTCTCCAAGTTGCTTTCCGATTCTCTTGTAGCCCATCCCAGCCTTGTGCAGATCAACAATCTTGTCCCTGATGTCCGTGAGAAAGCTCTTTGGTCTTGCCCATGGTGGTGATGTTGGATGCTGGTTGTTTGGGTGTTGACAGGTGTCTTTTATACAGGTAACGAGGTGAGGCAGGTGTATTTGATGTAGATAATTGGTTCGGATTGGGGCTGTGTCTTAAAGAAAGACTAACTGGCTTGTAGGAGCCAGAATACTTGCTGTTTGTCCAGGGGGTCAAATACTTGTTTTTCCTCATCAGATGGTTATCAATTTTAATAAATTCATATGATGTGATTTTCTGGAATTTTCTTTGGGATTCTGTCTTTCACGGTTAGAATGTACATATGATTACAATTGTAGATTTTTGCATTCTTTGTAAGTGGGCAAACCTGCAAAATCAGCAAGGGGTCAAATACTTATTTCCCCCACTGTACTTTTAATCAAATCATTCAGATACTTTTCCACGTAGCCCCTGACAACAGCAGAAGTACCCCCTGGGTAGGGTTGGGTACCGAAACCCGGTGCTAATACGGCACCGGTGCCTTAATGACCAGTATCTACCAGAACAAATAGCAATGCGGATTTCGCTGCCTCATTTCGGTGCCACTTAAATGTCCGCGCTTCTCTATGATGCTCCAAAACGGACGTAAGAGGCAACCGAAACATCGCCGTATGTCATACTAGTTAACACTAATAACATGTTACACTTGGCAGCAGGTAACGGTAGCCTACCGTTAGCTAACAGCTGGAGTAAACACGGTTAAAATGCTGACAGCTAAACGGTGTAAAGTGTGACTGTATTTCACTGTAGAGGATTTCAACATCGGGACGTAACATTCTGCAGCTGCCGTTGTCGGAAAAACAACACAGACGGTGCGTTCGTTTGAAACTTGCCTCGCCAGCCTCGTGCTGCATTCAAAGTTATTGTAAAATACAATTTTCCCATCCAGTGGTTGTTTTTGTCGTTTAACAGGAATTTACTGGTGAAATAAGTTATTGTTATAAGTTATTGTTATTACATTTTTCATACATCATTTAATTTTGACCCCGTGGCCTTAATGTCGCCAACTGTTGTTTTGTGCTCCTTTTAAAAAAATATATATATATTTTAAAATCTTAAAAGTATCGGTCTAGGCACCGTTTAGGCACTGGCACCGTTTTAGAAGTATTGTTTTAGCACCGGTATCGGAAAAACTCCAAACGATACCCAACCCTACCCCTGGGTTACAGGTACCCTGATTAGGAATCACTGGCTTTGAGCATCAAAGTTTTTTTACTCATTGATATAAAAAATGACCCTAGCCTGACAGCCAGTCTAATTTGTATAGCTCTATAGATCTCAAGACCCTGTGCATTTAACGTCTGTTTTTAACTACCATGTTGTGATAGCTGAGGAGGTTTTGTTACACTGCAGTGACCATGGAAGATTGTTGAGGTGGTGGTGGTGCACCAGAGGGTCACGCTGTGCTTCTAAGCCTTAAAATTCCTTAATCCTCCTCCCCCCACCCAAAAAAAACATCACATCATTCTACATTCAACATCATTGGCAAAATAATTACAGAGAGTCTGAGCCATGTGATTAGCATACAGCCCTAAAGCTAAATTGCAGCAGTCCAGCCATTATGGGTGTTGTAAATTGGTGATCTGTGAGCTGCAGGTTGCAGCTTCTTGTGTGAGGATTTTTACCGTATGGTGAGAGATTGTGTGGAGCCCCCTTGAGAAAAGTATTTAACCTTTAACTGCTTCCCTTAATGTCACCCTGTCCCTGATAGGGCCACAGCAAAACAGAGAGGGGAGGGTAAAATGCTGTGGAGCTATGCTGCCCCCATCTGGTGATACTGAGAACAACACTGCCTAAAATGTTTTGATTGGTCTTGTAATGATGTAATGTCAAAAGAATCACAACTAAAATTCCTGCAATCATATCTCACATATTTGCAGTGAAATGTAACGGAACGGAAAATAAAGGCACTCGCTCTAAAGAATGTGTCTTTTCAAAAATGATAAATTATTGATACATACAGTAGTTGCTTCTTTTTAAGGGGTCACAAGCCAAACTGTTGGGGTCTTGTTAAGATGCATATAGGCTAAAGATTTGTAAGAAGGAAGTCTTAGTAGATGGATTTAAAGTGGGACAATGTAACAATTGAAAGAACAGTTACATATTCCTCTTACAAGATAAAAAGTTGAATTCATGAAGAACTAGAAGGGCACTCGGAGAGCACAGAGCTCCACCATGGCCACGCTCCAAAATGGGTTCTTTCTTAGCCCGTGCTACACCAAGACACCAAGTTGTTGTGAGCTGTAGGCTATGTGAACATGCATATGTCCGAATTAGTTAGACCAGACATTAAACAGACTTTACCTTGCCAGCTCCCTAGGACAATAATCTTTTTGAGCCCATGTGTGAATAGAGCAGCTCATTCACAGCAAGCGAGTGGGCGTGCTGATGATGGTTTAGGCGGCTGGCGGCAAAACAGGAAGAAAACAAACATCAGAGGGTGAAGAAGAAGGGAGATTTACACGAAGATCGCAACAAAAATGTCTGGACACATGGAGAAAACTGGAGGGACAGCAAGATTCTGGAACTTCTGTAGGTAATGTCGAAATCTTCAAATTTAAGGAATGGCAAGAGACTCGGTTTATTATGACCAAATTACAAACCGGCTGTGTGACTGCAGTGTAATCCGTAGTGTTTGTTTCTGTGTGACATCTGTAGTTCCAACAATGGTTTAGTTTCAGCAATGATCAGCCCTTAAATGAAAAAGAAAATAAGTTTAGTTTTTTTCTGAACAAATTTCCAATTTATTGGAAGTTAAACACTTTACCGGCCTGTACCTAAACATATTTAAATAGAGGTGGACTGTGGAGGGCTAAGACTGAAGCCGCCTACACATGATCCTAGGGCTGGGCGATACAGAGAAAATCAGATATCACAATATTCTTGACCATATACATCAATATTGATATTGCAAATAAATTGTAGGGCTGCTTTCACAAAATATGTTTTACAATGAGATTTTTAGATAAATAATCAATAACAGTTTAAAGTGAAATTATAGAGAAAGAAATGAGCCATATACTGACAAAAATAGTGTGATGTTAAAACAAATCTGCAATTCTTCAAAAGATATTCCCTCAAAATGTTCCACAACAGATGTTCTGAGAACATTGTATGTGCTTGTTATTATCAATTTAGACAAAAGAAATGTACATCACGATATCTCAATATATGATTTAATCACGAAATGATTCCACTGAAAGACGATAAATTATCATATTGAATTATTGCCCAGCCCTACATGATCCGCAGTAAAACCACTCAGTTCTGGCTGTGCCATTGCTTTCCTATGGAGCGTTGGAGACAACTAGGAGGAAGCGCTACCCTTGGCATGGTGTGGCGCTCCAAATTGCCACAGAGCGCTGTTACAACTTTTTTTGCCACAGACCTTTCAAATCGCAACCAATAAGGGTAGCCAGAAGCAATAATGACGTATACCTACGCTGCGCTTTGCCTCTGAAGTGCCTGCACTATGCTCTTCGGCCTACCACGTGGTTTACCTCTGCTCATTTGTAGGTGGCGTGAGAAATGTGATTTGTTCAGTTCTACTCAGTTTAACTCAAGTTGTCATAGCCTGAGTTTAGTTCTGTTAAGTATCTTGTTTTCTTTTAGATCAATAAAACCCTCATTCTAAAAAAAAAATCGACTTGTCCTCATGCTTGCCAGCTCGGTCCCACACAATCTGACTTTAAAAAATACTCAATACTCATTACACTTCTTGAGTGAATGTATTTTCTAACTTTTCTGTATTGTTATCAAAATGAATTTCAAAGCCTTGTAGTTTTCAAGGAAAATAGGACTTCTTCCTAGTTAAACATGGAATGAGTTAAAAATGCCAAAGAGTAATGAGCAGGAAAAAAACAAAACACAAAATCTCACTGCATGTAAAATAAAAATGGAATCAGGAGCTTTGACAGAGTTGCAGTGTTTTATCATATGTGGTGACATCCCCTGTGGAAAGGGTTATAAATGGCAGCAGTGGAGCACAGACTGCAGAGCAGCTTGCATAAAACTCGCACATCCGTGGCTTCCTTGTGCTGAACTTTCATTAGAATGATCAGTGTGAATTGTGTTTATATAAACACATCTTTCTTTTCATGAGAATATGTTATGTTGAACTGCTAATCAGTCGTTTAACCTGCTTTTGCATTGGATTGCTCTTGGCAGTTTACATGTTAATGGAAGTCAGCGATAACAAGTGACAAGTGATAACAGATTGTTTCTCACATCAAACTTATTATAGGTTACGTGCATGAATTGGCCTTTAGTCACTACGTGGTAAGAGATCTCATATTCCGCAGCTTATTTCATACCAAGGTTTACAGTCCCTGCACAGAAACACACTCATGGAGCAGATATGATTTCATGTGGCAGGGCCTTGAGGGATTTCTGCCAATTGCAGTCTGATAATGGCAGCCCTAGCTATTAGTATCACAACCCTTTCAATAGAGGTGACGCAAGCTTGGATGCAAGCTTATCTACGCAACGCCAGAGGAGACACGTCAACTTGAACAAAACATAGCCAAACGTCTTTTGTTAATGGGGATAGATTTCAAACTGGGTACATTTCTCAATGTTCACTTCAGTTAAATTCAACACACTGAAAGTATCTGAGCTCCCATGAACTGTTCTGAACTAAACACCTTTAAAGCTCAGCTCCACACAACTCTCTCTGTATTCCTCAGTATGGCTAATGTAAGGAATTATGTCTACAATAAAGCCCTTAAAAGAGTTCAGTGAAGCAAATTTACTGAATTACAGCATTTAAATCACAACATACGTGTGGGTTCATGAAATGACAATACGTTTCAATGTCTCTATCAAATTATGAACGCCCCCTGAACATTTCCCTCATGTTTTATATCTTGCTTGAAGAGGCGTCATCCTTCTCTCTCAGTCCCGTCCCGGGGCAGATCCTCCAGCGCTCACACACCCTCCGCAAGCTCAAAAGCTCATACATGCTTAAAAGGAAGAAAAACCTGACATCCTTGGACACTTAAATGTAAACTAAATTACATGGTACACACAGAGGCGCACATACCTAAAAGCCACACGCACACACAGTTCTGTTTTACTAAGTGTGGCCAATGATCTAACCATTCCTTATAAGGCCTGTCTAGTGCAACGTATTCTGAGCTGCTGGATGAGAACACACACACAAAAGTCTTCCCCAAGTCTATACATGGTGCAAGGAATACATCTTTAGTAGTGAATAACACATCCAGTTTATAAAAATATTTCTACACTATGTTCAGAAGATTGTGTCGTCCGGCGACTTTCGCGCGCAGAAATTCGAGTGAAGATAATTACCTCTTCTGAAGAGTCCATCATGTTTTTTAAATCCTCCGTGTCCTCCTTGGCTACTAGCAAGTGCGTGGAGGAGGAGTGGGGGTGGTGCGCAATCACGGAAGGCTTGTATCATGAGGATGCGTGTCTTTTTTGCCTCGTTTGTTTTGCACCTAATGCCTGGTATATGTTTTTGTATGTGTGCTGTTACAGCAAATGTGTTGAGCCAATTGCCATGGCTTTTATTGCAGCGATCTTTGGAAGGCTTGAGCATCTGAACTGGCAAGGCAAGTGATGAAGCTGTAGGCGTGGTACTGAGCTAGATGGCTCCCCCGCAGTTCATAATTGAAAATGGCTAACCTATGTTATGAATAACACAGGAACACATTATGTGATTACTGGCATTATGGAAGCCCAGCCGTTCTCTTATTTGGTCATGGTTCTAATTAACTGAAGTGCACTGCTATGGCACATGCAGTTATATAAACATGTATGTGTTTCACATTCTGGCATGTATAGTCATGTCTGTCAGTATTAGAGGCAGCTTAAAGAGACTGAGTGCTGATTACACATTGAGGCGTTACTTCTCCCCCAATATGTGTTCACACGTCAAGTCTCTTCATTTCTCACTTTGTTCACCGACAGAAATGTGGGCGGTTTACTCTTGTACAAAGAAATGGATGCAGCCTGTTTTTGGCTCCACTGCAGAGTCTTTGCTGAGCAGATAGCGACGATTCAACTCAACGAGAGAAGGGTTTATGTTCCTTCAAGAAACACCAATTGAATTTATATTATAGATTTATTGCTAAAATGTTGTTTGAGAAAGAAAGAAAAAATTACAATATTAAAAACTAATGGTCTTGCATGGTCTTGCACGGTGTTACAAGCTAACTATGAAAAGATGATACCTTTCTAAGGTAAATGTGTAATGTGTAAAATGAGGATGCTTTGTAGAGCAGTGCATGTGATTAGGGGTGCACAATTTCAGTAATCGTAGTATTTGTTAAAGGCAAAATATGTGTCACAATGCCATTCTGAATGAAGTAGTGTGGCAGAGACGTCCCAGCCTACAAGTCATATTCTACAAACTTAAGAAAAAAATCTATGGTACAGATCCTTGCAACAATTATCATCATTTGAACATATTTGTCAATGAAAATAATGATGCAAACATGATCATTCCCTCCAATATCGTGAATCATATCAATTACAACACAAGTCCAAAAAAATAAGATATTTTTTCTGATATTGTGCACCCCTACAGGTGATGTTAATACTTTACTGGTATAGCACAGAAGTTACAGACTGCTTTATATGAAAAAAAGGAAAAGGAAAGAGGGATATAGACAGAAGAGATAACAAACCATGTGGGATATGTGATGGAAATATGGAATAAGTTTAATAAGTTTGTTTCACGTATTAATGTGGAAGAAAACATATAGATGATTTTCAGCTTGAAGATCAAAGTCTTAGCCTGACAAGCCAGACCCACATCAAGATGTTGGGTCTGGGAAATCCCCATTGGCAGGGCTCAATCCGAGGGGCGGGATAAACGGTTGTCTTTCAGATTCCCTCTGCACGTAATAAGATAGTGCTACAACCAGGCAGAGCAACGAAGAAGGTAGCAGAGCTAGTTGATAGATTAAACTTTAAACTTTTGCCATATCCAGTCGGCAAAACTCCGAACACATCTTCCTTTTTTAAGAATGACTTCTTTTCTCAAAGAAAAGCTTAACTCCAAGTCTTCCAGAAGCAGTATCCATAAGCCCGCCCACCGACTCTATACACAATGTGATTGGCCTGACCAGATTTTGGTTTTTCCAGCTCGCAAGTCAACGGAGAGTGCCTAGACCCCCCTGGCTGCAAATTAAATTTGCTGCCGCTAGGGTGCGTCTAGATTTCTAGGCTATCAAAATCTATGACGATGATGATGACCGTAACTATGGAAACTAGTAATGGGAATATGTCCAAGAGTTGTGTATCATAGCTGAGATGTGTGACACGAGACATCCTCTCAGTAAGAGGGGGAGTGGGGAAACACTCTGCATGTAAACATAAATCACACAAGCTTTCCACTGAGCTAAAGGATAAGCGTGCTTTTAAGTTCTGCAGCTGACGGATTTCTGTGAAAAGATATGGAACATTCTGTAGGTAATTTCCTTATCCAGACATTAAAGTGGTATTATTTACAGCACTTATCCTGATAGAAAGAATCTAAGCAAATATGATGCCCTGTTGTCTTCAAGTCCTTTATAAATGGGTTACAATGGTCCCTATGTGTCCTATTTGATGTTCTCCTCATTACTGCAGTTCAATTGCCTCTGTAAAAGGTTGTCCCTGTAATGCAACGTGTAATTCAGCCAGATACTGAATTGTAATGGCTTCCCTTTCCACAAAGCAGATCTGCTGAGACACAACTGATTAAAGATTGTGTGTGTGTGTGTGTGTGTGTGTGTCTCAGTGATTTAGGATCCTTATCACTTGTTTACCAGGGCCAGGGTCTACAATTGCAGCACCAATAGTGAAGTGAATCTTCAGCCATAATTGTTGATAATAATTGGTACTGAATGCAGAGTCAATTCTTTTTTAAATTCTTTTTTTATTTTTTAAAGACTTGATTAAACTTTGTTGGGCGAATCTAAATGTATTGAGATGCGTGTGTATGCACAGCACAGGCAAAACATTTCTCTGCAGGCGGAAAATTAAATTGGACCCAACACTAAGGTGTGTTTTGTACTTTCATCAGGCTTTTGAATAGCACAGCTCCAAAGTAAGTCACCTTATGACTAAGAAATCAAACTCAAACTTGATTCACACGGAGCCGTGTCAAAAGTGTTATCCGCTATTCAGCAAAGTGCTCGCCCTTGTGAAATTAAATCAAAACTTTGTGGTCAGCAAACACGGGGATGTCGTAGCAAGATCAAAATCAGTTGAACGCAACCGAATATAAATTCTGGATGGACTGAAATCATCGGCAAAGGTGATGATTTTTGGATGTGCAGTAGGCCTACGTTAGTCTAGCAATCTAGACGCAGCCTGGCGGCAGCAAATGTAATTTTCAGCCAGGGTCAGTCAATTCAATTCAATTTTATTTATAGTATCAAATCATAACAAGAGTTATCTCGAGACACTTTACAGATAGAGTAGGTCTAGACCACACTCTATAATTTACAAAGCCCCAACAATTCTAATAATTCCCCCAAGAGCAAGCAGTGCGACAGTGGCGAGGAAAAACTCCCTATTAGGAAGAAACCTCGGACAGACCCAGGCTCTTGGTAGGCGTTGTCTGACGGGGCCGGTTGGGGGTGTGATGAACAGTGGTGATAATAGTCACATTAAAGATAATGGAACAGTGACTTCTGTAGTCTAGTTCTGTTTCTAATGAAGGAACCCAATATTGTATATATTCTACTTATTCTACTACTAGTACTACTCATATTGCAAAGTTAAATTCACTTTAGAACATTGGGTTTGGCATAAAAAAGTTCTCACTGCTGCACTTTGCCAAAGAATAGCAACCAAAGTCAGAAGAGACTTGTTGAGGCAAACTATGCTGCATCGTACATGTTGTACCAAATGTACTATATAACCAGCAAGATGAATAAACATAATTTTTTACCATATTAAGAGCACATCATCTGTGTTGTATCTTCTATAGCAGAACTGATCCGTCCACAACATCCATACACTTTTACAAGTTTAATATAAACTCTCAGGCATGACTTATCTCTCCAGCCCATGGGCCCACCACCTGTGGGAGGAACCGTTGGGGTCGGGTGCGATGCCACATGGGTGGCAGTGAAGGTCAGGGGCCTCGACGGACCAGACCCGGGCGGCAGACGCTGGCTCTGGGGACGTGGAACGTCACCTCTCTGTGGGGGAAGGAGCCGGAACTGGTGCGGGAGGTGGAGCGCTACCGGTTAGATCTGGTGGGGCTTACCTCTACGCACAGTCTCGGTTCTGGAACCATACTCCTGGATAGGGGTTGGACTCTTTTCTTCTCCGGAGTTGCCCAGGGTGTGAGGCGCCGGGCGGGTGTGGGGATACTCACAAGCCCCGGCTGAGCGCCGCTGTGTTGGAGTTTACCCCGTGGACGAGAGGGTCGCCTCCCCACGCCTGCGGGTTGTGGGGGAAAACTCTGACTGTTGTTTGTGCATATGCACCAAACAGGAGTTCGGAGTATTCGGCCTTCTTGGAGACCTTGACTGGAGTCCTGCATGGGGCTCCAGTGGGGGACTCCATTGTTCTGCTGGGGGACTTCAACGCACACGTGGGCAATGATGGAGACACCTGAGAGGCGTGATTGGGAGGAACGGCCTCCCTGATCTAAACCAGAGTGGTTGTTTGTTGTTGGACTTCTGTGCTAGTCATGGATTGTCTATAACGAACACCATGTTCGAACATAGGGATGCTCATAAGTGTACCTGGTACCAGAGCACCCTAGGCCAAGGTCAATGATCGATTTCATAATCGTTTCATCTGATCTGAGGCCGTATGTTTTGGACACTCGGGTGAAGAGAGGGGCAGAGCTGTCAACCGATCACCATCTGGTGGTGAGTTGGGTCAGGGGTGGGGAAGACTCTGGACAGACCTGGTAAGCCCAAACGTGTAGTGCGGGTAAATTGGGAACGTCTGGAGGAGGCCCCTGTCCGACAGACTTTCAACTCACACCTCCGGCGGAGCTTTTTCGTGCATCCCTGTGGAGGCTGGGGGCATTGAACCCGAGTGGACAATGTTCAAAGTTTCCATTGCTGAAGCTGCGGCGAGGAGCTGTGGTCTTAGGATCTTAAGTGCCTCAAGGGGCGGTAACCCACGAACACCGTGGTGGACACCAGTGGTCAGGAAGCCGTCCGACTGAAGAAGGAGTCCTTCCGGGATATGTTATCTCGGAGGACTCGGAGGCAGTTGCAGGGTACCGAAGGGCCCGAAGGGCTGCAGCCTCTGCCGTGAAAGAGGCAAAGCAGCGGGTGTGGGAGAAGTTTGGAGAAGACATGGAGAAGGACTTTCGGTCGGCACCAAAGTGTTTCTGGAAAACTGTTCGCCACCTCAGGAGGGGGCGGGGAACCATCAAGCTGTGTACAGTAAGGATGGGACACTGTTGACCTCCACTGAGGAGGTAATAGGGCGGTGGAGGGAGCACTTTGAGGAACTCCTGAATCCGACTAATACGCCCTCTATGTTAGAGGCAGAGCTGGAGGATAACGGGGATTGTCGTCGATTTCCCAGGCGGAAGTCACTGATGTAGTCAAACAACTACACAGTGGCAAAGCCCCGGGATTGATGAGATCCGTCCAGAAATGCTCAAGGCTCTGGGTGTGGAGGGGCTGTCCTGGTTGACACGCCTCTTCAACATTGCGTGGAAGTCTGGGACGGTGCCAAAGGAGTGGCAGACTGGGGTGGTGGTTCCTCTTTTTAAAAAGGGGGACCAGGCGGTGTGTGCCAATTATAGGGGTATCACACTTCTCAGCCTCCCTGGTAAAGTCTACTCCAAGGTGCTGGAAAGGAGGGTTCGGCCGATAGTCGAACCTCGGGTTGAGGAGGAACAATGCGGATTCCGTCCTGGTCGTGGAACAACGGACCAGCTCTTCACTCTCGCAAGGATCCTGGAGGGAGCCTGGGAGTATGCCCAACCGGTCTACATGTGTTTTGTGGATTTGGAGAAGGCGTATGACCGGGTCCCCGGGAGATACTGTGGGAGGTGCTGCGGGAGTATGGGGTGAGGGGGTCTCTACTCAGGGCCATCCAATCTCTGTATGACCAAAGTGAGAGCTGTGTCCGGGTTCTCGGTAGTAAGTCGGACTCGTTTCAGGTGAGGGTTGGCCTCCGCCAGGGCTGCGCTTTGTCACCAATCCTGTTTGTAATATTTATGGACAGGATATCGAGGCGTAGTCGGGGTGGGGAGGGGTTGCAGTTTGGTGGGCTGGGGATCTCATCGCTGCTCTTTGCAGATGATGTGGTCCTGATGGCATCATCGGCCTGCGACCTTCAGCACTCACTGGATCGGTTCGCAACCGAGTGTGAAGCGGTTGGGATGAGGATCAGCACCTCTAAATCGGAGGCCATGGTTCTCAGCAGGAAACCGATGGAATGCCTTCTCCAGGTAGGGAATGAGTCCTTACCCCAAGTGAAGGAGTTCAAGTACCTTGGGGTTTTGTTCGCGAGTGAGGGGACAATGGAGCGGGAGATTGGTCGGAGAATCGGGCGCAGCGGGTGCGGTATTGCATTCAATCTATCGCACCGTTGTGACGAAAAGAGAGCTGAGCCAGAAGGCAAAGCTCTCGATCTACCGGTCAGTTTTCGTTCCTACCCTCACCTATGGTCATGAAGGCTGGGTCATGACCGAAAGAACGAGATCCAGGGTACAAGCGGCGAAATGGGTTTCCTCAGGAGGGTGGCTGGCGTCTCCCTTAGAGATAGGGTGAGAAGCTCAGTCATCCGTGAGGAGCTCGGAGTAGAGCCGCTGCTCCTTTGCGTCGAAAGGAGCCAGTTGAGGTGGTTCGGGCATCTGGTAAGGATGCCCCTGGGCGCCTCCCTAGGGAGGTGTTCCAGGCACGCCCAGCTGGGAGGAGGCCTCGGGAAGACCCAGGACTAGGTGGAGGGATTATATCTCCAACCTGGCCTGGGAACGCCGGGATCCCCAGTCGGAGCTGGTTAATGTTGCTCGGGAAAGGGAAGTTTGGGGTCCCCTGCTGGAGCTGCTCCCCCCGCGACCCGACACCGGATAAGCGGACGAAGATGGATGGATGGATGGAGGCATGACTTATTTACAAGTTACTCTAACAAGTCTTTGGCCAGCAACTAGCCTACTTTTTCAGTTCATCCTGTCTGCTGAACATACTCTGTCTCAGAACACAGTGTAATAGCGCACATTCATCAGCAGATACCTTCTAATTAAGTCTCAAACAAGGTAAGCAAATTAAGTAATATAGTGCGTTCCATTTGTACTCGGAACTTGGATTTTTGTAGTACCCCGAGCTAAAAATCCAACATGGCTGCTCCGCGCATCAACAGTTATGAAAGGTGTAGTAACATACAGTTACTGTGTTATTTGTGTCTCAATAAATCAGTCATACACACAGCGCTATCCACATTCTATCTGTGGACATGTTGTTACGCTGTTCGTATGCACAAAAAACTAAAATAGACTGGCATTGCTAACAATGGCTAACCTGGCTAGAACTAATGAAAACTATGAAAATCCGACTTGTAAATGTAACGAGTTCAACTCCGGCGTGACGTCATTCCCAGCTTCGGCGTTCGAGTTCCGAGGTAAATGGAACGCACTATTAGTCGTAACAGGTTAAGTATCAACAATATAATTTACAGATTAGCCTTTCTAGTAACTTAATATTACAGCTAGGATACCACAATCTATAACGTATTCTCTGTGGAGGAGCTGGTCAAGGTTGGCACTGGGTTGTATTTGCGGTTCAGTGTTAAGGTTATGCTCTAAAATCCCCAGTGACACACACATATACATAGTATGCATAATGGAGCAAAGGCCAGCTCCAGCAGAGCCACAAACCAATATAAGTGAATTTCAAATGTTTCTAAAATTGCCCAGAGCAATGTTTTCTATTGTTTTAGTGTATATTTTAGAGTGAGGGTGTGTCTCCTGGGCCAGACGCAATGAGCAAGAGATTGTTCAGTCAAGAACAGCCTGCAGCCATTGGCACAGTGTCCATTTATAAGACAGGGAAAGGAGAAAGTGAAGAGAATCTGAGAAAAAGTGGTACTGAAACAGAAGCAGAGATGTGTGTACAGGAGGTCTCTCTCGTCTTCGGAGTGTGTGTTTGTAGGTGTGTCTGGTGTCTGTCCACCCGTAAGTGCCTCGAGGGAACAGCAGAGCGTATAGAAAGACTGTTGACCATTTTACAGTTCACTGCTTCCACTTCTACTAAGCACGGCATCCACCGTGCAACTTAAAACAGAAGTTTCTATGCAAACAGCTCAAGCCGTCCTCCTGTGCTTCCTTCAACCTCCTTGGTTTATTGGCCTTTATTTAAACCAATCACAATCTTCGTCGGCGCCGCTAAGCGCCGGACGGAGCCAAGGTGCCGCTGCAAAATAGCCTAGGGAAGGAACTTGTTTAGGTGGAACATGCGTTCATTTAAAGGTTGTTTTAGTCATGCAACAGAAAACTCTGATGTCTGGATTTACCCTGCAGAGATCTGAGGAGCAGTTAACCATAGTCTTCATAAATCCACCGAATTTTAGAACGGCAGCTCAAAGAAAGCGGAAGGTGACGGACATCCGGCCGAAATTAGGGACATCCGGTGGAATTTCCGGCGGCACCTGATCAATCCCAGAAATGAAAGGTCGTTGATATAGACCTACCCTGAGGTCTCCTACCAGTTCATTTGGAGACCCAAAAGAGGGCACCCAGGAGGCATCCTGATCAGATGCCTGAAATACCTCCAGTGTTCAACAGTAAGGAGCAGTAGTTCTACTCCGAGCTCCCTCTTAACATCTGAGCTCCTTACACTGTGGTGGTTTGTGCAGAAGAGTGGCTGCTTCACAAAATTAACATGGTGTGAGGGATTATGTTTTCTGCAAAGTACACACAACACACCATCAGGCGTGTTCATGAGCCAGCTATGACTTTTGGGCATTGCTGGGTCAAAGCCACTTGCTCTGTGCTTCCTGTTAAATATGAAACAGAACAAAAACAGAATGAAGTTCATTTTAACTTATTAGGCTATTCCTCAATATTTCAGTAGCTTGTATAATCGCTCACCTTGCTCTGGTTCGAGTTTCTCTGATTGATCCTAACTGTCATCCGGCTGGCTGGTTTATTAAACAAGTGTTAGACCATAGGAGACATTGACAGAAAGTGTATTTAACTTCCCCATACTGAACGTAAAAGATGTTTCGATAGCCTGTTATAGTCTTTCACCTCTCTATGTCCTGTGTCCTAGGACTTTTATTAAAGAACAAAGTACAGACACCCAAAAGGCGGCGCACTGTAGATCCATTTAAAGTCAGAACTTTTAACAGTCTTTTAACATCTGTTAAAATTCACCCGCATTCGCCCGGTGGCGGGTGCTAATTTCCAAACCTGTGACAAACACACATTTGTTTGCCTTTCACAATTCATGGCTTATTTAATGTGTCATTCCCCCATTTAACTAGTAAAGTATTCTTAAGATCAGCTTTCATTAGAATGCACGTGGAAAGATTTCTTCTGGGAGACATGTTTCGGTCTTTGCGATCTTAGATTTAAAAAAAAGAAAATCTTTCATTACAGTTTGGCGGCAAGCAAAAAAGAAAACAAGCTCAGACCTTGAAAGTATTTTGTTACCTGATGTGAATCTGAAGTGAAGACTCTCCAGGGGGAAACTCATTTTTAGGGGAAGTGAATTGTGTGAACAGCATCCTGTCAAGATGCATCTCTACCACACAGACACTGGGACACAAAAAATGCCTACCTCCCACTTAATATTAATGCTTTTGGTTGTTGGCAACATGACTGTCCTGGGATAGATAGGGATACATTTCCTAACTGTAAATGAAATAGGTACACTGTGGAGAATACTAGTAGTGCTAGGCATTCCTCTTTTTTTTATTTTTAATAAAAAACACATTTCTGCTATAACAACATAGTGACAGAGAGGAAAGGGAAAGAGCAGCAGCAAAGGGGCCCTGGGCGAGGCTCGCACCCAGGCTCCTGCGATTGCGTGTACCATTTTTTCTCAGAACAAAACCGTAGATTAAGACACAGTCGGCTAATTAAAAACATTTTCTGGGTTTGTTCTGCCTCCTATAGTTTTCATTCCTTTACCAGTAATATCACAGGCTCAAATGCTGAGGTTTCTGTTGCTGTTCAATTGAGGACGGTAAACACAATCACAGTACTATTAAGGATTCAGCCTTAAAAGGTCCCATGGCACGAGAATTTAACTTTATGAGGTTTTTTAACATTAATATGTGTTCCCCCAGCCTGCCTATGGTCCCCCAGTGACTAGAAATGGTGATAGGTGTAAACCGAGCCCTGGGTATCCTGCTCTGCCTTTGAGAAAATGAAAGCTCAGATGGGCCGATCTGGAATCTTCTCCTTATGAGGTCATAAGGAGCAAGGTTACCTCCCCTTTCTCTGCTTTGCCCGCCCAGAGAATTTGGCCCACCCATGAGAGAGAGACATCATGGCTTTCAAATGAGCAAAGTGGCAGTTGGTCAAGCCCCCCCCCCTCTCCTCCTCCTCAACAGCTACAGACACAGAAATGGCACATCCTAAGGAAAGCTCATTGTGAGACTGGCTCAAGTAGGTGTAATTCTGCACCAAGGCTGAATTTCGGGAAAGAGACTTCAGATACAGTATTAGGGGACCACTAAGGTCTATATAAAAGAGACTTCAGATACAGTATTAGGGGACCACTAAGGTCTATATAAAAGAGACTTCAGATACAGTATTAGGGGACCACTAAGGTCTATATAAAAGAGACTTCAGATACAGTATTAGGGGACCACTAAGGTCTATATAAAAGAGACGTTTGTTTTGTTAACACACACACACGTTTTTCTTTTCCAGGAAAAAGTTTAATCCTTGTCGTAGTGAACATGGTGAATCCAGAGCTGCTGTAGTGATCACAGCGGAGAGATGGCTGTCTGATACATGAAAACAAACACCAGAGGTCACAACCATGTTTGGTCACTCAGAACAAGAGATTTAAATATCGGCTACTGACTGAAGGCTGCTTGACTTCTGTTCATCACAATCACAATGAATCATTAGTAGCTAACACAATTAAAGGGAAACTCCACTCAGTTAAATACAGTTAACTGGTCTAGGACAGCCCTAATTAATATTTGGTGACAAATATCTATCGCCAGAAAATTAAGATAAAAGATAAAGACGGTAAAAAAGGGGAATTTTGGGGTAGATAAAGATATGCTTTGGTCTCAGAACAAAACCGTAGATTAAGAAACAGTCGGCTAATTAAAAACTTTTTCTGGGTTCGTCCTCCTACAGTTTTTATCCCTTTACCAGTAAAATCACAGATTCAAGTGCTGCGGTTTCTCTCGCTGTTCGATGAAAACCACAAATCCCCATATTTGGTTTGGGCTTTTTCAAATAAACTGAAGGATTACCTGTGCTACTTTTAAACTTAATAACCCATTTAAAACTTCCCTGGATGAGCTGAAAAATGCAATTTTTCAGAAAAATATGGGTGTTTTTCTTGAAACCAAAGCAAAAACATGGAGTGTTTATCTGAGTGGGATTTCCTTGCAATTCTGTGGCAGTAAAAAAAAAAAAAAAATAGCAACATATTCTTGGGAGTTTTCAAGGAGCAGGCATACGCAGTTGGCCACATTCATTTTCAACACAATTTTGTGCATTACCACACGGTCAGACAAACTGTGATCCTGCGACTTCAAATCTCCACTAACACAGAAAACTTAACCCCAGCAAAATCTAGAGTTACCATTTTATTAAACACAAATGCGTATATTCAGGTTAGGACCTGCTCGCTCACGAACACATGGTTATAATTATGCATAACGGCAGCCTTGTATCATTGTCCTCACTTGCTTGTTATTACAGCCATGCGTTTGTTCCACACACAATTTTAAAGTGCAGAACTGTGAGGGACTGTGCGTGACACAAAGCAAAGTCAAAAACCTGTTTTTTGAATCTATGAAATAAATCCACTTCGGCAAAGACTTGAGGGCGTCATTCTCAGCGGGAAGCCTGAAATCACTGACTCCTATAAGGATTCTTGTTCTGCCCCTATCTGGAAAGTCAAACACCAATATAAAATATAATTAAGAAGAAGAAAAAAAAAATAGATAAAATTTAAAATGCATTTCCAATCACAGTGCAATCAATTGTGAGAAGATTCATCCAAACCGGTTTCACCATCTTATTCGAACTGTGCTGGTCTCCACTCGTGTTTGAGCTGAAATCAGTTATGCAACCAAGGGCCAGTAAGTGAACTGCAGTGGGGGTGCTTTCGATTATCCGTATCAGTGCTGCACTACAAGTGTCCTCCAGCAGGTGGTGGCGTTACAATGTTGTATGATGACAAAAACTAAAACTGTGGGAAGTGAGAATACAGAACAAAAAGGCCCAGTGTGTCTAAACCCCAGGGATTGTGTAAACAAAATCTAAAACTAAAAATCACTGACTACTACGTAAGTTGTTAATGCATACTTTATCAATGCATATAACAGTTAAGAATGAAATCAACGCGGCGCGTTCTTTTAACAACAAACTGGGATACATACTGTATACTACTGCATTGGTCATAGTCCACTGGCATGAACAGTTTCTCTCCAACTTCTTCTGTTCAGTCCGTTGCAGGACTGACTTTGATGCTATACGTGTTAAGCATGGAACAGCAATTCCATTACAGAAGCCGGGTTTAATTGGCCTCCATTTAAATGTTACCGGATGTTATATGGAAGTTAGTAAAAAAAATAAAATAACAGAACTCTTCAGCTGAATTGTAGAAACATCCTTTGGCTAGAAAATGCTGTCTTTTTATAATAATCATAATAATCATAATAAAAAATGAGAAGAGTCCAACAGTTTCTATTAACATTTCTGAACTGAGCTTGGGCCTTCGTGCTGCCTAGGCTGTGGTAAATCTGTCACCCAGAGGTGATCAGCATCTTAAATGGAATGGCTGAGAATAGCGTCAGTTCTGACAGAAGATATTTCAAACGTTTATCCAATTCTTATTGTGACACAGAACTTAATTCTTGTGTCATGAGCTTGAGCCTTGCTTGCCATGTTCAACCAGGCCGCGCCACTGGCAGTTACACTGGAAATAAAACATTTCTTTTCTAGCTGGACTCTGGTGAAGGAAGTGTACTTGATGCATTATGTGAAATTAGCCTTAAAACGTTAAGTGATGAAATTCTGTATTTACGTGTTGTCAACAAATCCCATGTGCAGGCCCAAACCAACAAAAAACATATGTACTGACAAGTATTGTGTGTGCATCAAAGCCTGATATAATTACCCCATATGAATTACCCCAGGCAGGGCAGAAAAGCTAGAAAGTACTTGGAGACAGACTAATTGTTGGTTGTAGTCTTTTTTGAGATTTGTTGAATATGGCAAAAAAAAAAAAAAAAAAAACAGCATTATCCTTTAAAGTTCCTACACTATTTAAGGTAAAGGTAAAGCTGACCACATGCTATCAGACCCAGTACAGGACACAGTTAGGCCCCGATCAGACCGCGTCTTTTAGCAGCCTGGGGCGGCTTTTTGTAATGTTGGAGTTGAGGGTGAAGGATTTTGCTCGGCGTTTTTGCATGGCTGATCGCCTCGCGTTTTGCTGCTCTATGTGGCCTCGTGTTTTGGCAGGTCGGCCGTGAATGCCTCGAGTAAATAAAAAATAAAACTTTGACTCCGAATGGAAAAGCTCTTTCACTTCACAGCAAAATAACAGTTGGCTGAGGACGGGTGATTTTGATGGTTGCATAGCAAGAATAACAAAAATACGCAAGTGGCATGGCTCTGTCTGGCAGTGTGGTGCGCCTCACATTTTGCAACCTGCAACGCGCTCTGTCTGATCACAGCCTTGAGGTTTCAGTATGCCTCAAACTAAGTGCTCGTCAGATCATCTCAAAAGGGTCTAAAACCCCCTTTTCGTAGCAGAACCCAGGGGACAATTTTCTTTAACTTCCTGAAAACGAGAATGCAACAATCACACCATTACTACACAACGGTTGGCCAGGTGTGTGGAACTAGGCAAGGTTTGACCTTTAAAGCTTCTTCTTTTTCCTTTTACAAAGCAATGTTAGAGTGTAAAACTGAATGCAACACCAGGAATGCCGTTCTGAAAATGCACACCGTTATTCCCATTTGACATATGCAAAAAAAAAATACAAAATAAACAGCAACACCATTGGATGACTCTGGTGTCTAAGTCCTTTTCATAAAGGCGATCCTTTAAAAACACAGTCAGCATCTGAACTGAAATCTTTTATCACCCAACGTCCCAAACAGCCACAGTAACCTCCTGTAAACTGCAGCAGCAGAGCCTAAGATTGGGAGAAAATGTTGTGACTTCCTCGTACACATCCTTCTAATGCTACCCATCTTGCCCAGTAAAAAAAAATTGAGATTCATTCTATCTGGGTGTCTACTTTCAGAAGATAACTGCCTGACTGGCTTTCCACTGCTTAATGCTACAAATGAGGCCCAGAGATGTGACAGCTGAGATGTACGTAAAATTTTACGTGGATTTACCTCTGACAGTCAGGATGGACTGTTGTGTCTCCAGGAAATAATCAATCTCACACAATGAACAGAAGGTTTGCTGGTCCCCTGGCTGTTTTTTGTTTGTTTTTTTACTTCCACCAGAATTTGGGGATCTGGCATTTTAACACAAGGGAAGGTGATAGAGGCTTTCACAGTTGGACAGGCTGAAAGAAAAAGCATCTTCCAACAAACGTAAGCTGATCTCCCTCAGCAGCAATAGGGTCGAGTTGAGTCCCGCCACACACCTTGGAGGGTGAAAACTTGGTGAGGTCATTAGTAGACCTCTGCTCTCAGTGCACTTCATGGAGACCGTGGTCAATCAATGAGGACAACCAGGGTATTCCTCACAGTGGGGATGGGGATGAACTAGTGTTCAAAGTTTCCTCTTTCCGCCTTGTGTCCCCGCGTGGTTTTCTCATGCTCGCATGAATTACAGCGTCTCTTTTGGAGGCACAAGAGTTGGTGAAGAGGCATCCATTGCAACGTGATGAGAAGTGTGTGTGAGGAGGTGGTGGGGGGAGATGTTGGTGTTACCATATGTGGGATTCACAGTGAGTCATTTTAATGACGCCCACCCCCCCACCTAGCCGGCGGTAGTTCATTCCTCCGTACAACCTGGAAACAGAGTCAAATGGTGAGGAAGGAGAAGTTCAAATGTTCTTTTGTGCAGTAGAAACTATATGTTGAAAAAAGTGTTCTGGTACTCATGACAGAATAGAAGAGGATGACAAGAAAAACTAAATGCCAACCAAAAGGAAGCCCAAGGCAACGGAGCAATCCCGGAAGTGGAACGTCAAGGATATAGACTAATCTTCGATCGATTTTATCAATCTAATTAAAGAGTTTTTGTTGGCTAATACTTTATATATTGGTCAATTATGTCTAGTCTTTATTGCTAAAACAGAACATTCAATAATTAAAATTATGTTTCTGAGAATGCAGTGACTTTTTTGCAGCTCAATATCCAATATTTGTCCACCCATAGTGGTCAATAACGATGTCAATATGCTTTACTAACGAGACAAGATATATACATATATTTCCATCACCTTTATTTATTCAGGGAGGGCCAACTAAGAGCAAACTCATTTCCAATGACGCCCTGATTACATGGTTTAACTTTCTTAAACTTCAGTTATGTGTGGTTTAAAAGACAGTTTATCATCCACCCAAATGCCCAGATACTTACACAGAACTATTTTTTTTGTGTGTGTCCCATTAAAAGTGGTGATGGCTCTTTTAGTTATTACAGTAGACACATTTCTTTGGATTACACAAAAATCTGATTGTAAGTTCTGAAGAGTGAGATCAACAGAAGGGGCAACTGAATAGATAACTGTATCATCCGCATAGAGATGAACTGAGCTGTTCCTAACATAAGAATTAAAATCATTAATAAATATAGTTAATAAAAGACGCCCCAAAACAGACCTCTGAGGAACCTTTTTTACAGATATTCAGAAAATGTGATTGATAGCCATCAGTCACAACAGCTTGAGATCTACCAGATAAATAATTTTCAACCCACCTACAGGACGCAATATCGAACCCAATATTGTTAAGACGCTCTAAAAGGGCCTTAGACAGGTCAATAAAAAGTGCAACACAATCTTGCCGATTATCTATATCACTCAAAACCTTAGAGGCCGCCGATACAGTACTATGCCCAGGTCTTAAACCAGACTGAAATACATTTAGAATATCACGGTCAGATTATTTTTTTTTTTTTTTTTTATTAAATCGTTGACGGTGCTCAATATCTGTAGAGCATTTACTTTGATCTCTCATCTTGACTTACTAATGGTATTGCAGAGTTCTTTTGCTTTATTCTTTTCACAATTGTACTTAGTAACTGTTTTTTGTAACATCCTTATTTCCCATGGTGCCACTTACCTCCATGTGTTTGCATCAGGGTCGTAGACTTCTATAGTTTTAAGATACGTCGTCCCATCGAAGCCTCCCACTGCCATCAGCTGACCATTTACTACAGCCAGGCCCACCTACACACACACAAACACAGCTTTTTTTTTTAAAGATATTTTTTTAGGGCTTTTTCCTTTAATAGAGCACCTGAAGAGAGAGACAGGAAATGGGGGAGAGAGAGGGGGGATTACACACAGCAAAGGGCCTCGAGTCAGATTCGAACCCAGGCCAAACATCGGGCGCATTCTCTACCGTGTGAGCTACAGGTCGCCCCAGAACACAGCATTTTTTGTAATGTAATATTTTTGTAACAAATCATTTTACAAATCAGATGCAGTCTATGTCATTATTGACATATGAATGTGATGCAATAACTAAAACTATGCAAGTACAAGCCTCATATCCTAACCACACAAAATCCCAACGCACACACTCACCCCGCTCCGTCTGGACGTCATGGCCACTACAGGAGACCACTGGTTTGTCCTGGGGTTGTATCGCTCAGCGCTGCTCAGCTCTGTGGTGTCGTCTCTCCCCCCGACAGAGTAGATCATGTCCTGGTAGACGGCACAGCCGAGGTGCTTTCTCCTGGTTCCCATCGGAGACACCGTGTGCCAGCGGTTCTCTTGAGGGTTGTAGCGTTCCACTGAGAAGAGGAAAACAAGGAGAAAAGGAGGGAGAAAAAATGTCAGAGGACAGCAAAAAATAAAAGGATTGCAGGGAACATGTTGACAACGAACCCACAATGTAGGGGACAGACAGCTGAGATAGACCTGTGGTTACTTCCTGTAAAATAACAACAGGTAGTGAGGTCATACTGCACTTTAAAGCAGATTAACTATACCAAAAAATAAAACTGCCCATTTCGATACCAACATAACATACCTTTGTTAGTTTTAAAAGGGATTGTCTTTACTGCATTCACAATGAATCACGTGGAATTAAGAAAGCTTAATACCGTTTGATGAGGAAAACTCTTCCAATGCCCACCCCGAAGATGTTTCACACCTCTCTTACAGCTTAACTCTAATTAACTAAATTATTTTGTCATTATCAAATATCACACAAATAAGGATAACTTAGATAAGATTAAGACTGATTTGGCAAACCCAAAGCAAAGAGCCGTTTCCACTCTCACAGATGACTGTAGTAGTCTTTTTTGAGTGGGTTCAATCTGTTGTGCATATAAACATGATCATTAAACATAGATACATTTCCAACAGGTTTCTACCTGATGCCACCTCTCATCTCATTCCTTACCCACTCTTGTCAAGGCTCTGGGTTAATTTAAGATTGCACTCATCACACGACTCCGTACAATACCTGTATTTAATGGTGACGTCCCATCAGACCCTCCTACAGCGTACAGGAAGCCCCCCAGCACAGCCACAGCTACACCCAGTCGCCTGGTGCTCATGGAGGCCACACGAGTCCATTTGTTCTCCTTAGGATCATACCTAAAGCATAAGAAGGACGCCATTCTATTACTTGACACGGATTAGAGATTAGCTTTTCAGTAACATTCACAACTTTTCTTGGGTCCATGTAAACATAGGCAAGTCGATGTGGGTGTGGCCAAGTGTGAGCTGTCCTGTCCATGAATAAGAATTTCATTGTCAAATCAGATTGGTCGAGCTGCTGAAATTGATAACGAAGTTTCAGCATGTTACCAGCCTCTTAGGTTTTTACGCTGCAGTAATAAGCTGCTTACAACTCAGATCGAAACCCAAAAAGATGGTGTTTTAAAAAAAAAGTTCATAAAAAATTATTTATTTGTGGGAGTTGCTCACAGAAACCTTGAACATTTTGGGTTGACTGAACTAAACTGAACAACACAGCATTGTTTTTTTTTTTTTTTTTTTTTAATTACCACATTTTACTGTAAACTGCTGAGAGTACAACAGTTCTGTGTGGGTAGAAAATGTATCTGGCTGTGTATGGTGTGTGGGAGCTGCGCTTGTCCTTGGGGGTCGGACTTAGCGTTTATAGTACCCCTAAAATGCCTGGCAGAGTGGCGGTGAAAGTGTTAACATCCCTAGTGTCTGGGTAGGAACTTCGGGGATGAAGATAAGAGTTATAACCGACTGAACTACCACCGAAAAAAAAAAAAAACACTCACTGATATGAGATGGTTATATGAACAGTTTATCACAGACAAGAGTTTGGACAGATACCTTTCTACAATGTTGAGACAGGAAACCCCATCCTGTCCCCCGACAGCATACAGATAACCACCGAGGACAGCCACTCCTACACTGGTGCGACAAGTGCTAGTGGGGGCCACATCACTGCTCCACTGATTGGTCTTAGGATCATATCTGGACAGGAGAGGAAGGAAGGAATAAAGATAAATGACACTTCTAGATCAAGTTTACTTCTAGATCTGAATATCCGGACGAAGCATCGCGCGACCGTGACCCACCTCTCCACAGAGTTGAGGTACGACGAGCCGTCGTGACCTCCCACCGCATACAGCAAGTCATCCAGAACACTGACTCCGACGCCACATCGGCGTTTACTCATCGACGCCACCATCCGCCACTCGTTGGTCTGGGGATCGTAACGCTCCACGCTGGAAATGGCGTCACCGCTGCACCAACCACCAACTAAAGGACAAGGAAACGGGAGTACACAGAATTAAAATAACACGATGCAGGCGAGTCATTTCATTCTGCAAGATACACTTTTTACAATCCTCCACACTGGCAGTGGTATCTGCAGAAGACTACATACAGTACGTCTCTATATTTGACATTTGTAATTTATTTGGGTTGTGTGTGTGTGTGGGGGGTGTGGGGGGGGAAAATCGAAAATCTTATGTATCGTGATTTGTTTGTTTTTTTTGACGATTTTTAAAAATTTAAAATTCTTTTCCCTAGAACCGATTTCTTTTCTCTTCTTTTAGCAATTATTCACTTTAACATTTTGCTTATACAGTACCGCTGACATCTTATCAGTTTCCAGCCAAAATGACTGAAAGTAGAGCTGGGCAACATATCAATATTATATCGATATCGTGATATGAGACTAGACATGGTCTTAGATTTTGGATATTGTGATATGACGTAAGTGTTGTCTTTTCCTGGTTTTAAAGGCTGCATTACGGTAAAGTGATGTCATTTTCTGAACTTACCAGACTGTTGTAACTGTTCTATTATTTGCCTTTACCCACTTATTCATTATATCCACATTACAGATGATTATTTATCAAAGATCTTATTGTGTAAATAGTTTGTGATATACAAAAATATTGTGATATTTGATTTTCTCCATATCGCCCAGCCCTAACTGAAAGACTGACTGCATGGCATTCTTCATAGAAAACAATTAGTTTTCATTAGATATCGTGTCTCTAAAAGTGCATTATTCAACTTTTGTTTTTTGTTAAATAAGGAAAATAAAAATCGCAATACTCAATACTATCGAATCGCAATACAAATCGAATCGGCACCCATGTATCGTGAGAGAATCAAATCGGGACAAAAGGCATAATGTCCCAGCCCTATCATGTATTGCCTAAAAAGACACTGACCTGCAAAGAGTACCTCTCCACAGCGGATGGGTTTCCTCGGCCGGGTTCTGGGGCCCTGCATCAGTGGCCTCTCCTGCGGTAGCAGCAGGTAATTCTTCGCCTCATCAACCAGGTCTCTGAAAACAAATGATAGAATCACAAATCAAGATTACAGTACATATCGTCACCGTACCATCCTCATCGTCTTAAATGAAGGCAGAAGAAGTTTCTCCCCTTTCAGCATTTTTCAACCTGAAAAATTGTTTGTGAAGTTCAGAATTTAGAAGAAAAACGTTCATAGATGTTTCGACTGGCAATTTAAAGAATTCCACTGAATTACTGGATCCAGATCGGCACCAGCTGTATTTTTCCCACAAAAAAAACATTGAAATGGTAGACAAACAAATAGGACTCACCTGCACTCCTCGTCACTCTTAATAAGAGGGTCGGACCCAACGGTGCCCACCAGGAACTTGGGGCTGAGCAGCGGCAGACGGACATGCTGCAGGACCTACACAACACAGATCAGTCAGTTCTTTAGTGTTGTAACGCTGAGGGAATGGGACTGGAATATACACCAATAACTAGGGCTGCACAATTATCAGCAATTTTATCAAAATCGCAACATGGACTAGTGCAATATCCAAATCGCAGGGGGGTGCGCAATATTTGTTAAAAGGCAAAATATGTATCAAACCATTCTGAATTACTTATTGTGGTGCTGCAGAGGTAGCCTCATGAGACCGTCCTGATCTGGCGAGCTCCAGTTTTCAACTCGCAGATCAGTCTGGCATCTTGGGATAGAGAAAATTTGGAGCCGTTAGCCCAACGACCGGGCCAATCAGCGTTGGTTTTGAGGTGGGTTAGGTGGTGATAGACAGATGGTTTATCCAATCAGCTAACCAGTATTTTCAGACAGTGGTCCGGGAACCTGAAATGGTGCCTTTTATTCCTAAATTCTCGTTACACAAACGGCAGATATCCTTTTCCGACATGTTGCTTGCATGCCGAGCTTACGAGCTATGCTTTGCCTTCAGCAGCAGGGGCAGGCTTGTGGTTGTATTTTCATACGCTTCGTGGATCTGATTGGTTGATTTGGCCCGTCTATCACCAACATAGGTGATAGACAGATGGTTCATCCAATCAGCTAACCAGTATTTTCACCCCTTCCCAAAAGTTCTCCAACGGAAAGTTCCCAAATGGATATGCCGAGCAAATGCAAAGCAATCCATCTGGCGGAGTCAGGTTACTGCAGAGGCATCCCGCCAACAAAGCGTACCCACACGAAAATCACACTGTAATCATTTAGAACAATTGAATTTTTATTTTTCAATGAAAACGAGAATCATTTTACAAAACTTATCATTCTCTCCAATATTGTTCATCATATCGCAATCGCAAAATCAGTCAAAAATAATCGCAGTAAGATATCTCCCTCATAACGTGCAGCCCTATAACCATACAGCCAACAGAGCCAGTTAACTGTTGTGGTAGGACATTTCTTCAGCCACTAACCTGGGGCAGCTGTGGTCTGCGTTCCTGGATGCTGTATTTCACCCAGGCCATCACAGCGTTAAAAACCTGCTCCTCGCTCCGCACATTGAGCTCATCGCTCGAAATGATGTCAATCAACTGGTTGGCAGGCAGCAGCATGAACTCCTCACTTTCCATTACCTAAGACATCAGAGTAGAGCAGACAGTCAAGCAGCTGTGCCACAAAGAGAGAACGGTTCATTTGAAATTCTCCTCAATCAGGGAATCCATCTATTTTCACAACACCACCATCACTACAGTGCTTTCGATGAGCAATTTAAGTTAATAACAATACATGGCACATGGAAATGAGGTTCTACAAATCCTGTGTCTTGTTAACACTAGCACCGGCAGGCATTTTAGGGATATTATAGTCTCGCTTTGCCAGAGCTCCCTCCACAGCGCTGTGGAGGACGGTCTGGCTAGTCCACACAGCACTCCGGGATAGGAGAGAAACGAGCTTGGTGTTATTGGCATTTCTTTAAACCAATCACAATCGTTATGGGCGGTGCTAAGTGCCGCACGGAGCAGCTTCATTACTGCTTCTGTAATGGTTTGCTTGCTTATCTGGACATTTCTCGTATTGCCACCTTGTAGTCCATGGGGTGCTGCTGGTAAAAAAAAAAAAAAAAAAAAGCACAGTGCAGTGAAGATATGTCTTCTAAATGTGATGCTGTGACAGCTTCCCTCTTCCTCTGTGTTGTGTTTAACACAACACTCTCACACCACATGAGTCTCAAACTGCTGTTTGTAATCATGAGTCAATGAGTAGACTGGCTGGACTTTTTCCATGTTTACAATCCCCTGTCAAACTAATCTATACTGTCAAACAGAGAAGCACACCAACAACTGTATAAGTTACAGTGTGCACACATCCCGAGGCTTGGAAAAAAAAAGCTAGGTAAACACGACGGAGAAACAAACCAACTGAGCTATGAGCGTGTGACATACTTTCCTGCTGATGACATTACGTAAAATGTAAACACAGACACATGTTTGATTTCATGCTTTCAATAGGAAGCAGTTTGGAAAAGTATCCATTGTAATTGCTCATTTTCCTGCATTAACCAGTTTTTACTGTGGTGTTTTTACACATGTGCGTGTGCACAACAAAGACTAAAAAGGAGAGTAAAGCTCTGACAGTAGTGTGGCAGGATAAAGGGAACTAGGACTCATAGCTGTGCGTTTTTCTATCAAAATAATTTGCAGTCTGAGTAAAACTAAAATATGTAAATCTGAATATGTTTGCTTGCACAGCTTAAAACATCATTACTTGTAAAATGCAGACATGTGAATGGTTAGACAGAGCATTTTCTTTTCTGCACCTTCAGTCTAAATTGATCAGGGGTGGGGGGGAAAAACGATTCTGTTATTGGTCATTTAAAAGCAATGGCGACCACCAAAAACTTGGCGACCACAAAGGCTTCGCTGCCGGTTGTTACCGTGTGTGTATGTGTGTATGTGTATGTATATGTATATGTATATGTATATGTATATATATATATATATATATATATATATATATATATATATATATATATATATATATATACACACACACACACACACACACACACACACACACACATACATATATACACACACACGTGGATGATGCTCGAAGATTGAGATGGCTGTTCACATATGAAACATAAATTGGCTAATTATTTAGATAAAGCCTGGGAGAAAAGGAAAAAAGCTCTTTATCGAGTGTAGATGAGAACTAGTTGTTTGTGTGTGGTATGTGTGTACGTGTATATACATGTATGTATGTGTATGTCTATATATTTGTATTCATGTATTTGTTCGAAGGATTTGTATATGCAACGGGAAGATGTTTGTTGAATAAGTGAATTTGTGGTGTCTTGTAATCCCATGTGGGATGGGCCAAGATGTTTGGCATGACACAGAAATAAAATATAACTAAACTATAGAGATAGAGATAGATAGATAGATAGATAGATAGATAGATAGATTGATAGATAGATAGATAGATAGATTGATAGATAGATAGATAGATAGATAGAGAGATAGAGAGATAGATAGCGAGAAGGAAATAAATCATGCATAGAAATCAAATAAGGTGCCTTAAGATTCACACTCCTAAAATGTACCTGCGTCATTTTTGTAACATATAGTACAACATATGACTTAAGAACTCTAAGGGACTATGGACAGTTATTCCTATGTATCCATGTTCTTACCTCCTGAAAGTTGTGCTGGGTGAACTTGTCTGCAATGCGCAGCAGCTCGCGGCAGGAGTGTGTGTCTGCGAAGGCCCTGATGCCCAGACAGTTGGAGGGATCCAGCTGCCTCTTGAGGAACTCGCAGCAGGCCTCCTGGATCTCAGCCAGCTGGAGAAGGCAAGCCGCAGGGAGCAGCGTCTGGACATTTCCCTCCTCTACTGTCACCTAGGAGCAGGGAGGTCAGGACATCAGAGACTCTTCACATTGAGTTGGTCCACGAAGCTCCAATTCGTCAAGCAATTGAGCAAGACTTGTTGAGCAGCGCATCTCCCATCTGAGATGTGGAACCCTGCAGCTCTCTCTACAGGCCTCTCCTCACACAGACACAGATTCTGAGGATGACCTGCTCCAGTCAGTTGCACCACGTTCTTTGCATTTTTGATGACAGACCTTACTGTACTGTAAGCAGTGTTTCCCACACATAGACTATTGTGTGGCGGTGCGCCTCACTATCAACACCAGCCGCCGCACATTGCATTTCGTTATTAATAAAAAAATGTAAACACTATTTTATTCTGCATTTCCTTTCCTTGCTCTCCTCCGTCTCTCTGTCACTTGTGTCTCGCTCACATACACACACAAAGCTCCTCCCACCGTGCGGTGATTAGTGTTTTTAAGCCCCCAACATCGCCTTTCAGGCAGCGCGGCAAGGTTATGTTTAACGTTACGGTGAGGGTTAGCTGCCTGTGAGGCAACGTTGGATGCTTAAAACACCATCGAGCCCACCGTGCACTCAGTGTCCGTCTCCATAAAGGAGAGAAGATGGCTGGCGAAATTCACAAGTTCACGAATGGTTGGGCTCTATCTCGTGAACACCTTTACACAATCACCGACCCGACTCTTAGCAAACAAGCGATTGCGCCCGCTTTAGAAAGTTAATTAGTCGCAAGTTTGCGGTAAAATGCAGTTGGGTTGTCGAGGTCAAAACACTATGTAGCAGCTGTGAATTAAATAAACGTATTATAAATAATGTTATGTAATTTTCTTACTCTTACATTGAATGTTTGCTGCTTCAATCCTTATGAGTATTGAAAAGTATTTTCCGCGACTGAAAAAGACACGTGTTGAGGATGAGGACCAGCCTGAACCGGAGGTATCAGTCTGAAACAGAGCTGAACAGTCCTACCAGTGGAATTATATTTGTTATTAAATTTGTTTTACAGTATTTTCAGGCTTCAACCAGTGAAAGACAGGGGAGAGAAAGACTTTGATTCATTAGGCATTCAAGTAGGAGAGGAGGACAGTATCCAACTGCGTGTCCTCCTCAGTTTTTGATACCCACCCCCCCCACCCGTGACCATCTGCACGCTTATAGTCAATACACATGGCAATTTGTGTTACTACAAACAACGCACCACCAATCCTTGTGCCAAATAGAAACACTGTCCACTGCCACTGTTGTTACCTGGGAGGTGTAGGCAAAGTCAATGAGCAGCTCCATGGCTCTCTCATCGATGTCACGGATAACCACTTCCGTCTGCCTGCTCTCAGCCAGCTCTCCAGTGAACATCGCCCTGAAAGCAGCATGGAAATCAAGAGATCTTATTGTTACAGCCAGCACTCAAAGCACTCCTCCTGCACTTTGATGTCAATTCATTGGCCAGTGGATTCATTTCCAGACAGGTTTTCCTTTACCAGATGCGAGTTGAATTTAATGCGTGTCTCCTTGTACCTGAAGTAGGGGCTGCAGGCAGACAGAATCACGCGGTGAGCGTAGATCTTCTTGGCACCCACCACCAGCACCACATCACAGAGCTCACGGTGTTTTCTCAACAGGTTGATCACCTCCAGGGTCTGTCGGGGGTGTTTGTCCGAGACATAGGGCATGCGTGCAGGCTGGGGGACCCCTTCAGGGAGCTTGTTGGGGTCCCCCAGAGTACAGCGGCTGGTGATGTCCATTCCAGTGGCGTCTTGGCGTGCGCTGGTGACCCTAAACATGAACCAGATGGGCAATAATTAGACATTAAACTTTAAAAAGTTAAACTAAAATCCTGCATTACAAACTGGAGGTGTTGGGTATGAAAGAGGGAATTTACCAGGCAAGGAGGATCTAAAGAAAGACCCTATCCATTTGCATGATAGAAATTTTAGGACTTTTTGAACCTTAATTCCTACTATGGATATAAAAAATAAAAACAATGGTGATCACTGCATCTGCTGCTTCCATTCTGACCATCCATTTTAATCTGTCTCTTGTGAGGCACACGACTTTGTGAGAGTGCAATGCAAAATTGCTTGAGAAAACTCTTTAAAAGCTGTAGTTTGTGGAGTTGTATTGCTTTGAGAGTTGTCTCCACATAGCGGACTGGCACCTGTATTTACAACACATTAGCAGCGTCGCTAAAAAAAACTTTCAACACTCACGGACATTAAACAGCCATCATGGTAGTGACATTTAATCTAAGCAAAAAAACATTCACAGTCAACAGTCTAGAGCAGGGGTCTTCAACGTTTTTTAAGCCAACGACCCCTAAAATGAAAGAGAGACGGAGCAGGGAGCCCTTACTACATATTATATATAAAAAGGAAGTTGCATATTAAACTAGGCCTACTTTTAAACTTTTATTTAAAAGTTACTGTCTCCAGACAAGTATAAATCAGAAAACAGAGTGACTAAAAGAGGATGGGATAATGGACAACAACTTAGAGTTTAGGCAAGAGTGCAGGAAAAAAAACATACAAAAATGGCTTAAAAAAAATTTCATTTTGTGTATGTATGTATGTGTATATATATATATATATATATATATATATATATATACACACACACATGATCTAATAAGACATCCATAAAATAATTAGGCAAAACACATATAGGCTGTTCATCTACTTTATCACATCACATGTAACCACCTCATGTTTCATGTTCTAAGAAGCCAATTCTCCACCTTTAAACTGACCGAGCCTCTGACATGGAAGATTAGTGAGAGAAGGTGACTTTCACAAACATGTTTAAGGCTTAAGCATGGAATGACTACAAAATAAAAACTTCAGTAGACAAAATCTAAGCTTTGTCTAGGAAGTGATTAGCAAACTATTTGTAGCAAACTCAGATTTATATGTATATTTTTAAGAATCAAGCATGGAAATGTACATAAAAAAATTGTTGCATCGAGATGGGTCGATAATCGGTTTAGAATAAAACCGTTGGCCTCTGAATTGAATCTTGAGGTGCCAAATTCCCACCCCTATCATTAGTGGGGAGTTATATTTTGCTAAAAATATGTTGAACTCATGTTAAGCATTGACTCCGAGGACCCCCTAGGGGTCCCAGACCCCCTATTGAAGATCCCTGGTCTAGAGAGTCTGGAAACAATACCAACATCTTTTTCAATCTGCAAAAGGATCATATAAAATTAAAAATGCCTTCATACCACACCTACCTGCGCATTGGCTTTGCGTCCATGCACTGAAGAACAATGTTTGGTCCCACACCTTGGGTTGACCTACCAAGACAACAAAACAAATCACTTTTTCTCTGTAGTCAGTCTGTCTTCACCACAAATGTAACAGGAGTTAAAACAAAGTTGATAGTCAATGCAGCAGTGTTTGCCAAAGGATTAAATAGTGAAAAAACAGCAAGGCAAACCGATTAGTGTTGCACGGAATCAGCAAGACAGCGGATCAGATGTTTACTTCGCTAGTTACTTTTAACATCAGCTTTGTGTCAAAATATATCCAATGTCAGTCATTTCACTTCGTGTAACGTTAACGTTAATACACGGTCGTTTCCTGTGAGTGATTTGATTCAAGCTACATTCTTCGCATGATTAACAGTAGTTCAGATAAGATAGCTAGCTAGCTAGCTACCTAACTGTTTGTTGTTAGCAATCTCAACAGTTTCAGCCGATAGACAGATCCGGATGCGAAGACAGTTAGCTAACGCTAGCTAGCTAACGTTAATCACAGTGTCCTATGGTATGGTCAGATTTGGGCTCCTGTGAGGTTTATCAATAGTTGTGGCAAAACGTGCTTCCAAAAGAAATGTTATCTGCGCAAACCTATACAAATCAATGTTAGCTAACTTCGCTAGCTAGCTAGATCAGCTACGGAGGATGTCGGTTAAAGCTATGAGCTATTGCTAACGCTAACTCTCAGGTAACGTTAGGAATCCACAGGCGATTCCTAACACAGCAAACTTAGTACATTAAAGGTATTCTCTACAACCAAAGAAAACAAAATGTAACTAAATCTAAAGATATTCCCTTGTAAGCCAACATGTTAGCTAGGGTGTCTGTGGCCGCTTGAGTCTGTCTCAGCATCAGGGCAAAAGACACAGATAACGTTAAATAAGTTAACGTTAACGTCAGCTCTTCCCAAACTGCATGTGTTTACATTGTTATAAGTGACAACTATCTGACAAAATGTAGACACATTTAAGACGGAGTTTACCTTATATTTCCATTCCAAAGACAGAAAGTAGTCGCCCGGGTTGCTAATGTTTACAATTTAATGCCGTCTGCTAAACACTGGTCTTCCTCTGTATTATGCGCATGCCAAATGCCAAGCGCCACTTCCGGACATTGTTTTTTTCAAAATAAAAGTACGAGATTACGTCATTGCATTATATGTAGAAATAGCCTACAAGTTAGACAATATTTTACAATTACGCACATGTGCAATTTATGAAATAATTAGATTAATATCAAGGAAATGTACATAGTTTAGACCAAGACATTACCTACATATCAAAGTGAGTCTTTGAGATTCCAGCAGACTGTATAAAATATTTTTATAAAAAAAAAAATTTCCAGTCTTATTCATTCATTTGCACTTGCTATCCACCAGGAAGCGCTGCAAGCCTTCAGTTTTGGAGCGATCCAAAGGTGGAAAAGGTAATATTTGTTACTCTCTTCCCCTTGCCTTGCGGGAAAAGAGGAAACACAAGTGCTCACTTATTTATATTTGAGTAAATGTTTATAGACCTAAAGACACATCAAAATACCTATTATACGACAAATAGAGAATAGAATAGTAGAGTTTAAAAATGTACGACAGAGAATCAAAAACCCTGTTTATTTTAAGGCTATCAAATAGGTCTTAATGTTTTGTGTCCACCATGGAAACAGTTGTCAGTCCTGCCAGCGTGTGTGCGATACAAAATAGTAGCTTATCAGTAGACTATAACAGTATGGATGATAAACATACATTATGAACTTTATGTTGAATAATTTACTTTACTTTTTATTGTGTGTTATTTTGTGATGCTGTGATAAATCCAATGAAGATTTTAAATGTCATGCTCTTCCACCCAACAGCTACTGCTTAGAGTCAGTAATCAGAGATCCTCTTCGTCATGGATGGCAAGTCTGATTCTTGTTTCCCTCTACAGGCTATAATGGTGCTTATTAACTGATGTGGCTCCTATTCATCCAAATTTCTCTAATTCCCCAGTTCTCCATCAGACCTATGGAAGTGTCTGAGAGATGCCGTTCTGACCGACTTCTCTGTGTAGTTTCATTTGAGACATTATATGTCCTCTCTCCTCCTCAATAGCTACAGACACAGAAATGGCACATCCTAAGGAAAGCTCATTGTGGGACTGGCTCTAGTGGCTGTAATTCTGCACCAAGGCTGAATTTTGGGAAAGAGACTTCAGCTACAGTATTAGGGGACCACTGAGGTCTATATAAAAGCATTCAAAGAGCACCATGTCATGGGACCTTTAATAAAGAGTGACTTAATACTCTAAGGTATTCATGTTTATTTTTAAGGAGGTCTTATTCAATCAACAAGTCTCTTAAGCAGGGAACATATATAACTTGAGTCAGTCTGCAAATTGTTGGTTGGTGAGATGAGAGAATCCTGGTCATCTTCAAGGTTATTAAATGGAGGCTGGAATACAGTCTTTGACCCCATGGGAGATATGGGGTATGACACATGCGCAACGTAACTGGAGCATGTACCAGCCAATGAGCTATTGAGCCTTTCGGCAAGTGCAGACCAGCTTTTACTGTGCATGTGTTGCACCCCAATAATAATACCCTTCTTGGTTACTTAGGAAGTTCCTGTGTCCAGTCCAAGGTGTGCAGTAGGATCAGCACCATGGACAGCACTGTTAAAGAGGAACAAATGCTTTTGAGTTACTGGCTTTGATGGATGGCCGATGTGTTTTGTGCAGCTGGTGTGGTCAGAACCGCGACAGGAGAACACCAGCAGAATAAACCCTCAGAAACCATCCGTGAGCCGTGCAGGTGCCATCCACTTCCAAGTGGAAAGTTAAAGGATTCCTCAACAGCAACAAGTATTAAATCCAGGTTATAGCCAATTTACTAAAAGTATATTCTCAATTGTCCTTTGCCACAGGTCTGTAACCATCATTATTAATGTGTGTAAAGTCTTAATCTGCAAAGGAACTAACTGCAGTGGAGTAAAAATGAATAGTTGTCTATTGGAAGTAGACAATAGAAAATACTCAAACTTAGTACAAGTTCACTAAATTGTACATACTTGAGTGGATGTGGTTACATTTTCTCAGTCACGCCAACTTTGAACACAATTCATTCCAGGAAACAAAATTAACAAGAAATTAAGCTTTTTGTTGCAGCCATGAACTTTAATTTCCAGCATTTCAAAACATCTAATCCCCAGTGTGCAGTTCATACAGTCATACATTGTATTGCTTTGTCTGTGCTAAACACATGCTCTAGTGAAAAGCATCTTAGGAAATGTGGATGTTTTGAGAACAGACGTGGGCACTGCAAGTGGAGAATGGTCCGAATTCTCAGCCAACACAGCAAGGAGCAGGATAATCTATGTATGATCTCCAGTGCTTTTCATTTGCAATATAAACCAACCCCCCCCCAAAAAAAAAAAAAAATAAAAATATAGTAGTCTTTACAGAAGAGAAACAATATTATCTCTTGTGAGTGCCCAACTGATAATTTTATTATCCTCAAACATCTAACTGACAACCAAATCGATACTCAGTTTAACATAATTTTCCAACAAAGTGCCTTATCTCATATTCTCCAAATAAATTAAACACAAAAATGCATAACATACATATTAACAAAAATTTCATCTCACATATACCCATAGGCATATATTTGTTTGACATTTTCAACTGTCAAAACGTATTGTCACATGTGAATCTCTATGATTAGATGAAATTTATAAACAAGTTGATTTTTCAGTTGTCTGCTCACACATAGGCAGTGGAAATTAAACTAATTGTTTAATCAAACTGCTGTCATTTTGGACAGTCTATCAAAGAGTAATGATATGTTCTTCATCTCCCCATCAGCCAATCATGGTCTTCAGTTTGAGAAGCAGGCTGTAGCTCAGGCATGGCTCACCGGCAGTTGTGTCAGCGAATGGGATATAAGTGGCTGAAGCAAAAGTGGGTCTGGAGTTTGGACTAGGGAAGAATGAAAAACTAGGAATGAATCAAGAGACCAATAGATCAAAAACAGATTCTCATTTCTGTAACAATAACGCCAGGTTTTCTGGAATTTAGAATTTAATAAACAATGCTTGGTTTTAGCTGGCAGCCATACAGACTATACAAAGCTTTTCTATAAATTATTTATACTGTTAGCACTGAGCTAGCCGTGTATGGGCTTTTTGGAGGTGAGGTGCATTTTCTGTATTGTAAAAATATTGGCTCAGTGTAGTGATGTGTGAACAGGTTCTCTCACCATCCATATAAGTCAGTGTAGTGAGGAGGGGTGTATCTGGGGACATATAGGTTGTGTATTGTAGATCTTCCATTAAAGGTGGCGTCAGCTGACCAGGAGCAAATGATGTCATCAAGGTAGAATTTGGGCTGATGTATTTCTTTTGACGAGCTCGACAGTTCTGAAACCAAACCTGAACAGAGAGAATGGAATGACAACAGCTGCTGAAGTGGACCCTGCTGTTCCACACTTCCCTTCTGCCTTTCAGACAGAAATATGAAACTACAAGCATTATATGTGCAGGAACCATTAGTTGATTCTTACACTTTTGACGAGTACAGTAGAAGAAGCTTCAGTTTCTGTATTGTTAAAATTATACAACAATATAATGCAAAGGGAAGGGCCCGGATGGCTTTACAATTTTCAAATTTAAAAGGATTTGATCATTTGAGAAAATGTGGCTGTCAGGGCAAGTTCATGCACATAATGCAGCTTTGAGTTACATTTTTAATTAATTATAAAAAAAAAAAAATCGGTTAGTGGGACAGTAAAAAATAAATGAGTGATTTCCAAATAAAGCTTAATGAACACTTAGTTGTATTTGTTGACCCCACTAAATGGCGCTCTTGGTTTAAAAGAAAGACTCCCAGAATGGCAACTGAGTGCTTCTAAAAAATGTTCCACAGGTACATCTCAATTGGCTGAGCATGTTAGTTTACAATTTTAGTGCACCAATAACATTTCAGTGGCTTACACTATAGAGCCTAAATTTTACTGCAGTCCTACAGATTCTTTGAATATTTTTCAGTTATGTGAGAATTTATACTGAGCCAGTTGCTGAAGTCGATTTCTCAATCTAATTATTTTTTTCAACTAGTGAGCACCATAGCGGTTGCCTTACCTGAATAACTCTGCGGCTCAGTCCAGTCCTCTCTGCCAGTTTCTGGAGAGTCTGGGCATCTGGGTTGTTATCTTTAGCAAACTGAGTTTGCATTACCTACAGAAATAGATGACCGAGGGGAACATGTTAACATGGTTGAAATGTTTAAACTGCATCAAGAGTGCTCAGTCGGTGTCCAAACAATGCATTAACTGCCACTATATCAACATCACATATGCCAAATAGCACTAGCTTATTAATCATAATTAAAAATAAAAAACAATAAGTCAGTGGCTGGATAAAATATTTTTTAAAATGGGGATCTAACTGGGCTTGCTAACTGCTAGTCAGAAAAGACTTTTCTGCCTTCTGTGTGAGTTACTTGCAGTGGATGGTACCTGGTCAAGAACAGGCTTTAAGGATCTTAAGTTTCTTTCTTAAAGGATTACAAAACACAAAAGCAGCAGGACAATGTGGTAAAAATGGCTTACATACATACTAACAAAGACTGGTTGGCAGTACCTGTAACTGGTCAACAGTGAAGCTGGTCCTGGCCCTCTTAGCAGGTCTGGGCATGGTGCTGGACTCCTCTTTCTCTGCCACCTCTTCCTCTACATTTGGTTGCTCTTTAAAGACAAGACTTCATGTTACAAGGGTTTAAAGTTTTGGAAAATAACCCTGTTTCAGGTGAGGTCCTCCTGTGGGCATTATTTGTAACAATGTCTGTATATTTAGATTAATCAGGGCATAGTTTCTGGAAAACTCACTGCACCTCCATTGTACTGGAGTGACAGCCAGGACCAGAGTCAGATATCTCAGAACCTGCAATATCTTCATAGAATACTAAATACTGTATTGTATGTATACAATAATTGTCAAAAACCACACATTTATCATTTATTTTACTAAATGTTTGTTTTGTCCAATTGAGGGAATATCAAATTGGTGTTTGTTAGGTTTATTCATTTTCAGAACTGATTTTTATCCATTTTTACAAATGAACTCTTCACTTGTTCTTTAGTGCGACACACTTTAATGGGAAATTATGATGGGGAAGTAATAAACTATGATTGAAATGTCCTGGTATTCATCGCATCCTGATACTCACCATTTTCCTTAGCATGTTTGATATTCTCCATCATAATGTCATAGTGTGGCCTGCAGAAAACCCTGTTCTCTAGTAGTCCACATTCCTCCCCAGTGGACAGCTGGCGCTTACAAGAGGTGCAGGAGAAACAGGCCAGGTGGAAGGTGCTGCCTCGTGCCCGACGCACCCAGTCAGTGGAGTGGATGTTACGGCCACAACGAGCACAGCGGGTCCCATATTTTCTTTAGAAAGATGCGAAACAGGAGGAGAGGTAGAATAGTCACAAGTTTAGTGGAGCTGAGATGAGTTGGGATTTGGTGATTGATCGTTTTGACTACATGTTACATACCAATCACTGATCAGTCTTTAAGGAGATGCTCTGACCAAGTCACACTCATTTCCCCCTGAACTTGACATTGCGTCACACTGCCTTCCAGTCAGAGCTGGTGTATAATCTATTAAAAACCTCTTACCTCTTCTGTGCCAATCGACAGAGACTCTAGGGTTTTCCGGCTCACATTGCCTTCATGTGTCAGTGTGTGTTGTAGCTGAAGCTATGTGCGGCATGAGGAGTGAGTGTGTGTCCCTAACATGTATCAGAATCAATAGAATTTGTCTCCAATGAAATCAAGTGTGATAGGGATGTACCTGATTTGGATATGAACAGGCAATCATTCGTAAACTAATTTTGCAGAAAAAAAAAAAATTTAAATTTCATTTTGGAGCAACATTTTACCCTGGAATAAAGCTGCAATACAGCCCTTCTTATCCCATCCACACAGATGCATGTGTGGTCATGTCAGTCTGACCTCAGTTGACATGCAGTAAAAGCTGTTCTGACTTCCACCTGGGCTTTCCTGTGAGTCATCTGCATATGTAATTCTATACTCCATTCAGAGACTTAGTAATCCAATTGTTAATGGTTAGTCAAAATAAAAACAAACTCCAAATGAAAGAACAATCTGCAGATTGTTAAGCATTTTTCCTTCCTTCGGCCGCTTTGTCCATAGTTGGTCATGCCTAAAAGCAACTATGTGCCACTTTTTTCCATCAAATACAAAAATCACAAAAAAAAAAAAAAAAAAGAAATATAAGACCATTGACATAAAAAAAAAAAAGCCTTCAAACTTTTATATTTTTTATACTATACTAAAAAAAAAAAAAAAAAAAAATTATCATTGCAGACAAATTGCGTTTGGTCTGACTCACCTGAAGTAGTCAAGTTTGCAGAACACTTGTCTATCCTTGATGTAGCAGCTCACGTGTCGCCCTAGTGATGTGTTACATATACTGCATGAGAGGCAGCGCACGTGCCAGCAAAGGTTGTTCACCTAAGGCGGAAAAAAAGATTTAAACAAATATAGCTTACAAGTGCCATTTTACACATCACCTAATAGTACTTTAATATTAGCTGTATTACTAAAGGCAGTAGAGGTTTCTGAAATCCTTACAATGCATTAATTTCTAAATGACTAAGTACAGTAGTTTATGCAATTTTAGGTGATCCTACTGGTTATCACCACAATTTTCTTAGGAGCTCCTTAGCCTACATATGCTATTATGCTTACATTATCCAGAAATTAAATTATGAATATACCATAGTTCAAACAACCAAATAAGACTTTGCTGATGCATTAGTGTGCAGTTAAAAAATGCCCTCAATTTGTTTAAACAAATTCATTTAGTTTTGTTTTTAGTCTAAAATACATTCATTTTAGAACAAAATAAATCTGTACGTGCAGTGCAATAATTACACTTAACAGATAAATGGTCTATACAATAAAAAAATACAAATAATGACAAGGGACACTTGATTGACCCTTTAGGTAATTTAAAGTGTATTTGGCCCACTTGAGATATATAGGCCTAATTTCGTAGTGTAGTAAATGGCATCTTCCAGCAGACACAGTATGTCAGTCTGACCTTAAGGAGGTATCTGTCCACTATCTCCAGGCCGCAGGATGTGCACAGGGTTTTCCCCTGCAGGGAAGCAGAGGAGGACGGGGAGACGGAGGACGGAGAGTAGCAGTCCTCCGAGAAAATATCATCAGGCCCAGACGAACCCTGTCAGAAGGAAAAGCGGGACAATTTAACGTTGTATAAAAAAAAAAAAAAAAAAAAAAAAAGAGGGGTTTTATAGAGTCAAGAAATTCTCATATGATAAATTTAGTGCGTAATTTTGAGTTTGGGTTGCCTATTCCCAGTGTAAGTTAAAACAACTGTCCGCATTTTAAAATGTCTGAAAACTAAAACGGCTTTCAAATTGAATGTTATGCTAGCATGAAATTTAAAGGAGGTGAAAAGCTAAACGTTCTCGTTTGGATTTATTTAGCAGCACTTTGAAGTGCGCATACAGTCACGCGAGCTATAGGCTACATTTAATGTATTTTTCACCCGACTCTGTAAAGGCGGGAGACTTGGAAGTTGTTAATTTTTATATTGGAAAACACCTACTGTGTCGACAAAAATATCTCCTTTTTGTAGCGGAGTGAAAACAGCCTCCGTCGCTCGCCTTTCTCCATCCGACATGGTGTCAACGAGTCCAGAGTGATGCGCAGGACACACTGACGACCAAATAGGCCTAGGTGTCCCCTTCATATTTCCATGACAACCAAAGTCATAAGCCCACAAACTAATAGCCTAAAGTTACCCCCACCCCAAAACGTAATATTCGCTCAAACCGGTTGTAGGCATTCGTGTGCCTTTATTGTAGGCTCTACGTGTGCTGTCACAAGCCGGGATAGGCCCAGTCGTGGACCGCAGCTGTCCACATGTTCTCCGTGTGTATCCTATTTAGGGACGCCAGAGACCGGCCTCACTCGCAGCTGAACGTGATTCAGACTAATTGTGTTCGGCCTCGCACGTGCACATGATAACCAGCAATCAGCCGGGTGCGTTTTGAGTGTTTAGCCCGGCCCGGTGTGTTTCTCACACTTTAACCTTTGTTTAGGCCTTTTTAAAAGGCATCACCTGCGCTTTACTGTGACGGGTCAAAATGTCTGCCGTGAAAAGAAGTTGATAATGGACCTGTGTGTCTGAAATGAAGTTGAATTGAATTGAGATAGAATTGAATTGATATTCGGGCAAACATGCATGGGCACATGCATATTAACATTATCAATCTGAATGGTCTTTTTGTGTGAGGGCAGAGACAAATCGGAATTATAGCCTAACTAAAACGAACGTTTAAAAAAAATCCCAACTTTATAATTGCTTATAATAATGCTGACACCATTCTCCTTATCTTTTGGTCGAAAGAGACTGTAACTGACGAAAGAGATCAGTATGCTAACTTATTTTTATTGCAATGCTCAGAGATATATGTTTTGTTGGATAATAACTATTTATGCATATTAATGCAGATACAGTAAGCACTTTTTGGATTGACCTCTCATTAAGTCCATTAAGAACAGAATATAATGTGTAGGCCTAAATCAAATAACCAATAAAATAATACCTCCTGGAAGCATATTGGCCCTGTATTCCTAGTATTCCTCTATAATCTAAAAGATTTTTGCTTGCGAAATGTCCTATACCACGGTGTATTAGCCCGTATTAGGTTCAGGCCTATATTTACCAGCCTGATATTTACACTTGGTTGTATTATTTTATGTTATGCAATATGTGGGAAGCTGGGGAACAGCGGACGTTAAACTATTTACACTTTCCGCCGCTTTATACTTCATTGTATCAAATAGGCCTATTCATTGCTGCTTTTATGGCTACACTTTATAAATAGCTATATGATGCTCCAAAATAAATAAAAAAGCATGCTTCTAAAGTAAATGTTTGATTTTTTGAAGTGGATCGAAACTAAAATAACCATGTTGGTAATTGTGCAATAGGCCTACAATATAAGTGGCATCAGAAACAATGTGGGTTTCTCCCAAACTGTAAAAGAAGTTAGGCAAATCAGATCTCCCTTTTTAGTTTTGGTATATTAAAATATTGAATGAAAACCACAGATAGGGCCTACATTTCTTTTTCAAATTGTAGTTTTGTAGCCTACAACTGTTTATCTCCAATATCTTGTTACTCACCACGCTGCTGGAGACACAGTTAAACATGTTCACGGAGCATCTGGCTCCTCCGGGTCCTCCCCGGCCAGACAGATGTTGGTATTCCACAGCAGCAGACCGGGAGCCTGGTGTGGGACCCCGCTATTAGTCCACTGTTAGTCCCGCTCGTCAACCCACTCGCTCCAGCACTGCTTGTTTGGTCTTTTGAGGACTTTGTTCACTCACTACTTGTGAGAGCCACAACTTGTTTTCTTGTCATTTTAAGCAGCACAGTGCTGGGCCCCTCCCACTGGGCTCGGACCCGCCCGCCGCAGCAGGCTTTTTATTGTAAGGATCAGATGAATAAGATTCTTTTTTTCTTTCTTTCTTTCTTTCTTTCTTTCTTTGTGCTTTTTTCTTGCTTTTAACTTTATTTCATTTTTTCTTTCTTTCTTTCTTCCTCTTTTTCGTTCTTTCATTTTTTCTTTATATATTTATTTTTTTCTTTCTTTCTTTCTTTCTTTTTTCTTTTTTCTTTTTTCTTTTTTCTTGCTTTTTACTTTATTTATTTTTCTTTCTTTTTCTTCCCTCCTTTCTTTCTTTATATATTTCATTTTTTCTTTCTTCCTTTTTCTTCCTTTCTTTTTTCCTTCCTTCTTTCTTTCATTTTTTCCTTCTTTCTTCTTTTTTATTTATTTAATTCTTGCATTTTCTTCCTTTCTTTCTTTCTTTATATATTTCTTTTTTTCTTTCTTCCTTTTTCTTCCTTTCTTTTTCCCTTCCTTCTTTCTTTCATTTTTTCCTTCTTTCTTCTTTTTTATTTATTTAATTCTTGCTTTTTCTTTCTTTCTTTTTTTCCTTCTTTCTTTTTTCCTTTTTTTTCCTTCTTTCATTTGTTCTTTCTCTCTTTCTTTTGTAGATGAGAAATTGATCTTGCTGCTGACTCGGTCTGGTGTAATAGCAGTAGAAAAAAGCCAAACTCTTTCCATTGCCATCAAGGTGAAAACTTCAATCCAGGCTCGTGCATTAGTAATCTGTCAGCAGATATAAAGAACGTAGGCTACTTAACGTAGGCTATTTGTTTATATTATTGTATTCTCCATAGCCCAGTGGCCTACTGCAGTGCTTTAAAAAAAATTTAAAAAAAAACATATATATGTATATATATATATATATATATATAATCTTAAAAAGTCAACTTTCAAAGATCTTTTCCTGTGAGAGGCATTTAGATATTTTAGCCCGGTCTGACATTATCAGGATTTCTCATCTTTTCCTTTCTTGCCATAAGGGACTCTATGAAGCCAGCACAGGACTGCGTTCTGTTTATTCAGACATCCACACCGTCTGAGCAGCAGTCTGAACTCTCAGGGCAGCTCAGCAACAGAACAACTTGTTGCCTTAATTCCTCGTGTGCCACACAGTTTCGTGGATTAAATCTCAGGGTGGCATTCAGTTTTTTGACATGTAACACTTAATTTGTTCCTTCATAAGTATAAATAAATACCCAAATTATCGTATAGTATATTGTATCATTTCCTAACTAACATTCATAATGGGGATTTGCTATTTGTTTCGGCCTTTTCAGCTTTAAGGAAATCTTTTACTGTTTTTATCATCAAGCAACAGAGAGAGTGTTCTTGATTCTACAGGGTACCTCCTCCTCCATGACTACCTTGTCAGATTTTAAGTGAAGGTGATGGCTAACCACACACTGGGGTCAAAAAGGCATACATGAAAACACTCGGCGACGCAAGAGACGAGAATCCCTTTGGGTCTTATCTGTGGATATATGTCTGCAACTCAATATCTCAGTCCCCCCCCAGCCTTCTCAAAGGGGTCTTAGACTATAATATAATGGAATGGATGTGAAGGATAGACTAGGTTTAAGCTCTAACAAAAAAAAGAGTCAAGCAGGCTATTTAACCCCCCTGTTGTCTTTGGGTCAAATTTGACCCATTTTCAAAAAGTTTCTACATCACAAATTTGTTTCTTTCAACCAAATTGTCAAAGAAAATAACGTGGATGCTTCCATACAACGCCCTTCCCAAGTAAGTACACTCTTCACTGAATTTGGGTGTTTTATTCTATTTCATAGCATTTGGAAAAACAAAAAAGACAAAAGAATGTTGAAAAAAGTGACACAAATGTGAGAAAAAGCTTCAAAAATTGGAGGGAAAAATTCGACAAAAACATCGAAAATAGTGACAAAAGAAATGGACACAACATCAGGAAAAGTGACAAAAACATTGGAAAAAGTGAAAAGTGTCGAAAACTAAAAAAGAAACATTGAAGAAAAAGTTTTAATTCAAACGACGGGAAGAGAACACAGGGGTTAAACTAATTTCAACACTGGAAGAATCAGCACCACGAAAATAGTATGATTTAGAAATTGAAACTAACAAACCCAATACTCAATCCCGATCTTTCAATTATTAATCTGACTCTTCTTTTGAATTATAGTTACTGTTGTGTTATTAATACAACAGCAATTTCTGGGATGTCAAATCTTTGAAACTCTACACCTAATAGAACGTTCTAATTCAGTCTCCACGATGACGCTGGGTCTCAGTCACCAACATTTCTGTTAAGCTTACAAAATGTGCCTTTTATTTTCAAGGGAATGAAAACAGAAACCAGACAGTTTCTTAAAGAAGATTAGCATACAGTAACACCTTTGTTTTCATCTGAAGAAGTCTGGAATTTAGACAATTTCCCTTTTTTTCGTAGTATGAAATAATTTGAACATTTAAAAAAAAAAAAAAAGTGCAATGGATGTTTAGTACATACAGCTTTGCACACTGCTTTACCGGTTGTTCATTTAACTAATGTAAAAAGGCTCTGTGGCCTCTGAATGAAATGTAAATATAAGATAACCAGTAAAAATTGGACTGAGTTTGATTTTTAAAAAAAATTGTTGACATGAACATATGCAGTCACCCACCCCTCCCTTCCCACACACACACACACACACACACACACACACACACATAGCAAGAAAGATCTACAGTACGGGTTCAATTTGTGTCCCTGGTGTGTGCAGTGCATGGAGGGGTGGGGGGTCTGGGGGGTCTGGTTGTTAGTTCTGGGTTTGTAAAGGTGTCATCTGGTGCATGGTGAGAAGTGGTCACTGCTGACCCTTCAATTACTTCATTTTTTCTAAACAAACAAACTATAAAAACTACCAGTTCTTGTATTTATTCTGCAAAATCTGCGACGCATGCCACAAGATTTAGCCAACTGAAATTGACCATGGGTGATGAGAACAGCAAATGAAGAGATTTAAATGAATCTAGCCAGGGTCCAAATGCTGTTGTGTTAATACTGTGTACTAAATTGGCATTGTTGAGTTTGTATCTTGTATGTATTTATATGTTATGTCACACATTCCTGTTTTGGAGTAAAAGAAATACATTTTAAATATTAAAAAGAGGGTTGGGGGGGTAGCCGAAAAAAGAAAAAAAATCCTTTCCCATTGTGGCAGACCCCTCCACTCCACTGCTACTAATCCAGCCCTCCTCACAGGGTGGGATTTAGAACAGCACTCCTGCAGACAGCATCTGCTGATATATTAAACGAGAAGGGTGTGTGTGTGGGGGGGGGGTTGGGGGGGGGGGGTGAATTAGCTCTCTGAGTGTTTAACATCATGGCACAAAGGCTTCATGTTGAGAGGATTCTTTGGCCTTTTGTTTAGACCAGTTTAGTTTCCCCTCAGATAATTGACACAACACAATCTCTGGTTTATAAAGCTGTCAGTGCTGCTCTAGACTTTGACAGGTAGCCAACTACCTACTAGCTCAAATTCATCAATCTGCCGCCATGCATTCTGGTCAGTTACAGGAAAGCTGTAATACCTTACCCAGCACAATTACACAAGATTAAGGATATTAACGTGCATGCTTTAAAAACGTCCATGAGTTAAGAAGGTCTGAGAGCTCTGGACTACAAACACACACAGTGCAGACACCTGCTCCTTAATGAGAGTGGGTGGGTCATTTAGCTGTCAAACTGTTAGTGTAAGCACTGGTCAAACAGTCAGTCACAAAGAGGATTCATTGGATTTTATTCAACCTGTATCTGCCTAAAACATCAGATTCACAACAGGAAAAAGTGTGGTTAGCAGAAATGGATGGTTCAAATTTTAGTGTTGATGAAATTATACAAAACTTATCCTTTTGAATCCATAAGATTTCATTAAACCTTGGGTTTTGTTAGTTTGATTATGCAGAATAAAACTGGCCATTGCTGCTACTTGGCATCATCTGTGTATGTAATATGCGTGTGTTATAGAAAGCAATACTATACCTGCACGGGGCAAGGAAGTGTACTAATATCAGCTATCTAAAGAGCAATGCCAGTGTAAAAATCAGATCAAATAACATCCGGTATAGGTCAGTGCCCTCTTCTACCTTCTGAACTGCACGGTGGCAAGTTTATCATCCTGACGTCAGGGTTCGTGAGCGGTGGCAGTGTTTGTCGCTGGGCTTGGTTTCCCTCCTCAGCCAAAAACATCCCAGCACCCTCCAAACACACAGTTGTTGTTGCGTTAATGCAGCAGTTAATTTTGGTTTGGCCACGACATGCCGTGCTTATCTCACTGCTTGGAAGTGTCCCAGTACGGGTGTGTCGCCATACATGAATCAGTGTGTGTGTGTGTGTGTGTGTGTGTGTGTGTGTGTGTGTGTGTGTGTGTGTGTGTGTGTGTGTGTGTGTGTGTGTTTGTTTGTGTGTGTGTGTGTGTGTGTGTGTGTGTGTGTGTGTGTGTGTGTGTGTGTGTGTGTGTGTGTGTGTGTGTGTGTGTGTGTGTCTGTTTGTGCACAAGTGCATCTGAGATTACTTAGCTTGATGTCAGGGTGAGTCACTAGTGAAAGTGGATGTGTTTGTGTGTGTGTGTGTGTGTGTGTGTGTGTGTGTGTGTGAGAGAGAGAGAGAGAGAGAAGAAGAAGAAGAAGAAAAAGAAGACGATGAAGAAGAGACCTCATTCCTTGCAAACTGCCATGTTTCCATTGGTTACCTTGACCCAGACAGGAAGTGTTTAGTTTTGACAGGTATGGAGGGAAGGACATGACGATGGTGGTCTCAGGAAGATGGTGGTCTCAGTACACAGTACACTGGAAACTATACAGGTGGTTAGAATTAGGGAAGTCAATGTGTGTGTGTGTGTGTGTGTGTGTGTGTGTGTGTGTGTGTGTGTGTGTGTGTGTGTGTGTGTGTGTGTGTGTGTTAATTAAAACCAAAAACCATAGTGATAATTATAATATGACAAGCACAAACTAAAGAATGCCTTATGTTTATGCCGCAGCATTTGAAAGGTTGTACATTTTTCGGCTAATTACACACTTTATATGTACCTTTATCCTTGTCCTTGCACGTTCCCTCCTTACCTCTGTATTAGAGGATGGATACCCGACCCAAGCCCGACGGTACCCGACGGGCCGGGCCGGGTTCGGACAGATATTTAGAAATGATGTTTGGGTTCTGGTCGGGCTCGGTCACATCAGCGTGATAAGGCATTGAACATTTAAAATTTAAAACAGCTTACTATGTAGGTAGCCAATGGGCCTGTTTCACTTCATGCAAATGTTTGTTTTTCTGATTAAAATAAATTAAAAATATTACCCTAACATCCGTCTTCCTGTGTGCGGAAATGTGTTTATGTAGCTGTGACGTGCGCCTGTTGCCCCGCGTGCGCTGATGCGCTCATCTGTTGACATTTCTGAACGCCTTCCTACAGTTGCTTAATAAAAGCGGGCTTTCCACAAAAACAAACGTACATGTGTCATTAGTATGAGAAAAAATTAGATTAACTGTGTCGGTTACTGCTCTGTCGAACGCGGGCCGGGCTCGGACAGAAAAATGCGTTCCGATCCGCACTCTTCTCTGTATTATTTTACCATGCAGTTGTATAAACAATCACTTCCTGAACAACAGGTCAATCCCACCGCCTCTCTGAAACTGACTGGACATCAGAGTTTAACTTCACATGTCAAAGTTCAATCAGATTCAACAAATTGCAAAGCAAAAGACACGGCGCGTACGGCGGCTCAATGTGCGACCGGAAGTGAATACGTCTCGTCCCCTTCTTCGATGAAATGGATGAGGCTGTGAATTTTGGTATTTTGGTATGACTAAATACCTTTTGTCTGCACTAGCCCTAAACATTGTCACATTTTGCCTGTTTTAGACATTACAGCCGCACTTTCTGTTTCACATGAACAACACAGAATCATAAGAAATGAGCACATTTTACTTATCACACAAACCTGATACAAAATCAGACTACACTGATACTGTAACTGACCGCCAGCCAATAAGGTCATTCTTTGCCGCTATACGTGAGTTTGTTTGTCCGTCTCTCCCCACAGTGGTGATGGTTTCTCCCCCCATCATCTCCAGCTCCTCTTTAATCCTGAGCTACAGTACCCCATCACCAGGACAACCAAAATAAACAGTAGGATTCTGGGTACTGTATTGTCGTAACAACAAAGGATAAGGGGGCGGGGCCCGGTGGAACCAGAGGAGTGCCACATCTGGGTTTCATTAGCATCTCAGGCCAATGACAGATGACTTGTATTCTGCCTGGCGACACAGCGTTAAGCTGGATGGCGGTCTACTCTGACAGAGAAGGAAATGACATCATCAAGGAAAGCTGATGTTTCCTGGGCCTCAGGGAGCCATTTCTGGACCTGCACTGATTTAGTTTAGCTGAGTTTTTATTAAGGTTTCAATTAGCTGATACAGTAGTGACAGTCGTCCTGTGGTCCCAAACGGTCGGTGTGAGCTCACTGAAGTTGAAGTGTGTGTTTGTGTGTGTGTGTTCTCCTGTTTTCTAAAGACCAACTGGCCACTCAGTGTTGTGTTGTCATAAGAACACGGCATATATGTGATGTGAATGTATTCCTCTTTGTGTTTCCATGCTCTATAGCTATTTTCACACATGAAATATTTACCATTGATTTCATCAACTGTATCTGTTACAATGATGGCCTTTTGTCATTCAGACATAGGTGTCAGTTATGTAAATGCAATTTCTAAACTTTAAAATATACACCATGAATGACATTTTGTCAGTCGTCTCAATAAACATCAGTAAGATAAGGTAATGTACAAAATACATCACGTTATAGTCTTTCCGCTTGGTGAAAATTTCAAAAATGCAGTAACATAAATCATCATACAATATGATGGATAAAAGGGTTATATGTTCTCTCACAGGCTGCATCAGCATCAGTGATGGATTTAAAAAGTTCATTTGTGTGATTTTGTGAGATCTTCCATCTTGACTTTTCCAGGCGCTTCTTCAGACATGAGACTGTAAAATATTTTGCACAACAAAGTGCATGTCTGAAAGGAGCTTATGATGATCTGTCCTGCTTTTTAAATTCTTCTTCCTCTTCTTCTCTTTTTAAATCAACTCTTCCACTGACTGCTTCTCTGCTGTTTATTGGTATAATTGGATCTCTGATGCTCTCAAGTGGAACGCATCAGATGGATGGAAAGAGTGACGAAGGAAGAGGAAAAAGAGGAGGGTAAAGGAGGCACTTGCTCTTTGACCCTGTCTTCTAGAGTCATGAGGACATAGTTAAGTGGGTGGTAGAAATAAACCAATCAGCAGTAGGCTGAGGAAGATGATGAGGGGACATAACATCTAAAGTTTAAAGGTCAAAGCAAGCTCAGTTACGAGGTAACCAATGTCTTCTGCTCTGTTAAATATCTGTATGTTTGTGATCTCACACTCTTGAAAATCTAAATTTAGAGATCACACTCTGTTGTGTTTTCTTTACTTGTCATCTGCAGTCAAAACTGGATCTTCCGTTTCAGTCAATGGATTTTACAACGCTCCCTCACTGTTCCAAAAGAAAACAGTGTTCTCCTCAGAGGCTAGCTAGCGTGCTATAGGACTCAGCTGAGATTAATGTGGTCAGTGGAAGCCGCTGGATTTCAGTGGTTTTCATTGCAACACAAATGGCCAGTCTCTTTGATGTCGGCACTCAAATATCGATGAATTATGGATGGTGCTGTCATTTGTCTGGTGAAGCTTAAAAGACATTTTCATTGTTTTTACAATATCCTCATATAAAAAAGGATCTGCAAGCTCGAGGTTCTTGCCGTTAGAAGCACAGCGTACTATCCATTTCACACTGAAAATGCCAGAGAAAAAAGTCAAAACTACGGCAGTTTGTGATTCTTGGTCATTACGAACGTTTAACAGTTATGTTGCAATTATTCTTATATGTATGCTCTTATAGAATTTATTTGGTGTTAATATTTTAATTGTTATGCTAATGACAGCCATCCATCCATTATCTATCAGCTTAACCTGCACACGTTTGCAGGGGGGGGTTTTAGCCTATCCCAGCTGACATTGAGCAAGAGGCGGTGTGCACCCTGAGCATGGCTCACCACATGGCTGACATATGACCCCATTTACACCTGGCATTAAAATGTGTTTTGGGTGATCGGATTGCAATCGGATAGTGTTGACCACATTAAAAGTCCAAGTGTAGGACAGATTGTACATGATCCGATCGGCCAAACAACCTCTGCAGGTGGTCGAGATGCGTGTACATCATAGACTGTAAAAATAATGGACGGTGACGTCACCCATTGGTTTGTGGACTGACGTTTTGATAATTTGGCCGTCACCATGATGTTTTTTTCAAAACCAGATGTGACGATTTTAAATTTTTTTATGTCTATTTATTGGTATTTTAGAAGGCAAACATATTGCATACATATTCTATAAAATATAACAGAAATGGTTTTACAAAAACATTTACATACACAGACACGAACACAACAGGCCCTGTACTAAAGATAATCAGATTATATAATAATCAGAGTAAAAAGCTGCTCCACATACTTATTGACGTCACACCTGGGGTAGTTATCAGAGCTTATAGCCAAAGGGATATGTATTGCCTAGCTTCTATTACATCAATGAAGGGTTGCTAAGTCTTATAAAATGTTTCAACGGAACCATGCAATGTATAGCTGAGTTTTTCCAGTTTTAGGTGCTGCGTGACATCTTTGAGCAACATAGTGAAAGTGGGAGGTTGTGCTTGTTTCCAGTTCAATAGACTGTCCTCTCCCGGTACTCCAAATACAGCAAACACTGCGTGAGGTTTAACCGTGTGACCCAGAATATCAGACGTTATAAATATTGAGTCCCAGAAACTGGATAACTTTGGGCACAACTAGAACATGTGCCCCAACGAGGCAGGAAATATCCCACATCGGTCACATAGAGCTTGACCTTCGAAATATGAGATGTGACGATGTGTGACAAGAAGGTGGAGCTGGGGATAATGGCCAGGGTTGTTTATGGTTGCAATGGCGCTGCGCTGAGCTAAATGCCAACCCTTCTGAAGCAGGTCATCCAGTGGAGATTTATCAGCAGGTAAACGCAGACCTCTGGATCTCTAAACAGATCCAGACACCAGTCAGTGCACAAGCCAAGACACAAAGAACATCTCCATGCAGAAACAAGAGAAAATTCCCATTAGATAAATAAAAAAGATAATCCCTGCTGGTGGACGGTACGCCTCCAAAACGTTCCGAGTGGATGAACTGCTAGCCTTGGCCGGGTGCGAATGCACCCTCACACCCCCTGACACTCAGCCAGTGGACGTATACATTTACAGCATGTATCTTTTCCAGCATGTCATGCCACTGACCTTTCCCGAATGCAGTCATCAATTAGTAAAGGAATTGATGAAATTCTATGACCACTTATTTTGAGCCACCCACACAGTGGCGACATAAGTATACGCCACCAACCTTGACACCCATCAACTCTCCATATATGCAGCACTTTTATCACATGGCTCCTCAGCTACATTTTCTGTCTGTCCGGCCGGTAATGCAGCAGTCTGTTACACTGTTTGTAATTGGAAACAATCTGCTCTTACACAACAATCCATTGATAATTTTCCCCTTGTTGAAATGTTTTTGCCTCGGAATTTGTCCGTAATTTGATCCTCCTACATCATACAGCAACATGAGTTTTACATGAGAGTTTTTCTCTGTTTCAAGACATTATTTTGTTCAAGGACAACTCTAAGTTTTTCTCAACTCTCTTTCCAAAATAAGTCTTGAGGCCTTACTGTGGTGCCGAGTGCTGAAGCCACAGCTTCAAAGCTCTGTCTGTCAGTTGGTTGGCTAGCACAGCAAAAAAATCTGACTCCACACTCACTAAAAAGCCTGTTGTTGGTGTTGACAGACCACTTTCATCCCATTTCTGTATTCCTCTATAATAAATCCGAGAGCTAAGGGCAAAAATTCCACTAAATGTCTGTGTATGTATGTTGGCCAGCATGTTTGATACTGTGGCAAACCAGGGGAAATGGGTCAGCCAGTCCAGCACAGGGCGCGGGTACATAGGCTCAGACTGGGGGAGAAGTGATTGAGAGAGTCTATTTGCCTGTGCAGGTGCTGCAGCCACTTGGCACCTGGCACTGGTCACACCTGCAGCCCATCAGGTAATCAGAGGGAAGGTGTTAAGAGAGCCAACCCAAGGCGGCAGGAGGAGAGGAGACAGTGAGCAACAAAGGCCCAGGGGAGTAATGTGTTAGGAGCTGATGGTCAACGAGGATATTGGCCAGAGAAAGACTAACCTCTCCCTCTGCTTAAATCCTCCCAGGACTACACCTTTTGAAGGCTGACCGACCCCAGATGGGAAGAAACCTAAGCTGCAGTTTGTACCATTACCCTTTTGTCGAGCTGCTTCATTAAAGAACACTTTCTGTTTAAGCCGACTGTCTCGGTTTCCTATGTTCATTGTGAATCTGGCGTTCACGTCCCCTGGGTTGCCACAATACCCATCAAGATACTTCCTTCCTCTGTCACTCTTGTGTTACAAAACATAGAGTGTAGTTAACACAAGCCACAGAAAGTACTTCTTCAGTATGTTAATATGCAAAACTGAGTCTTCCTGTCTATGGTATCCAGACACATACAGTCCGCCTAAAAGGCTAGTATATACTCTTGAGTTGGTGGGTTTGTGGTACAGGCAGGTGGGGAATCCTCTTTACGATGGCTACAGTAGCTGGGGTCCTAACCTGGTCTCCTTTTAATTCAATGCTTTTTAGGCACCGACCAAATTGCCTCCTTAGTATTGAGTATCAAAAAATGCCTCGCTATTTAATACCAAATTTCAAAATGCCTAAGGAATAAATCTCATCAACGTCAGTGAGGCAATAAGCATTCAGCAGATCTAATAATACTATTGATTGGCTGTCTAACATTACATGACGTAGAGGCAGGCAAGAACAACTCTACATTACGCACAGAGACGGGGCTCACGTAGTAGGAGCTGAAAAATAAATAAAAAGATTTTCGACGTAATGTGTAATGTATTTTCTTTTTGTATATTATAAAAATTGGTATCGAAAAAAAATATTGTTTAGGAACCGGTATTAAAGTCACCATATTGGTACCGGTATCAAATATTTTCTATATCCAACCCTAATAGCCAGTCACCAGCTTGTCTAAATTGTCTAAAAAAATCTACCCTTCCTTTTGTGGCATTGTAATGCATTATGATTTCTGTTAGTTATGCTCCTGGTCACAGATTCTCCCATCTCTTTGCAGCCTACTCATGAGTAGCACATTGTTACCTGTCTTTGGCATATGGGACACCAGGAATGTTTCAGCTGTGAACAGAGATATTGACAGGGCCTGTTCCATGTATTCAACAGCTGAGGTGGGAGCCCTTGCTTTTTTTAATAGTATTCCCACCATCGTCAGCTTCTTCTTGGGGAGCTCCTGTCCCAACGTGTGAGAAGTTATAAAGATATCACATATGTTGTGACCACAGAGTCCCTGCATCATGTCCAAGACAACCCACATCCCTTGGCTTTTCTGATGGGGCTTTTGACTTCCCTGTATGAACTTGCAAGTCCAATGCATATCATGAAGCAGCATAAAAGGCAAGTTTGAATGGTATGTACAGCGGCCCCTATATGGCATAAGCTGCTCATCAACAGTGACACTGGGCCCAGGATTGTAAAACAGGGGGAAGGCGGTCCAACCATTTGTCCCACACTGACCTAATTGCAGCTAGCTTGTCTCTCTGCTGCCGAGCTGGTTTGTTGCCTCGGTAATCAAAGCGGATAATCCTGGAAATACGTGGTTTCATCCTTATCATTTTGGCAGCCATACAGTGTAGCTAATTCCTTGGGCAAGAGGACCGTTCATTTTCACCATATTTTTGTCACATAATTCTCTCCCTGTAGTCTGCTATAGGGCTGGCTCCTGACAGACTTCTCTCTCTCTCTTCTAAAAATGAATGAATGAATGCCCTCAGAGCAGACATTCTCTAGGCATACTGATCAATTATGATAAGGAGTCACGCATTTATTGTGTCTCTCCTCCAATTTGGATAGAGTGTGACAAGATATTGAATGCCTAGAATGTGAAATAACATTATACGGGTTCCCGTAAAACATTATGTAGTTTGACACACTAAAGACGGTACAGACGGTAATGCAAATGGGTTGTTTTACATGTTCTTCAGAGAAGATGAGTCAAGGCCAATACGTTTTAGGTTGAATAGTAGGAAGAGTAGGGTTGTATTTAATGATACAAGCTTTATTTTAGTGAACATGAAAACGGATCTCACAGGCTTATCTCGATATGCACATTTATACTTTACATAAGTCTTGTCTCAATGGATAATTCCTCTTTATTGCAACTTATTTACATTATTTTCGCCGTTATTATTACTATTATTATCAGTTAGGATAACATTGTGCCACAGAGCACACATTCTGACGGGGTAACAGATTTCGGCGTAACACCGGAAAAGCCTGTTTTAGTGAGTATGCAGGTAATAGATACCAGTAGATTTAGGCCTATTTGTATTCTAATTTTATTTTAGAAGTCATGTTGTAGTTATGGCTGATACCGGGGCAGGGTCATCACAGAAAAAAGGAAATTAAACGAAGAACAACTAAAAGCTAAAAGGAAAAGTGAAATTGCGAGACAATCTTCTTTCTCTTTCAACAGATGGAGACAATTACGGATTTTAAATTATTCAAAACCACCCCAAATTGGCCCTCAGTTATCCATCCATCCATCTTCGTATATATATATATATATATATATATATATATATATATATATATATATATATATATATATATATATGTATGTATATTTAATTCATGAAATAACTTTACAATGCATGATGTGGTTGTACGTCAATAGCTGACATTAAATTACGTCCAAAAGGGCTGCTTTGAATACTTCTATTTCATGTTTATTCACTTCCCTTTTAAATGGTATGTAATATTCTTCAGTTTGTCCTCAGGTCTGGATGCTGGAAATCAAAGTTAGAGATCAAAGCTGTGTCTGTCAGCCTGCTGACGAACGCTGTTAAAAACCAAGAGCTTTGACTCGCTTCTGTTATTAGAAAACTTTCATCACTTCATCTGCCAGGGCACTCACAGGAAGCCACCACTGTTTATCATCGTATCATAATCACAACAGAACATGTTGTATCTAAAAGTGGACTTCAAAGCTAAAGTAGGGACATTTTTGGCTTTCTTCTTTCTTACTTTTTTCTGTTTCTTTATTCCCTTTCTTCATTACACCATCTGTAATTACATCTTCATTACACCTCCTTTCCTTTGTCAATCTGTCCTTCCAGTTTCCTTCTTCCTCTCTTGTATTCTCCCTCTCTTTCTTTGTCTCATTCACTTCTCTCTTTAACCCTACTCACCATTTCACTTTGCTTAGTTCTCTCTTCCCCTTGGCTCTCCTCCTTTTATATCACCCTCCATCTCTCCCTCCTGTTCTCTTTGACATGTCTCTGTGTTTCCTGTCCTTTGTGAAACCCTCCTCTCTGTCACATCTTGTTTTCCTCATTCTATCCTGTTTTAATCCAGTTCCCGCCCCCTTCCACAGCAAAGTCACGCTATTGGAGGAAATGGGTGAATAGTGGCTGCTGAGTGACAGGTTATTCTGGGCCGCCTGTGGAGGTAAACATAGCGAGGTAATGGAGGTAAACGTCCGGTAGTTGGCTGGTTGGTACACAAACAATAGGCCAGTAGGTTCTGGCTCCTGCAGGCTCACCCACACTATATGAAGCTTGTCTCTATTATTATGTCTATCTACAAGCACCTAACCATGTGTTCACACCTTAACCAACCCTGTTGATGGCTTGCTTTGTTCTTACTCCAATCTGACAATTGATTTGCTGGAGTGGTCTAGAGCTACATAATTCCACATTTTGACTTGTTTCTTAAAATTTTAATTTGTATCCATTATTACGCCAAGATATCTAAATTCAGTAATTATATCAATCTTTTTACCCTTGATGAGAATGTCAACATTAAGAGGCTGTAGGATCTAGGAGGAAAGTAATGGCAGAACTTTATGAAGTTCAAAAGGCAGTTAGAGCACAGTTAGTGTCAAAGGAGGAAATAAGGAATACAAAGGCTACCAGCCGCCACTAACTGGAATAGAGTGTGGATCAGGAAATGCACATGCGTGGAACGCCAGACTGAAGCTGACCCTAAATAAGGTACGAATAGAACTGCACGTGCGTCCGCATGACCAATACAAGTCCGCTGACGCTGAACGCAATCAGTGTGTCTGAGCCTTAAGACATGATTGATCAGCCACTGTATGATCCTTTCCATAGCCTTTGTTAGCTTCTTAGCTGCTAGCTCAGATGTTTTTGTGTGTGTGCATTCAACAGTGTCATCAGTGTGCGTTTGCAAGTCGGTGACACTGTTGTGGAAGATCATTAATACTGCATATACTAAAAAATAGGGGGCCTGACATCGATCCTTGAGTATCCTTGTACACTTGATGTTACTGGACAGTGCATCATTAACTTTAAAACACTGCATCCTATTCGATAAATATGAAGACATCTACATCAGTAGCCTACTGTAGATCAAATGCTTTTCTTAAAAAGCAGGAAGTAAAGAGCAGATTTACCTACAAACTTGTGAATCTATCTAAAATTATAAGTCTCAAATAGCTTAATAATGTGGGTTTTAATGTGGGAATTTATTTAAAGACAAGTTCAAACCTGTCTTTCTTGCGTTTTTCAGACTCTCATAATGTCTGTCTGCTTGTCATCCTAGTCAGTAATAGAACAGCAAAAACAGAGACATGTATTTAAAATAAAATGCTTATTTATCTTAAAAGGCAGTAACACAGTAACTAAGTATTTTACAGCAGTTATACATGTCATTCTTTCTGCTAAAAAAGAATCAGGGCTTCTGTGCCCTCTGACCATTGCAATCGTTATTGTTGGTTTCTAATGATCTTGGAACTTATAATAATAAGCTACATTGCCTAAATTGGTGTCACCTAAATTTCTAATGTGTAAACTGTTAATGTAATTTAGAGTAAATGTAATTTTGAATTATAGTCTCCACAATTTCAAAAGGAACGCTGGTATTTTCTTAGTTGGTTAATATTACTTTCTAGAATTACATTATAAACTGTCACGAAACATTGATGCAAAAAAAATAGAGATCCATTGACACGGTCAATCTAAAATGAAACTGACATCAATATCCTGTCTCTGTCTGGAGGTGTTAGGCCAAGTGGGACACACACACTCACTCACACTCTTTCTCACACACACACACACAGAAAGAGAGAGAAAGAGAGAGAGCATTTGAGGCCCTGTTCGTCTGGCAGAGTGGAAGATGATTCTTCCAGGAAGGCAGGAAAGGGACCTCTCAGTAATTTATTCACATTGTTGGCCAATACAAACTAACTCTTAACATTACACTGTCTGACCCAGACACGCAACAAGTCTATGTGATCCTACACACACACACACAGACACAGGCCCACATTCATAAATAATTCCTTGCGATCCAGCGAGTGTCATGTTAAAAGATGGTGTCACGGCAGTTTCACGCGGTGTCGCTTTGGCGATCAGCTGAGAAACCCACCAAAATCACCTGGTATCAAAAGTGAGTCGAGACGAGCCGAACGGAACCACGCAGTGGAAATGGGGCATTAAAGAGTAACTTCACAGCAAGCTTAAAAGCAGTGTTTGCTTCCCTCTCTGGTTTAAAGTTATAAGCCTTTTTTTTTCTTTTCTGACCAGCAATACAGATGGGTGTGGTTGGGTGTGGGATGTTGCATCTGTAACCGCACTCAACAGTGATGTCAGGGTGTCCTGGGGTACACTTGTACATCACTGCAGCAAGGTAAGAAGAAGAGGTCAGCAAAGAGAAGATTTTTAGCGGGTGCTAAGCTACTGCTTTAACCAGCCTTCCTGGGTTTGATTTTATCATCTCACCAGCATCTGACGCGACATGCTCCCACCAACGTAGCACCTTCCATTACTTTTACACAGTGATGCTTTCAGTCTTTGCCTGGTAGGAAGGGACGGATGGTTCACGACATATAACATGCTTTGTTTTTCCTGATGTTATGGGGAATAATGCTATACTATCACTGTCAAGTGAGATAATATACAAATACCACTATTGGTGGTGGTATCTGTTCTTCCCTGAGCAAGGTTTAAGGTTAAAAAAAATTTGGGGTTGTAAGACAAACAAAAAATATGGCTACTGCTGTCATGTTCAGACAACCAAACATATCCTGGGTTCAGAGAAAGAGAGGAGAGGGAGAGCAGGGAAGTAAGGAGAGACCTCTGGACCCTCTTTGAGTGTTTATATAGTGGAGGTAGGATATCCTGCTACATGATGAAATCATTACAGACGTATGTAGTGTGTGTGTGTGTGTGTGTGTGTGTGTGTGTGTGTGTGTGTGTGTGTGTGTGTGTGTGTGTGCGTGTGTGTGTGCGTGCGTGTGTGTGTGTGTGTGTGTGTTTAGTTACCTAAAGTTAGGAAAATAAGGTAAAAAGAAATAGGCCTATCACTTCATACTTTAAGCTCCAATCAGTTGGTAAACAAAACACAGAACGTAACATATTTTCAATCAATATATATTTTCTATATATTTTATTTTTTCCTTTAGCTCCAATCATTTGATTAAAAAAAAATAAAAACTATGCTATGTGGGGAAAGTAGAATTAAATAAATGATTAACTGTGTGCTAAGGCTAAAATAAAATATAACATAAAATAATATGAAATTACAAAGTATGCCTACCTCAAGATGAGACGATTAGCTCTGTTGCTCTCTACAACTGTAGGATACATCATGTTGATAGTTTCCATCATCCACTGCCGACACATGGAGGATGTTGGTGTGTCTCAGCGCTTTCAGAAAAATAGACCAGCAGGAAAATCTCCAAATCCTTGATGTGTTCCTTTAATCTTTACTGATGAACCATTCCCATGTAATAACTAAATACAGTCAGATGTAAAACACAGGAAATAGCATTAGTTCCTGTGGCTGCACTATACTAAAATATCACACACACACACACACACACACACACACACACACACACACACAAACACGCACACACACACACACACACACACACACACACAACACACACACTGAAACACACACACACATACGCACACAGGCACACACGCACACAAACCCACACACACATTCACGCGCACACACACACACACACACACACACACACACACAGATCACCTTTCAGCAGCGCTGCCTCTAAGCAAGCATGTGTGTGTGTGTGTGTGTGTGCGCAAATGTGTGTGTGTGTGTGTGTGTGTGTGTGTGTGTGATCCAACCTCTCTCGGTGGTCTTGCCCTGCTCTCTGCTTTTACGTTTTTTTGTGTGTGTTCATGTGTATTGAGTAATACAATAGTGTGCTGGAGTGGAGATCATATGGGAGCCTAAAATCTCTGATGTAGCAAAAGAAAAAAATGACGGAGCAATGAAGGGATTGAATGAAAGAGAGATGAGTGATAGAAGTGAGTAGAGGAAAAAAAAACAGAGGCAGAGGCGGTGCTCTCTGAGTGCGCTCTAGTTGGTAATACGACTAAAGATTTATTTAAGATCAAGACAAGAAATGGTACAATTGTATTTATGTATTTTTTTTGCATTACTGTAATACATAGTATTGCAAACATAGAACTCTGGTGTAATAACCCATATTGCCAGAGATCCAAACAGTATTGCTGCTTATGATTTTTCTGGGAATGTCACCCAGTTCATAATACTGCAAATGGAAGGGGTTTCATCAGTGGGCCACAGGCTCAGTCTACATTGTGTTAACTCATTCAGTGATAGATAAGGACCTAACAGACATTTATTTACTGTAAATGAAAATATTAAAGATCCCTTTTACAGTAAGATGCTTATGTTATTTTCATGTTAATGTTATATCTCAACATAGTGTTTGCCTTCATACATAGATACTCACACACAGTTCTGAACTTTTATCATATGTGTAACAGTCTAAAAGTGTTCTTTATCAACCTTCACATGCATAAAAACAAGAGCATAATTTCCTGGTCTGTGTTTTTCTTACACAAAGTCAGTGAGATTCTTTGAAGCCTGGGATAATGGTCCTCTTTTTTTCCCTCAATGTATTATTGTTGGTCCGACACTCATACGTTTCCATGTCCCATCTAGACGGAAATTTTACATTTGTCACACTCATGTCTGTCTGTGTGTGTGTGTGTGTGTGTGTGTGTGTGTGTGTGTGTGTGTGTGTGTGTGTGTGTGTGTGCGTCCTTTGAGGTACCATTTGCTCTCTACTTGCATAAAGTAATGTAAAGAGTAAAAAGGTGGTGAAAAGCAAAGAGAAACAACAATGAAGCGTGCATCACCCAGAGGCTTACTCATACAAATATGGAAGTGGAAGAGGAAACCAGAATGAATGGAATGACGAAAGAAAGAGAGAGTAAGAGGCTGCGAGGAAAGGAATGTGAGTTAGTGAGTGAGTTACCGAGCCCAAACTAACCGCCAAAAAACCAAACAGTGTCTGAATGTTTTCCCATTTGTACTATAGGCCTATATAAATATAAATGGAGAACTAATGCAGCATGTAAAGCACGTATAGGGATCTAACACTTCCCAGTGCATTACTTTGTTTATTTGAACAGCTTTGATTATCACTCACTTTGGAATACTGTGTGGAACTCATTCTCTATGAGCATCAATGTTAATGTCAACAGTGAGAGATGTGTACCACGGCATTCCTTGGCTGCACGACTTCTCGTATTTGAGTGAATGCGTTTGGAAAACAAGAGTGGGCAGTGATGTAAGCAATGTATGTGGTCCAATTATTGTGCAGCCATGCTTTAGAAATAATCTGAATGGGCAGTCCCATAACGAATCATTAAGAGTAGCCTTTTGGCCCCAAGCAGAGTTGGAAAGTAACTTTTATTTAAGTACGGCAATTAACCCTAATACTGTCCAGGTCACCGTGAAGATATAGAATGAACAGTATGTAAGGGTTAAATACAATTTATTAACATGCTAAAGGACTTTTCTTGAGTATTTCAATTTTCTCCTACTTTAGGCCACTTCTACAGTATTACTATGTAAATATGTTTGATTTATTACTATTATTATTATAACTAATTCTATAACTAATTCTATTCTTTTTCTATTTCTTATACTTAATGCATATTTTTTTCACACATGTCTACTTAATGTGTATTTGTGGTATTCTGTTGTGTGTACATTGTTTTTCTTTTGAGCTGCTGTAGCAAAGGAATTTCCCCAGTGTGGTATTAATAAAGTCTATCTTATCTTCTACTCCACTACATCTAAGAGGGAAATACGCTACTTATGGCACTACATTGATATGCCATTTGGGGTTACATACTTACTTTGTAGACAATTTGACCTAAAACAACATGTGGTAAGTATATAACAGTTAAGATATTGTTAAAAATGGATGCACTGGTTCAACTTCCCAGCCTTTTTTGCTTGTGACCCCTTTCAAAAGAGCTGTGTGTATTTGGGACCCTTCATCAACTTATAAGTCAGAGTCTAAACTTCTCTGAAACAATTTAAATAATTGAGGCCCAGAGGTCAAATAATCCAACATTTCACAAATAAAAGTAAAAGATCTATATAGATTTGTGTAGCAGGACTTTTTCATCTTTCCTACCCCATTAATAATCTAACAACCCCTCAGAAGTGACCCTTTGGAGAGGCCCGACTCTTAACTTGGGAACCACTGGACAAAACCACATAACTGTAAATAAAGTAGTCAAAACTAGCTCCCTCTTGAGCAGCTAACAGTAAAACCTAATAATGTCATATGATAATTATATCAATACATTTCTGTACTTTCTAATTTCTAGGATTCCTAATGCAGGACTTTTACTTGTAATGGAGTATTTTCATATTGTTGCACTTGTAATTTTACTTAAGTAAAGGAATCTGAGTACTGTAGCTTCTGTGGAGTTTATCTCAGATTGCATTACTGTAATCAGAGTGATTGCTGAAAAAAAGTTGCAAAAATAAAGATTTTGGCCACTGGATGGTGCTGTATGTCCACGTTATGTCTGCCCTGTTTGGATCCATATGGTTGTCTTGTACACAATCTGTTTTTGTTTTTTAAAGGAGCCGCATGAACCAGTGTGTGTGTGTGTGTGGGGGGTAAAGGTAAAGTGATTAATAATGAATGAATAATTTATATAATAAAGAATTTTCATAGCCTATATACTTCAAGTTTATTTTGCATCACTGCACAACAACAACAAACAGCAGGAACAGGCTCAAGTGCTGGATGTAACACCGCTGCTGTGAGCAAAACTAAAGTACAGTAAGACGTATTCCTCATCTCATTCTTCTGTTAATCTTTCCTCCTCTATCACCTCTTCATACTCTCATCCTTTCTATGCTTTATTCACATTACATGGTAAACAGTACTAAGCTTCACGTAGTCAGCATCCAAAGCTGACATGACCTTTTGTTCTTTTACAAGATAGACAAACACATGGCCAGTGTAGAGGTTATGTTGTGTTTTCGCTTCATGCATGGCAGCGCAATGTAGACACAGTGCAAATATACTGAGGCATAATGTTTTATGTTTAAAGGAACACGCCGACTTATTGGGAATTTAGCTTATTCAACCCCCAGAGTTAGACAAGTCCATACATATCCTTCTCATCTCCGTGCGTGCTGTAAGGCTGTCTGACGGCTACAGCGGCATCAGGCCAGCACAGAACATGCAGGTGAATGGTTCCAACTAGCCAACTGCTCCGAATAAGTGACAAAATAACGCCAACATGTTCCTATTTACATGTTGCGATTTGTAGAATCACAGCCTGTACAAAAAACAATGTAACATGAGACACAGCCATCTTATAACCGTAAACAAACCGGGAACTATATTCTCAGGCTGAAGAATATAGTACTTGGGCGGAATGATTTGCTTAGCAGCAAGCCTGTCTGAGAATATAGTTCCTGGTTTGTTTACGTACGTTAGAAGACGGCTGTGTCTCATGTTACGTTGTTTTTTGTACAAGCTGTGACTCTACAAATCGCAACATGTAAATAGGAACTTATTCGGAGCAGTAGGCTAGATGGAACCAGTTACCTGCAGGATCTGTGCTAGGCTAAGCTACCGGTGGAGCCGTCAGATAGCGTTACAGCACACACAGACACAAGAAGGGTATGTATGGACTTGTCTAACTCTGGGGGTAACAGTGAATAAGCTAAAGTCCCAATAAGTCGGCGTGTTCCTTTAAGAGCGACAACATTAGTCCTACTTTCAACTCCACCTTAGCATCCTTCCCACTGTCTGCCTCACCCTTCCTCACCCATGCCTTGCTATCTTCATTTCCCCAACCCCCTACCCCTCTAAACCAGACACCCCCTGTGCAGCCTCGCCCCAAATCCCCCTACAACCTAAAACTCTCTCTTCCAAATCTCCTTTCTCCCAGCGATCCTCCTTCCCGCCCCCAAATCCTTCAGTGCTGCCAATCACTAAATAACTCAACCTCCATCATTAACTTTTTGATATTTTTAATTTCCTGATTGGGTGTATGCTGCTGCTTGCTTGCATCAACCCAATCGTGAACGAGTGCAAGCATGTGTGTGTGTGTGTGTGTGTGTGTGTGTGTGTGTGCGCAAGTGTGTGTTTGAACCAGTGTTAACATGGCATATCGTGTGTATCAGTGTGTCAATCCCTGAGCTAAGCCTCGGCTCGGCAGGGGTTCACTCCTTATTTAGGTCATGGGATGGTAAAAGAGTTAAACTCCTCTGGATTGGTCCACACTGAAAAAGAATGGTTTCAACTCCAACAACTGGTCTGTGTGGCCTAAATTCTGCCCGCCACTCACATACAGAGGCGGTGCTAATCATAACCATACTGTTTATTGTAAAGGGGTGTATACAAATGTTGGCAATACCATAAAATCCATAGTCATAGTTAATATGTAATATATTTTAACTTTTTTTTTACTTTTTTTTTACTTTTTTTTAAATTTTTTAAGACAGGGGGAGGTTTTCTAGAAAGGCGTACAGTGATAAGAGGAATCGAAAAGAATGAGCAGGAGGAATGATACGGCATGAGAGGAGCAAAAAAAGAGGACAGAGGATAGATGCAAAGATGCTGATGATAGGAGAGAGAGAGAGAGAGAGAGAGAGAGAGAGAGAGAGAGAGATGATGCAGGCAGGATATTACATAACACTCTGTCAGACCAGGAGAGAATCAGGGAGGAAAGGAGGGAACAGAAGAAGAGTTGATGGGATGAGAGCATAAATGGAGGAGAGGACAGGAAGAGACGCAGTCTGTGAATGATGAGAAACCGTCCTGACTCTTCCTCTGCATGAACCTGATGAAGATGATGGACTCACTGCCACGCCCTCTGGTTTGAGTCATCGAGACCTGCTGCTGCTGCTGCCCCAGACCTCTAGAAAAAGAAATCTGACACAACACAGATGACTAAAGATGCAGTTTACAACAGGCCTAGGTTGTATGGATGTCCATTACCTTATGCTTTCTTTGTGTTTTATGTGGATTTCTGAGGACTATGGTTAACTGCTCCTCAGATCTCTGCAGGGTAAATCCAGACAGCTAGCTAGACTATCTGTCCAATTAGAGTTTTCTGTTGCACGACTAAAACAACCTTTGAGCGTACACATGTTCCACCCACTATCATTGATGGCTAAACTGTTGAGACAGTACAAGAATATAAGTACCTTGGCACGATAATTGATAGCAAGCTATGTTTTGAACCGCACACTGATGCTGTCTGTGCCAAAGCCCATCAGCGTACGTACTTTTACCAAAAACTGAGGAATTTCAACGTTGACCCCACGTTTATGAGAATGTTTTATTCCTGTTTTATTGAGTCTGTTTTAACCTTTTGTTTTATTTGCTGGTTTGGTTCTCTGTCCATGAAAAACAAAAAACGACTAGAGAGTATCGTTAGGACATGTGGCAAGATTACAGGCATCAACTTTCCCACTCTCTCCCACATCTACTCCAACAGAGTGGCAAAGAAGGCCCAATCCATTGCTGCTGACCCTAGCCACCCTTTGTCCTGCCAGTTTAAGTTGCTACCCTCAGGACGTAGGTACTGCATGCCCAGATGCAGGTCCAATAGACTCAGAAACTCTTTTATCCCGACATCTATTTCCATTTTAAACAATCTGCCAGAACTGTTTTAAATGTATGTATTTTTATTTACTATTGTGGTTTAGATACTGTGGGTATTTCATGTTTTGTTGTATTGTTGTTTGTCTTGTCTTATGTGTGTCTGCTGGCTGTACAAATAATTGCCCCTCGGGGGCAATAAAGTTACCTTGACCTTGACCAAAACAAGTTCCTTCCCGAGGCTATTTTGCAGAGGCACCGTGGCTCCGTCCGTCTCTTAGCGCCCCCCAAGACGATTGTGATTGGTCGTTAGAAATGCCAACAAACTAGAGCACCACGGACTGAAAACAGCAGTCAACAGCCTGCCTGCTAGCTCGGTCAATGATCATTTTAGCCAACGCCTTAATTTTAAATAATTTTGAATTTGCATGTACTTCCTGGTTTGAAGGCCTAACAAACCGACTTAAAGGGAGGCTGCAAACAGCACAGAATAAATTAATACGAGTAATCCTGAACTTGGGCCATAGGTCTCATATAGGTAGGTCACAATTTGTTGAGCTCAACTGGCTCCCTGTTGAGTTTTGTGTCACTATGTCAAGGCTGACCATGATCTATAAAATATTGTTTGGTAGTGTCTAAATTTTTTTGTCGTGACTTATAACTAAGCATATCTGATCTGTGTCCTTATAGATTTAAGACAGCGTTAAGGAAAAGAACCTTTGCTTATATAGGGGCAGTTCAGTGGAACAAATTAGATCGGCAAATTAAAGTAATTTCCACACTGAACTCTTTCAAAAAGATAGTCAAGGCCTGGTTACTAGATAGGGTTGCGGAATAGAACAAAAGGCAAATTACAAAATTTATATTTTTATTTATTTAAGGAAAATGTTTTTATGTCATGTCGATTTCCATCACACAATCTGTACGTGTCTTGTCTTGTCCTGATGTGTTGAGGACCACAAGGGAAATAAGTCCTGGACTTTATTGTGTTTTATCCTCGATTGTATTAGATGTTTGATACAATAAAATAAATCAAATCAAATCAAAATCCTTAACCACAGCTAGCTACTTCACTTCATAAAATCACGCCGCAGACTGCAGGTAATGTGAATAAAACATTTTACTGCAGAATACTAAACTCTTGTAACTTTATCACAACTTTTGGCTTTTTAACAACACTTTATTTTCTGAGACCACTAGATGGCGCTCTCTGTTTAACAAAGGGTTGAAAGCACACTGAATTGCCATTCCTTGAGCCTTTTACTTTAAACCAAGAGCGCCATCTAGTGCCATAAATAAATACAACTAATGGTTCATAGGGCTTCATTTGGACATTACGACTAACATGCTAACTAATTATCTGTTACTTTCATTTCCTGTACTCACTGAGTACATTTATGGTGACTGTCTGTGTTGGTCTTAGTCTGCCAATTCAAACAACACAACAGTATTATGATTAATACAACTATTAAGTCTTGTCTGTAATATACCGGTAGGTCAATAATATAAAATACTGTAGCTCAGTGCTTTCCAACCTTTCTGGTCTGAGGTTCCCCCACAGCCCTGTCATATTAAGTCACATACCCCGCCCTATCAATTCCCAATGTGTTCACACTATTTATTATATTAAAGTGAATATTCTTACATTTTCATGCAATTGAACTGTAAACATTTAGGTTGGTTGGTCAGAAATTATATTAGCTAGGCCTACTACTTGAAGTGTGGCTTAATGATTCAACAGTCATCCATTACTTTTAGCTAATCATTTGAACTGTTTAGTCAGTAGGCCACCTTTAACTATTTATTTCTACCATTAATTCCTTGGCTATATGTTTAAACATCTGTGTTGAGCTGTTTTAGCTGATATATTGTTTTAAATAAATCATAATTTCAATTATTATTTTCCAAGTACCCACTGGCAACAGCAGGAATACGCCTTGCCGAGGAATCACCGTAGGTGTTGATTCAAAGACTACTCCTGCTACTTGTGATCTAATTGGAGAAGAACTGCCAATCGGAATTGACCTTTTATCCTCCAATTGGTTGGTTTGATGGCACACTTGTAATGCTGTGAAAATTTGAGCGAGTGTGTCAAGAGTTGAGCGTGCACAGAGTGAAGAGGTTAAGAGGGAGGGAGACATGACCTGCGCGCAGGTAGACGCTGCTTCACGCAGGTAGAGTTTTTGAGAGGGCACATGAGTAAACTGCGTGAAAAGGGTTATTATTGCACGTTAATATGCACGATAATAGCAAACGTGCAAATACATTTATTGAGCACGGAATAGGTTTTTGTTTGCTCAAACAAAATTATTTTTTGCGTAATTTCTGTTCAGAATGTAATGTGCTTGCAAAATATAGTCCTCTGTGCTCAAAACATACAGTTACTCACTCAGGAATGAGGCACATATGTAACACCATACAAACCAGTGGGGAAATTACAATTTGACACTCTGTTTTGTTAGACACACCACACACCTCATGGAGAGATGTCCGAGTGAGGGGGCTGCGAGTTAATCATTACTGTAGGGATTGATTTTTATGATGAAAAAACAACACAATCAGCTCCTGCCCGGAGAAGATGAATGTTCAGTATATGTGAATAAATAGACTTTGTCATTTTGATGTGTTTGTTCACTGTGAGTTTGTGCTTGTGTACTATGATGTTTCAGAGATTACACACAAACCCACCAAATCAAATGGGAGCCATAATCCCAGATAATCCTATAGAAACCTCTGCTTTACCAACAGGCAGTCAGTCATCTGGCTAGCTAGCTTCATCAGCTTGCAACTCTGACAGTCCAACAGTCAGTCAGTCAGTCAGTTAACTAACAAACTGAACTGTCATCCACGCACTCACACTTGGCCCAGTTGCTTTGAACCGTGCCCGAGCATGACTGCCCCCCCACTGCTGCACTCACACTGCAATAAAACAATCAGGGCCAGAGCATGCTTACGTCATTACATTGCGGGATTCGCCGACTATAATTCCTGTTCATCTGTAAGGTAAGAACCAGACCCTGGCACGTTTAGCAATCCCACTAGTCAAACGAAATGGACTTTGGGGTCAAACATGCTCAACAAACTGACCACTTGCACTGTAAGAGGCACAACCATTTGCAACTATGAGTTTTAATAAAAAGGTGCATCCACAGAATGTCGATCTTATGCGTGTTTGTCTCTTGTGCTGTTCTGCATGTATTTTTAGTTGAGTTTATGTATTTTAAAGGCCCATCTAGACGGGCATTGCAAATTAGCTATAGATGTGGTATGTGGTGGCATTGATTCATGCTATATACTTATCCCTTTACAAATAGACATAGCATTTAAATATAATATGTCCTGGATGGCAGGTGACATCACAGACTGATGATATACCTACACTAAGAGGATTTTAGAGGACATTTGCCCTTTAAATCCCAACTCGCTTTTGATTACTTTTAAAGTGTTATGTTTTCTTGTTAGGATTTGTAACCCCATATACATTATTATATGATCATGGAAGAATGCATGCAAACCCAATTGTACCTCACTTAACCCTTTTTAATTCCAACGGCCTGCTGGCGGGCCGGGCTGACTTTTTGTCTTTCAGAGCAGGCTCAGATTTGAAGATAGAGTGAAGGTATTGGTATCATATGAAACTAGACAATCTGAGGAATCCAATGGTACCAAACCATATCACATTGCCTATGCTTGTCTGATCTGAATGAAAATTGGTTTTATGGGTACCTAAAAGAGTCTTCCCTTTACAGACATGAACACCATATGCTAATCCGTGCCGCTTTTCTCATGCAGTACAAATGTGTTATTTTTGCCTATTCTAAAATGGTGTTTTTGAAAATATCTGCGTACTCTGGTCTTGGAGTTGCATAAATTGGGTAGGACTGGAAAGCTGAGACTTTTGTGAACTCAATGAGAGCAATTGTATTGCTGTAGGATGATGTTAGTCCCCATAGAAGCCATATCAATTTAGTGAGACCATTTTCTGAAACTTACCTTTATAAAATATTGTGACCTCTAGGTTAATCACAGCATCATGAAACTGTACAACCACAAACTAAACACCTGGGGCATTCACAAGATGTAGGGCTTTCAGGATTCAATATTCAAGATTCTTTTCAGCAAAACACAGAAATGTAAAGCATGAACGAAATTACGAGCATGGCTCCTTTTAAACAGGGTAATAAATAGAACTCTTAATAAATATATATATAACAGAAAAAATAATTTCCAGCAGAATATTTGTCTGTACATGTGTGATATATTGCACTTATAAATGAATAAATAGTATTGCACATTTGCATAGTAAAGCACAGTTTAGTGGTTTTATTTAAACCATTAAGGCCATCCAATTGCCGAAAAATACAATTATTGCAGAAATCTCAAAGTGTTTGATACCAAATCACAGCATGGATTTTTCCCCCCATGGTGTTCCTCAAGGTCTTAGTGTCTTAATGTGGTATTTTGAAAGGGATTTTGGACCCTTTTTATCAATTCTCGAGTGGTCCACAACGTGATACACAACAGGAGCTACCCAAGTAAAAACATTCCAGATGTTATTGCGACAACAACAGCTCAGAGCAAGGTAACAACTCTTTTTAAAAACATTTTAACTTTCTATTTTTGAGGTAGTCAAATTTTAATTTGATGGTAGAACCCTGATGTTACAGCGTGAATGACATATTGATGCATGTTTTATATTTTTTTTTATTCTCAGGTAATGGCTTATCTATGATGCAAGTTTTTAATATTTTAATATGGATTAATTATGGTTAGTTTGTAGATCGCTATAGTAATTTGTTACCTAATTTATATATTAATATATTATTTTTTAATTTGTTTATGTATTTGCATGTCTTGGTCTTTGAACACCTTCAGTCCATGTTGGAAATAGCATGTTATTCTTTAAGGGTGAGGGAAAAAATTGATACAGCATAGTATCGCGATATTTTCCGTGGCAATACTGTATCGATACACAGACGCCAAGTATAGATCTTTTATTATATATGTGTTGGTCAGTTTATCTGCTTGACAATCCCATTTTGTAGCAATAAAATTGTAATGAGATTAACAAACAGAGAAATGTATCTTTCTAGATGAAACAGATGTTGACGAAGTTTCCTTTTGGGGACATAATTTGAAATTGGGAAAAATGTTAAGTTGGAAAAAAAAAGGTAATAAATTGCAATATTGTATTGTGACATAAGTATCGTGATGATATCGTATCATAAGACCTCTGGTGATTCCCAACCCTATTATTCATGGGATTTACTGCAATGTATTTTACAAAAAAAAGGATAAAAAAAAATCAAGTCAAAAGCTTCGTATTTACGGCAGCACATGAAGGCAGCAGCATCAGCAACCCTGATGCCTGCAGATCAGACAGGCTTTTTTTTTTGTTGCTCCGGGCTACTGATTGGCTGAGCCGGTTGGGAAGGGGGAGGGGCTTGTTTCTGAGTCCTGGCACCAGTCTGCTCTGCAAGCAGCGAAAGGTGGAGAGATTTTCCCCCTCTCACACTCTTGACTGTCACACACACATATACACACACACACACACACGCGACCTTTGACTGAAACGGGACGCATCGAAACGGTGAGTAGAGTAGATTGTTTTACTGATATAATTCATACCTGATATATGATGTGTCATCGCGTGATTATCGTTGTTTACTGTAGGCTATCCTCGCGCTGCGCCATCCTCTCGTGCATTACTAAATGAGTGATGACATTCATGTCATATTTATAGCGTTATTTATGTCTCTCGCTGCAGTGGCATGGCTTTGGGCCTATATTTAGCTTGTTGTATGGCGGACAGGCAATTTGACATCGTGGTGCACGGTCTTTCCCATCACAATGGTGGAGGATAGTGGGCGTGTGGGGGGATCTGTGTCTCTCTTGCAGAGGTCCGTGGATTCAGGTCTCTTTGTTATGTTGGTGCCGCAGTCGGGATGGTATCAGCAGGCTATAGCAATCCAAAGATATTCCTATTCTATCCCGACATGAGCTCATAGTACTCCTCAGTAATCATCAATGAGTGTATAGGGGCCTCATTGCATCTGATGCTGTTTTAGACTTTGCCTCTTTAACCTTAATAGACCTATAGCTAATACAGTAACCTGTAGACTACGGTTGTTGGTGGTACTAGTCTGTATATATTTTTTTACTACGGAAGTGTAGTCCTCGAAGGCAGCAGGTGCAGCTCTAGAGCAGTCAAGGCCTTGTTATATAAAGGCGTTTTTTTTTCTGATGTTAACAGAGGCGATACACCAGTTTTAGGAAGAGTCTGTGATGTTCTATAGGGACCAAGCCAGTCGTTATACAATAATATCCCCCATCTCCACTCTATACACACACACACACACACACACACACACACACACATTCAGTACACAGCTACAGACGCACACACTGCATCCTCTGTCTCTGTGTGGATTAGTACACATTGTTCTATGTCTTTCTCTCTCTGGCTGTTTCTGGTTTTTGGTCTTCAGTCCATTTCACATGTGAAATTTAAAGGGATACTTTGCTGATAGTCATCCAAGTTTGTATCATAAAAATGGTGGTAGTATACGTGTAAATGAACTATGGTAAACTTCCATCCATCTTACCGGGTCCCCGGATCTCCCTGCTCGCAGGCCAGCAGCAAAACCTCCAGCTGACGCCTTTGACGAAAAAAGGTGACACTTGGAGGTTTGCTGCTGCATGGCCCCAGGCCCTGTTGCTTGAACTACCGACTTCACTTACGCACACGCACACAAACGTAGACCGAACTCAGATGAAACTGTAAAACTGCACCACTGGTCAAAGATAAACCCAAGATTATGTAACCATATTGCCTATTTCTCGCTTAAAATGTTTTTATAGAATCATATTCTCAGCTTACTGTTTAGCTTGTTACAAGCCAACCACTTTTCTGGTGTCAATACGGACAAGTTCGATGAGCTCGCATTATGTCACCAACCAGCAGGAGCGTTTATTAGTTCAGTATGGCGCAGTGTATTCTGGAAGGTGTAGATTTTCTACTTTTCTGAAAACGAATATCATACAGGCACAGATTCTAGTTATTATTTTTTATAACATCTTAATTGGAATTGGAAATTGATTTATTTAAAACAGGGACAATGCACAAATAAACATTAAACTTGTTAAACAAGAGAATATGTCTTGGGCCAGGTTATAGCAGCAATTGCTAATTTCCACCTGTAGTCCCTATAATTCGTATAGTAAGTTAGTTAAAATCGCTTTAATATCGGCGTAGAAAAAAAACAATCGCTAATCATCCTTTCAATCGTTGATATATGATCTGATCGCGAATCGGCACAAACCTCATAAAACAGCTTCTTTTCTCTGTTTTCTCTGGTCATGGAGCACCAATTTCCAAAATGTTTATGCCATTATACTGCTTTAGACAGCCCAGTTTTAGGAAAAAAAAAACTCTTTCCTGCAGTAAAATACTTCTTTAAGGTGCGGTGTTTGGGGATAGTAAATGCATGGTAAATTCAATAATAAATGGGCCACAGCACAGACACACTGTAGGAATAATATTGGAGTTGGAACATCTTAATTCTCCCCTTACATTTGCTCTAACGTTTGAGTAAACATCCTAGTGTCTGTTCTGTACCTGCTTGTTGCAACACTTCACTGAAGCTACATAATGTTTAAAGTCCGTACACATGGCAGCACCATTACATAAAATGATTTTGTAATTGTCAATTTAGCCTGACATGTTTGGTATCTTTAGAGAGTTTTAGGGTCTCGACAGGAATTTGAAATAGTTATCTGTGGCTCCTGCAGGGTTGAAGAGGTCAGTCATTTTTCTGGCAGTCTTTATGTGTTTCTTAGACACTTAAGTAGACACTTTTCGGCTCTCCAGCACTGCCTACCTGTCGCCTTATTACCGCCTGTCTCTGCCTGTCACTCATATGTCACACTGTATTTAATCAAAGATCCCCTTGAGTTTTAACTATTTATTTTTTGACATAACTACTAGCCATGGACTAGTCCTAATCGGTATTAGATGATTTGAGAACACATAACATCAGATTATAGATCAAAGTATTATTTTATGCAATTTTACTTAAAGCTATAGTGCGTAGTTTCTGTCACCCCCTTGAGGAATTCTAAATAATGACAACAAAACTGTCGGTGCGTCCACATGATATAAGCCTTCCGTGATCGCACACCACCACCAACCCTTCTCCACGCATTTGCTAGTAGCCAAGGAGGACACGGAGGATTTAAAAAACATGATGGACTCTTCAGAAAAGGTAATTATCTTCACTCGAGTTTCTGCACGTGAAAGTCACCGGACGACACAATCTTCTGAACATACCCATATGTGAACTACAGAGAGAGATGTGTGGAGCTGATAGCCTTAATTAGCAATGCATCAACTCATTTGGCAATGGTTTGAATGTAACGGACGTTCGTTATTATCAAAAAGTTACGCACTAAAGCTTTAAAAGAACTCTAAATAGGGGCGACCTCTAGCTCACCCAGTAGAGTGTGCGTCCCATGTAGGCTGAGTCCTTGGTGGGGCCTGGCATTTTTTCATCTAAAATGTTAAATGATTATCAGAAGGTCCAATAACCTCATTCCCAAACTACTAGGGGTGTGACGAGACGCTTACTCCACGAGACGAGACACATCACGAGATTGGGTTCACGAGAACGAGACGAGACAAGATTTTAAATTTTTTTTTAAAGAAATCCTCAATGATGAAATATATGAATGGAAAATAGTTTTTTTATTCAACTGAAAAATCACAAAATGCAAAACAATTTGTGTGCATTTTGAAATCAACTATTAATGATGAATGTTATTTAACTTTTTTTTACTATTTTAATGAATCATATGCAGTAAAGGACGTGCAAACACTGCAAAATGTTTTGTATAAACTCTACCAACTGGCTTCTGCCTTGTACAATTTCACATGAGAAATCTAACTCCTTTCCACAAATCGAACATAAAAAAATAAACAGTATGTGTAAATAAAATAAATGTGTAAATAACAGAAAAACTTTAAATGCAAACAGTAAGTGTATCAATAACCAAAGTACTGCTCTCTCAAAACTACAAGTGCAAACAGAAACAATTTTTTTTTTCTATAAGATAAACTACACAGAACAGCCTAAGATATGGTCATGTTCTTTTCAAGAATATAAGCATGTCGACTATTTCTGGCAGCAGTTGAGACCTTTGGGCAGTAACTATGTCTCCTGCAGTAGAAAAAACACACTCACTTGGAACAGAGGTAGCAGGGATGGAAAGGTATGCTTTGGCAAGTGGAGACAGCAAAGGATATTTAGGAGTTGCCGAAATCCGACATTTTCCACCACAGAAAATGGCCTCATATCAGCTGCAATGAAAACGCCTATGTCCCTCGTTATTGCCGTGGCTCTTGCACGGCAATTATTTGCAGAGATGCAAAGGCTTTTAGAGTTGTTTGCCCTTTTAATGTTTTCGTCGCGGGTGCAGGAGTTAGTAGAGAGCTGTGGTGGTGCTGTAAGTGTTTTTGCATAGTGCTCGTGTTAGCCGCGGTATTCGGCATTTTTTTCTTACAATGTTTACATATTGTGTTCGTCTTGTCTGTCACTCTTTCGCCGTTTATTATTTCCGCAGGAAAACCAAAATGTTGCCACACAAATGATTTAAAAGTGGCAGGGGGATCTTCAATAGTAATTTCACGCTCCATCACGCTGACATCACATCGCCTCACGAGACAACTTTTCACCTCAACGAGAAATCTCGTCACGTTTTAATCTCGCGAGATCTCGTAAAACGAGATCTCGTCACACCCTTACAAACTACAGTCACCGTCATGCAGGTATTGTATTGCAGGTGTATTGTAAGGATACAATTTGTGGCCTAAAGGCCACAAATTGTCAAACATCACTGTTTCTGTCCAATCTTAGATCTTGAATGTGGACCATATAGACTTTGATAGTACAATACTTCTTCTTACTGCATGAAATTAGATTAGACCTCAGTAATTCAGCATAGTTTTAAACAATTTAGCATTGAAGAAATAAAGACATAAATGTGTGTTACTAGCAGACAGCAGACCTGTTCTTGTTGTTGGCCATTTTATTCCAATGAAATGACAGTTTGCTTCACCCCCCTATCCCCCTTCCTTGCTCAGATTTTAGCAGGGACCTTCTCAGACAGCATACGTTTAATGGGAAACCATCTTTGTGACAGTTCAGTGATAAACAGGCTTGTCAGACAGGCAGACAGCCAAGAATAAAAATGACACATAGCGATGGAAAGAAAGACAGAAAACATCTAGCAGGTTTCCATATGCAGAATGACTTACAATGCATGCTGAAGAAGAAAATGCTTTATTTCTTTTATCATCAACATAGCATGATGGGCGCCCAGATAGCTCAGTTGGTAGAGCAGGCGGCCATGTGTAGAGGTTTACACCTCGACGCAGCAGACCCGGGTTCGATTCCGGCCTGCAGACCTTTGCTGCATGTCATTCCCCCTCTCTCTCCCCTTTCACCTCTTCAGCTGTCCTATAATTAAAGGCCTAAAATGCCCAAAAAAAGAATCTTTAAAAAAAAAAAAAAAACATAGCATGATGGCAGGAATTGTAAAGTGAAACAATATTTTACAATACTATTAGAATCAAGCTAAGGAACTATGAGGCATGCTATATCGTATTCTGACTGTATCGTTTCTGGCATACACAATTGCAAATCACTTCCTTTTCCAAGCTCGGGCCCGAGCCTGGAGCTCTGCAGCTCTGTAGCTAGACCTTTCTCTTAGAATGAATAAGAAAGAACATAAAGAAATGCTAGGTAGATGGTGACCGTGCTAGAGATGCAATGACACCAAGTACTGGGTTAAGCTTGTGAAGGTGTGTTCAGACTGAACATGAAGCAAATTATAAGGTGTAAGTAGATGTGAATGAACATGAATTGGTCCTTGAAGAAGACACAATCTGTGTCAGTGAAAAAAAGAATGTCATCCTCGGCGAAAAATATGTCTCTTCAAGATGACCAAAGAAGTAGCCTACAGCTGAGGTAGCGTGGAGGTGAGCTAGGCAAACTAAGTTCTGATGTGTTGGAAAGTGGCCAATGTACTGGATAGTGGGAGTAGCTTCACTGGGACATCCATACCCAGTGGCACCTTCCATTCCAAATCATGACTGATTTACTAATGGGTTTGGGAAGTCGGATGCAATTTCTGCAGTCGTGTTTGCAGTGAAATATATATTTTGAGGAACTGGGAGGTACATTTTTAAAGGTTTGCCAATGCAGCTCCTTTGGTATCCTTCAATGCTTGTACTACAAAAAAAGAGTGATGCCTTAGAGTACAAGCAGGATGCTAGATGGATTATCGGAGATGTTCTGACTGTTGTGATGATGATGCCATGATTTCTGCTTTAGAGATTGGTGGGATTACATGCAATCCCTTCTAGATTACCAGCCAAGCAGGCAGAAAGTCAGGCTAGCAGCCATCCAACCAGGTGTACTCAACGACCCCTTGTCAGGCGCTCAGCCATCCAGAGTCACTTAGATTTCCAATGAAACAGACAGTCAACCAGTCATTCAACTGGTAAAACCTTCACTGTAGAAGTAATTTTACAACCTACTTAACTGGTAAAACCTTCACTGTAGAAGTAATTTTACAACATAACAATGTTAGTTATAATCAGATACTTTTACAGGAAATGTGTAGGCCGCCCGGTCCTTCAGCAAATCAACAAGTCAACCTGGCAGAGTCAGTGCAGTAGCAATATGATCTAATAGTGGTGCAGTCCCTCAGGCAATCTCTAAACCATAATAGCAGTAAAGTAAAACATAAGATAACGTAACACCTTGGGGTCGAAGAGCTATAGGTGACTCTGATAGCACCCTCCAGCCATAAGGAGATCTTCCTGTAATAGTGAAAAAGCTACTTTATCATAACCTACAGTGAGGAGGAACGGGACAGATGGGAGTCATTTGTAACTAATATGTATAAATGCCTCTAGTCTGAGTGTAATATGATTGGCACAGCTTGAATTAAGGCAGTGAATTAAAGTTCCATGCCTAACCGTGAGATTGATAATTAAAACCTTGTGTAGTTTTTGAAAATGTTTGACATCTGACATGTATGGGATTAAAGCAGCACCTGGACTGCATCAATTTTAACAGAAATTGGCATGTTTTTCTGAAGACAAAAACACGCCACATTCAAAAGGATAAATAAGTTTTGTATAAAATCCATCCAAATGGTTCATTTTATGCCGAGGTAAAATGTTTCCCTTTCTACTGTTTGAATTGTTTTGGTTCTTCTGCCTGCAAATTTACTGTTCCATCTCACAGCTCTCATTAACCAAAAAAAGATCTAATAATTAGAGATGTTCCGATACCGATACCAGTATCGGTATCGGCTCCGATACTGCCTAAAACTCTGGTATCGGGAAGTACTGGAGTTAATGCACCGATCCGATACCACGTAATAAAGCCCTAAAGAAAATCTACGTAAAAGTAGTTTATTTATGTTCTTTTTCCGTTATAACTGACTGTCAAACTGGATAATAAAAGGAAGTTGTGGGGCGTTCATTGTTTGTGTTTGTTCATGTTTCACATGAGAGTTAAGAGTTAAGAGTTTAACCTGAGCCAGACGGACAACAAAGATAGAAATAATATCACATCCATACAGGGATAGTAGTATACAGTTGTTAAAATATAATAAAATATATGACACACTGGTATTGAATCGGTACTCGGTATCGGCCGATACGCAAGTTCAGGTATCAGAATCGGTATCGGGAAGCAAAAAATGGTATCGGGCCATTTCTACTAATAATCCCACTGTACGCTATTTGCTCGGCAAAGAACCAGCAGACAGACAGTGTTAGCAAGTAGCTGGAAAACATAGTGGAGCAGATAAAGCAGATAAAGAGTCAGACACTGAGTTGGAGAGTGAAACAACTTTAAACTAGAAGGGCACTCGGAGAGCGCGGACCTCTGCCAAGGCCATGCCCTTTGAGGCTCTAGAGCCCTGCACAGAAGGGTTTTCTTAATCTTGCTCCTGTGGCACCCGCTGTGTTGTTTTTCCTTTTTTGCCCATTTTTTTGCCCATTTTCACATTAATGTAGTGTCTGGAGAGCAGAGGGGTGGAATTCCTGGCTCTGATTGATTTAACGTAAACCGTTACTCGATAGTACCGAAGTCATTCGGTCAGTACCCTAAAAAGTACAGAGTTCTGTACCCAACCCGACTGCCAGGGATAGATAAGAGAAGATAACGGGATGCAAATTGCAGATAGTGTCAATGCCAAGGTAACAGGCCTCAGCACTGCCTGGTAATGAAGACACCGTGGGACAACTTTTCATTGATGCAATGTTTCCTTTTCCCTATGAGTCTGTGAACCTTGTGAAGTTGGCCTCACACCGTGCTGATGAAAATATGGGTGCAATCTGTTGCAAGTCTTTGTATTCATTATTGATGACCCTAGAGAATTATGTAAGCTATGAGCAATCTTTAAGATTTTTATTAACACAGTGGGATTTAAGGGCCTGAAATCCCTGTGAACATTTTTTTTTGCGTCTTGATAGAATAAACATATTCTGTCAATAGTGTAGTGTGTTCTCCTTCCTAAATATACTGCAGCCCTTGTTCATTTTTTTTCAGAGAGCTGATTGGTCGGGAGATGGGCTATGTTATACAGCTTGAACTTGAACATGCTGCTGCTTCAGTTGTGGTTACCATGGTGATCTTGCCTGGTTAAAAGTGAATCACCCTTGGGCAAATGAAAGGCCTCTCACAAAGATCACTCACTAACACACTAATCTTGCTTGGCGAGACAGACCCTAGCATTACCAGGAACCTCTTCACTGACTCAGTCCAACAACAAAGCTGTTGTTTGGGACAGGAGTGTTTCAGTGAGGCGTTCAAAACCACAGGTTTGGGTTTTAAATAAGCACATTACCCAGAAATACACTTGGGAGTTGAGCTATTGGTGTTGGATGGGCCAGATACTCACTGTAAGTAAACGGTAATTAATATGTGCCACCGGGACATACAGTGTAAAAATCAACTTGTGCTCTCTGTTGGACAGACTAAGGTGAAACTGTTTGTAAATTACCTTTTTGGTATTTCTGTTTTGCAATTTCTTGTAACTTATCGCAGGATCAGTTTACATACAGTATACAGGTTACACCAAAATCAGTAATAGGGCTTTCAACGAATATTCTAAATTCGAATATATATTCGAATAGTAAAAAGAAACAGACATTCAAATATGATAATGTATATTCGAATATTATAAGAGAGTAAAAAAAAAAATGGCACTACTGCGGCTATCTGCCTAGCGCGATCATTCGTGGGCTGCTGCTTCCTTAACGTTCGGCTTCCTGTCTGGTTGAGCACAGCTGGTCGGGAATAGATTCACAGTGAGCGAGTGGGCGTGTCGATGCCGTTCCTATCACGCGGCACGAAGACGCTAACGTAAATCTTAAACCGCTGAGACAACTGGAAAATCTCGTCGGACAAATTCACGGAACAGCAAGAGACTCGGTTGTTTAGGACCAAATTAGGAACGGCTCCTTGACGGCAGTGTAATCCGCGGCCTTTGTCCCGTCTAACGTTACACAAGTAGTTATGTCTACCATTGTTTGCCCTTTTATGGACATAATGCGCAAAAATAGATATTCCATTATATTCAAACCTGTGTTTTTTTTTTTTAGAACAAATATTCGAACGTCGTTTTTGGCCAGTTTTGACAGCCCTTTTGTTCAGAGGTTCTCTATGGAGTTATATTCCTATCTTTATTCAAGAGCGCATTCTTTCAATTTGAGAGCATTTCTCACTGATATTACGTTCTTGTGCTCGGACTCAGATATGTTGTTCTGTGGACACATTTGCTTAATTTATGTTACTCACCCTCATAGTTGTGTAGCTACGTAACTTGATATGTCCCACTTCAAAGCTTTCTCCCGTTTCCTGATGGGTGCAGGTGAAAGACCGTCGACCATTCTGTGCACATTATCTGTGCACCCTCAACGGGGCAGGGATCATTTCATTGGTCAACACTACACCTGGCATTCTATTGGTTGTGGAATTTTGATAGTGTTGTAACACAGAAAAATCCAAGCGCGCAGGAGAGATCCGAGAGCAGCAGATTTGCAAGCGCGCAGAATCAGGCTGAGTGCGAGGAGAAGGTTCAAAGCTGAGAGCAGGAAATCTGTCCACAGAACAACATATCTGAGTCCGAGCACAAAGTTTGAGCACAAGCAGAGCAAATCCAAGCGCGAGCATGAGCATTTGAGTGTGAGAGCAAGGTTTTGAGGGAAATTATTACAAAATCTGAACGTAATATCAGTGAGAAATGCTCTCAAATTGAAAGAATGAGCTCTTGAATAAAGATAGGAATATAACTCCATAGTTCTCTGGCTTTCTCTTTCCCTTGCATGATTGGAAGGAGTAACTTTCTTTATTATTGATATGCATGTTTTTTTAAAAGTAATATAACCAATAAATACCAAACCCATACTGTGCAGTACCATCATGACTTGAAAAGAAGCCCTCTGACCGACCTGGCTCTACGTTAGAGATGCAGTGAATGGATGAAACGGAGAGTACAGAGGAAACAACAAAGGTCATTCTCTCCTGCTGAGGGAAGAGGCAGAGATTCAGATCAGACCTGACATCATATGGTACAGTGGAGCCAGGGAGGACGGGATAGCCGCGTGTCTTTTGTCATCATCCTCTTCCCGCGAGCTGTGTGTTTTTTTTAATTTGAAACAAGCAATGGTCTTTTCTTTTCAGATTCAGATCAGTAGAGTTGAGTGACAGAAGGATAGTACAAAATGTTCCCTCTCATGGACTTTCTTTAATGCATTTAAACATGGACATGGTGTGCACAGGAAGAGTTCAGGATTTAGGCTCAGGGTTCAGAGTAGAAGTAACAAATCACAGTTCATCTTGTTACTGTTCTTTAGTACATTGTGGTGTACTTTGGTGTACAAAGACAATGTGGATTCACCATGTTTGCCCAGATTTCAGTTCTGCTGTTGGTAAGTACATTTCCAGTCGCAGTAGTGATGTCCAAATGAAGCTTCATGGACCATGAGTTGTATTTGTTGACCCCACTCGATGGCGCTCTTGGTTTAAAGAAAATGGCTCAAGGAATGGCAATTCATTGTGCTTGGACGATAAAGAAAATGCTTTATGAATGCTTCTTCCCAGCCATTTGCCATAACTTTCCTGGAAATTTTGACAAAATTGCAATTACAATTAAATTGCAACTATTTAAACCACATTAATTGCCTTTTTTTAGTTTATTTTTTATTTTTTTTTACAAATAATTACTTAAAGGAGGGAAAAGAAATGTTAAAAAAGGTCTAACATAACAGATATATTGCTGTCAAAGAGACAATGCCACACTTTGACATAGTGCCAGATATTGTAGGAGGCTACTGTACCTACGGCAAAACGTGATTCTGCAAGGATTATGTAGTTCTTAAATTATTCTTTATTGTATACTATTGATAAATGCACTGGGTAAAGGGTTACAGTAGTCTATCTATATATATATATATATATATATATATATATATATATATATATATATCTTGACTAGATTGAGGGCATTGCATTGCATGTCTGCTTTCTATTAGTAACAATTTTATATGAAATCTGTCCAACCAATTCCACCTTAGTTTGAAGTCCCACAAATTAAAGAAGTCAAAATACAGTTCTGGAAGTATGACTCACCGTCAGCTACACGTGGCTCTATTAAGACAAATATCTGAAAATGTTATTGTGAGTGCATGGTCCCGGTCAGTCACTTTATTGGTGTCCAAAGAAGTTGCCCTCTCTGACAGGATACAACTTTTTACCTTTTTACTTACCGTAAATATATGTGGAACATATGTACTGTACAATGGAAGAGGTACTCCTGAGCTTTTACTTAAATAACAGTAGCAATACCACATTGTGTAAATACTCTGCTATAAGTAAAAGTCCTGCAGTCAAGGTTACTAAAGTAAAATTTTAAAAGAATCAGCATCAAATTATACTTAAACTATGAATAGTTACTGTACTCATTGTACAGAATGGCCCATTTCAGAATAATGTATATTATTTTTGGATTTGAAATATCGATGCATTAATGTGCTCATCACTTAAAGGGATATTTCACCGCTGGAAAGATGACTATTAAATTGGGTCATTTATGTAGTAGAAATGTGATTTTTCTTTTTTCTCTTTTTTTAAAGTTGGTTCCATGTAGACCGAGAAAAGCCAGAAAACTTATTTTTGGCTCGTGGATGAAAGACAACAACTCCCAGAATGCACTTGCTTCGCTTCCCTACGAGTCCACTCGCAAGCCATGCCTACTGGTTACAGACATAGACAGTGAGGCAGTCAAGTCAACTCAAGTGTGTTTTATTGTCATTTCAACCATATACACAAAATAACGTTTCACCATGGCTCAAGTGGTGTTACACATTTAAAATATATAAAAATGACATACGAAACAGGCTACATTCAGTGCACACACATTATAGGCAGTAAAGTTCAGCTAACGCATTGGTAGCATTAGCGCTTGGTGTGATGTAAACACAGTATAAACACAGCCGTGAATTTGCGTGGAATGTAGAATGGTTGGCATTTAACAGTCATAAACTCCACCAGCGGTTAGCAGTAGTTGGATAAAAGCACCCCATTTCTGCACCAGTCCGTGTTTGTGTTAACACAGCCCACATCCACGAGTCTTACCCGACAGAGCAGCATCTGCTCGGAAGGCTCGCAGGCCTGGTAGCTGGATAGTCCGGTACACTGTTGTTCAGCCATGTTTCCACAAAAACAAAAACACAGCAGTCTCTGAACTCGCGTTGGGAGTTTCGTTGAAGTTGGATGTAGGCCAGTTTGTTGTCTAATGAGCGGACACATGCAAGCAGGATGGATGGGACAGGTGGGGTCGCAAACTCTGCGACCCAACAAACTCACTCTGAGGCCGAATCTGATGGTGCGTTCAGGTGCTCCGAAATAACCCAGAAGTTACCATAAAACACAAGTCATCAATTGTCAAAATCTGGATTGATTTATTTTCTGTTAATTGCAATACTGCACTTTATTTACTTTTGAAAGGCTTGTAAGCTACAGTTTGCACTGTTTCAATAAATGGAACTAATTTTCTCAACACATCTTTGATTCATTTTGTCCAGCATTTGCAAGCTGTAGACTCTCTGTCCAGTCAGAGACATATATTGTGTAATTGATGTTTTCAGTTCAATTAATTAAATCCAAGTAAATGGAACACTCACAAGATGTCACCAAAATCACTCTGTCCCCTTTAAATCTTTCAGAAAATGACGTAAGTGTATCGAATTATATTGAATCATTTCGAATCGTATCGCTGGCTGAATATAGTGATATATATCGTATCGTGAGTTGAATATCGTGTATCGTATCGTAGCGTGAGATAAGTGTATCGCTACAGCCCTAATCATTAACTGCAGATCCTGTACTGTTCTCATTTTACCTCCAATCTCCTTCACTGGCTCTCAAGAGTTTTCTCCATCTCATCTCCTGTGTGCAGTCTTGATTTTCTTGATCATCTCTTACTTTGAAACCCAGAACAGGGCCACATTTGACAGATTTGCCCAGTCAGTCACGGGTCTGTTAAATAAGCTGACTGTCTGCACCTTTCTCTCATGTACTGATGCAAAGTGTAAGTGTGTCTGCATGTATGTGTGTTTTGTGTGTGGGTGGATAGGTTGACACAGTGTGTTGTCAGCAGTAATCTAAACTGCTGCTCATCAGAGATGCACTGTGTGTGTGTGTGTGTGTGTGTGTGTGTGTGTGTGTGTGTGTGTGTGTGTGTGTGTGTGTGTGTGTGTGTGTGTGTGTGTGTGTGTGTGTGTGTGTGTGTGTGTGTGTGTGTGTGTGTCGGAGCTTGTGCCCCGTCAAGAAGGAGACAGCGAGGAGCTGCTGAGTCACCATGGCAACTGGCTGGGCAACCATGACAGGATTTTGTTAACATGTTAGATGCCGTGAGTCTAACACCTCTAAGTTACAGCCTTGTCCTTAATGTTTAATCATAGAGAAGGATTATTTTCTCATTTCACCATCCATCCATCCATTCAGCCATCTTCGTCCGCTTATCCGGTGTCGGGTCGCGGGGGGAGCAGCTCCAGCAGGGGACCCCAAACTTCCCTTTCCCAAGCCACATTAACCAGCTCCGACTGGGGGATCCCGAGGCGTTCCCAGGCCAGGTTGGAGATATAATCCCTCCACCTAGTCCTGGGTATTCCCCGAGGCCTCCTCCCAGCTGGACGTGCCTGGAACACCTCCCTAGGGAGGCGCCCAGGGGGCATCCTTACCAGATGCCCGAACCACCTCAACTGGCTCCTTTCAACGCGAAGGAGCAGCGGCTCTACTCCGAGCTCCTCACGGATGACTGAGCTTCTCACCCTATCTCTAAGGGAGACGCCAGCCACCCTCCTGAGGAAACCCATTTCGGCCGCTTGTACCCTGGATCTCGTTCTTTCGGTCATGACCCAGCCTTCATGACCATAGGTGAGGGTAGGAACTAGAAAACTGACCGGTAGATCGAGAGCTTTGCCTTCTGGCTCAGCTCTCTTTTCGTCACAACGGTGCGATAAATTGAATGTAATACCGCACCCGCTGCACCGATTCTCCAACCAATCTCCCGCTCCATTGTCCCCTAACTCGCAAACAAGACACCAAGGTACTTAAACTCCTTCACTTGGGGTAAGGACTCATTCCCTACCTGGAGAATTTCACCATCCATATAAACTTTTCACTTCCTCTAATCAAACAGAACCCCTGTCATCTGTATCAGATGATTGTTATAAAAAGAAAGGAAAAGGAGCAAAGCAAGAGGAAACTTCTGCAGCATGCCTATAGCATGATTTAACAGACATCACCCTCACTTTCAGAGTTGTCATTTCTGAGCTTGCTAACGGACTCCCAGACACATTTCAGCTGTCTAGATTGTTAGCGCCTATCTAAATTGGGCTACTCATTTATCGTCTGCGTCTGCAGGCCTTGTCATAGTAGATGTCGGAAACAGTGAGACTGAATGGAGCACTTCAGCATTTTACGAAGTACGCTTTATTTAGAAATCATACAAAGTGAGGCCATTCAACTAAATGTTGTAATGTATTGGACCTGGTTGTTCGCATACAAAATGACAGAAAGAGTTGTCTTCACAAATAAACGCCTCTTTTATGATTTTTGAAGTGTAAATGCAATCGCCATAAGTAAAAAGCATTAGGCAAACATTAAACGCTTTTTAACGTGTTTATCAACGCCGTTTGGCCTCCATTGACTTACTTTGCGATTACGTGTCAATTTACGCCAAGTTCTCCTGAGAAAATGACGTAGCATTAAGAGCGACTACGGTAGCGAGTAGTATGAAAGCCCGAAAATCTGCATAGGGAGGTTGGTCGGGGTGGTGGATGGGTCAAACAACACAGGACTTTCACCCAGGAGACCGGGGATCGTGTCCCGCGTATCACGTTTTCTAAACCCAACCGCCCCATTCTTCTTTTCCTAAAACCCAACAGTGCTGTTATTGTCCCGCGTTCCGTTATTGTTTTCCTAAACCCAACCGTCCCGTTCTTCTTTTCCTAAACCCAACCCGTCCGCTGTATACGGCGTAGACATACACGCGGATAGCTCAAAATGCGTGCAGATAACACGCCACTTGGCTTTAGAAAGTGGCGTGTATGTTTACGCGAAGTCATGATGTCACGTTGTGATTTTGCGTGTTCTAGTGTTGATGATTGCAGTCTCAGTTAGCTACTTGTTATCAACCACTTAAAAATTCACGAGTGGGGTATTTACTGACATATTTTATGTCATAGAACAGAATGCTAAAATCTCTTAACCACATAACTTATTTCAGGCATCTAACCAAAAACTATTGAAAAAACCCATTGACTTTTAGACGATGGAGTGACCCTTCACAGCTTACACATAGTAATTGGATACATTGTTAAAATTCAAATATTGATTAGTTCAGCTTTAAAATGTCTGGATTTTAGTAATAGAATCTTTTCACAGAGCAGCGTTAATTACCTCTCCAGTAAGAATATTGCCTGTTGTGTGTATCCATACAATCCCATTATTATACTATAATGTAGCTCTATTATCATTCAAGCAACCACACATCTGGATAGATTTGTAGACGTGTTTTTCATTCATTTTAGCTTATCACTTATAACCTTATTACAGTACACACACATCTGATGCATGTCCAGTATCAGCAGTTTTTACATAAAATAGCTTAGCACTCACTCTTTAAAGTTGCAGTGCAGCTGGTTTTAGAGGTGAATGGGTAATTTTCTACATATAGTCTTACAACTAAAGTGTTACAATGCTTTACACAGCTCAGCTCACACTCTGAACTTCCAGATTGTGCATAACACCTGACCTTTTTGATCTTATCAAGTGAAAGCCTACTGCTGTTAGTCCCTTGATATAGAGTAAGTGATAACATAGAAGAGGAAATAACAGATACTTTGAAGTACAGAGGTTGGTGGTCGCTATAAGTTTGTTTGTGAGATTTAATTCAGGTTTGCAGCCAGTTTTGCTCTCCTCTACAGTAGAAATTACAGTTAATTTATAAGAAAATGAAATAAAATGTGACAATGTTAATGTAAAGTTAATGAAGTTGAAGAAAACTTATCCTATGTAAACTCACTTTAAAGGCATTTTTATTGGCCAAATAGCCTTCATTTACCTTCATTTTAGGCTGACAATCTTTATGCTGCTCATATTTATCAAGCTGATTAATAAACTAAATTAGAATATACATCCTTCATGATACACAGAAGAACAAATGACTGTGAAAAATACAGTTGATTTTGTGCCCGGTGATTATCCCTGGCTACAATTTGACTACCTTTCATTTGTCACTAGTGATCCAAACCAAATGCCTCTTGATGACGTTTATTTTTGAATGACAAGAGCACAAAAGCACTCTTATTCTCGCACACTCACTCTCTCTCTCTCTCTCTCTCTTTCTCTGTTCTCCTGACTTGGTGCCTCTCTATCCTTTCAACCGTGTGTGAACCTACCAGTAGGCTGGACAACAACACTGAAAGCTGCAGTGTTGGCTAATGATGTCCAAATTAAGCTTCATGAACCATTAGATTTATTTGTTGACCCCACTAGATGGCACACTTGGTCAAAGAATGGCAATTCAGTGTGCTTTAAACCCTTTGTTGAACAGAGAGCTCCATCCAGTGGGCTAGAAAATGGTTCATGAAGCTTCATTTGGCCATCACTAAGTGTTGGCCACTTGCTGTCCTTCCGTTAACTCAGAGCTACAGAGAAACTCAAACTGTGCTAAAGCAGTGATGTGCGTTTGTCAGTCCAGGAGGCAGGGTGCTCGTGATTATACTGAGCTGAAAAAATTCACTGCCACTTTACATAATACAATCCTCATAAAATCTAGCAATAAACAAAGTTGTGACTAACACTAAGTGCAAAACATATTTTGTATATTAACATGATTTGGCAAACTAGTTAGAAATCTGAGTTTATGTATTGGCAAGAAACCAACCAGAGATTTATGGTTTGATTCTTTATTATATTTTCTGCAACCAATAAGCCGATGGATGCAGGAGGGAGCAGATCCCCGGGGCCATAATCTCCAATCACTGTTGTTACATCATTGGCACAGACCTATATATTGTACTGTGACTCTATCACCGAGCAGAACTGACCTGTGGCTCAGCTGAAAAGCCAACTGGTAAATATCTGTGGAGTTAAAACACCCTGAACCCTGATTTTGTTTTTGTATTACTGTCTTCAGTAATTCAGAAATGTACATCTTCAGACAGATCAATTAATGTCAGTGGATGTCTATTGTCTTGGTTGGTTGTGAACAGATAGTAATCACATCATCACATTGGGCCTTACGCAAGAACCACTCATAAGAGCAGATTCATTAAGTGGTACGTACTAGTGATTTAGGAGAATTTTATGCACAAAGTTGTTTACACTACAGATAGTTTACCTTTCTCCACAGCAGCAAACCATTTGTTAGATGTCAGTATCATAAAGCCCTAATCTGAATACAACAAGTTTGTGCAGTTAAAGTTTGTTGAATCTGACGTGGAACACTTGTAGCAAACCTAGTAGAGATTTTAAGAGGAATTTAGGATAACATTACAAATGTTCTTGCATGAGGCCCATTGTCCCATGACTGAAACCAAATCTCATACATAATAACTTATTCTTGTAATGATAATGTGAACCTGCATTTGATTTCTTTTAAAAAAAAAAAGCTTGTGTTAATTGTGCAGTTAATTGTTCTTTTAGCGAAAATATACCGTCCAGTACAGCCACTTCAATAGGAAGTCCCACATCGGCTGCAGCTATCTTGGTTGCTTTTGAAAATACCTTTCTTTAAGACACAGCCCCAATCCGAACCAATTATCTACATCAAATACACCTGCCTCACCTCGTTACCTGTATAAAAGACACCTGTCAACACCCAAACAACCAGCATCCAACATCACCACCATGGGCAAGACCAAAGAGCTTTCTACGGACATCAGGGACAAGATTGTTGATCTGCACAAGGCTGGGATGGGCTACAAGAGAATCGGAAAGCAACTTGGAGAGAAAAGATCAACTGTCGGTGCAGTTATCAGGAAATGGAAGAAGCACCACACCACCGCCAACATCCCTCGGTCTGGGCCTCCACACAAGATCTTGCCTCGTGGGGTGTCCCTGATCATGCGAACGGTGAGGAATCATCCCAAAACCACAAGGGGGAACTGATGAATCAACTGAAGGCAGCTGGGACCACAGTTACAAAAAAACGGTTGGTAACACACTACGCCCGTCATGGATTGAAATCCTGCAGCGCACGCAAGGTCCCCCTGCTCAAGAAGAAACATGTACAGGCCCGCATGAAGTTCGCCATTCACCACCTGGACGACTCAGAAGAGGCCTGGAAGAAGGTGATGTGGTCAGATGAGACCAAAATAGAACTTTTTGGCCTCAACTCAACTCGTCGTGTTTGGAGGGCAAAGTACACAGAGTACAACCCAAAGAACACCATCCCCACCGTCAAGCATGGTGGTGGCAACATCATGCTTTGGGGGTGCTTTTCAGCCAAGGGGACGGGACAACTCCATCGTATTGAGGGGAGGATGGACGGGGCCATGTATCGTGGAATTCTGGACCGACATCTCCTTCCCTCAGTGAGAGAGCTGAAGATGGGTCGAGGATGGGTGTTTCAGCACGACAACGACCCTAAGCACACCGCCAAAGCAACAAAAGACTGGCTGAAGAAGAAGCACATCAAGGTTCTGGAGTGGCCTAGCCAGTCTCCAGACCTGAATCCGATCCAATCTTTGGAGGGAGCTTAAAATTCGAGTTGCCAGGCGACAACCTCGGAACCTGAATGATTTGGAGGCTGTCTGCAGGGAGGAGTGGGCCAACATCCCTGCCGAAATGTGCACAAACCTTGTCACCAACTATAAAAACCGTTTGACATCTGTGCTGGCCAATAATGGCTTTTCTACAAAATATTAACATGCTGTTTGTCCAGGGGGTCAAATACTTGTTTTTCCTCATCAGATGGTTATCAATTTTAATAAATTCATATGATGTGATTTTCTGGAATTTTCTTTGGGATTCTGTCTTTCACTGTTAGAATGTACATATGATTACAATTGTAGATTTTTGCATTCTTTGTAAGTGGGCAAACCTGCAAAATCAGCAAGAGGTCAAATACTTATTTCCCCCACTGTATATAGCATATATGTATAACAGTCCCCTTATAACCCCTATACATGAGGCTGATAACCACTGATAACACCCATTCATTTGATTAATAACGTGAAAAGGCTAATCAAACATGAGCTTGCAGATTCATCTGGTTCCCAGGCAACAGCTGCCCAGGATATCCAGTCTGTCTCATATACTGTATGTGCTCATCAAAATAAGCACATAGAGTGCTTTGACCGTTTGTTTTTATCTTCTTTTCTTAAGCAAAGTGAAGAAATACTATTTTTTACTGTACCATTATTTTTGCTATGTGCGGGGAAGCTAGGCTGGGATGGAGCTTAATTTAAGTGATGGTTAATGTTCTCTCTCACACACACACACACACACACACACACACACACATAAAACATAATCCACCAAATCTCTCTTGTATTTTCATGGTGCAGTTATGTGTTGGATTTCCTGTGTGTGTGTGTGTGTGTGTGTGTGTGTGTGTGTGTGTGTGTGTGTGTGCTTGCTTGCGTGATAGCTGTCAGTGTTTTGGAGGATGAGATGATTATGTAGCAGAGGAGAGGTGGCGGAAGCTGGAGCAAGGGATTGTGGGTGCAGGGATAGTTTTTAATCCGTTGAAGTGCAACAGCTGTCCCACCAAACAAGCCATCATCATCATCTCTCCCTCTTCTTTCTCTCTCTTTCTCTTCTGTCTCTTTTCACACCATTTCCAAAGTTGTGTTCCACGTGAGAATACTGCACCGATTTACAATCCACATATTGCAGCGATTCTTCTGATAGGAATGCTGTTAAATGCTGTTTTGGCCTTAGGGACTTAATCATATCCACTTTAAAGCTGCATTAATGGATTTCCTTTGGCCGCTTGGGTGCAGCACAAAAACTGAAAACGCAACACTGATATATAAAGTTGTTGTGGCTAATGTGTTAGCAAAATAATGCCACACAAGGAGACACAGAGAAGCATCAGCATTGATTTGGAATCATGTTTCTGGCCACCTGGCGAATATTAGTCAAATATTAACTCTCCTTTTAGTTCTGTTTTTGGTCTCCACCAAGAGATATCTGGGTCTTTAGTAGGGGTGGGGGAAAAAATCGATACAGCATAGTATCGCGATATTTTTCGTGGCAATACTGTATCGATACACAGACGGCAAGTATCGATCTTTTATGATATATGTCTTGGTCAGTTTGTCTGCTTGACAATCACATTTTGCACCAAGAAAATTGAAGTGAGATGAACAAACAGAGAAATGTATCTTTTTAGATACAACAGATGTTGACAAAATTGTCCTTTCGGGACATCATTTGAAATTGGGAAAAATCTGAAGTTGGAAAAAAAGGTAATACATTGCAATATATCGCAGAAAATTGCAATATGTTTAAAATCGCAATAATATCGTATCGTGACATAAGTATTGGGATAATATCGTATCGTGAGGCCTCTGGTGATTCCCACCCCTAGTCTTTAGCTGCTAAATGCTCCTCTATGTTCACCAGCTAGTTGCTAACTATATCTAACTATCTAACTATGTCTGCTGTTTGCTGCTGAGCAAGTAGTGTACAGTTGTTGTTTTCTTCACAATTTTTTTTAATACGTAAACAATAATGCATATACATTGTTAATAAGATGAATATTGATTAGTGCAGCTTTAATATAATATGAAGGAGTAGCTTATGTATGGACTACTATTCCACTTTCCTAAAGAAGGGGAATGATTCTTGGTAATCTCTTTTGCTATACAAAGCTCTTTCTGGACCTTTGTGATTTTATCCAGCGTGACGAGGGCTTTAAAGAGGCACATTTCCCATGTGCTCGCAGTGCTCTTCCTTCCTTTCCTGTAGGCCCGGGGGTTATCAAGCTGTCTGCAAGAATCATCCAAAATATCTCATAAATCTAAATTCAAGGTCATACAAAGTTTCAGCATCAGTTAAAAACTGAATTTCGTTGTCTGCCATACTGAATTAGCAAAGGATAAGTAAAAGAATAAATAAAAATGTCATTAATAATATATAAAAAATAAAGGGTACTATTGTGAGTAATGAGAGGCAGAATGGCTGAGAGAAAACAAAGAACTCCAGCTCCAGGCCACTGAACATTCTGGCTTATGAAACCTCTCCATTGCAGCCATAAATATTGCAAAATAATATGCTAAGAGGGTAATAGAGGTTAGGAAGCCTCTGTTTGGGATTGGTTAATGTGTGTGTGTGTGTGTGTGTGTGTGTGTGTGTGTGTGTGTGTGTGTGTGTGTGTGTGTGTGTGTGTGTGTGTGTGTGTGTGTGTGTGTGTGTGTGTGTGTGTGATAGAGAGAGAGTGTGCTGTGTGATTATAAGACACAATGTGTGTAGTAAAGCATTTCAGTAACCAGAATTTGTAGGGAAATGTATTTGAAAGAAACATTGAACAAAATCAGAGGCAATAACATAGTCATTCATAGCTGCAATAGAGTAACGAGAGAAATGATATGAATGGTAGAAAAGAGGTAGTAACCCAAACTGTGTGTGTTGTGTGAGGTGTCCACTGTACTGTGTCCCCCTGAAACAATGGCCTACAGTTCCACTCAAGGCCTGCTAACACTATACTGTATGTCCTCATACTGGCGTGTGTGCGTGTGCGTGTGCGTGTGCGTGTGCGTGTGTGTGTGTGTGTGTGTGTGTGTGTGTGTGTGTGTGTGTATGGGGGAATCAGTTGCAAGACAATGACAGCTTGTTTTCTGGGATGGTGGATGGAGGGACAAACCGAAACAGAGGACAGAGAGTTTGTTCAGGGGTCATGCTGTCTAAGTGTTGGGACACCGATTATGTTTGTGAGATTTAGCTGGTTGAGTGAAGAGTGAATCCAACCCATACTCCATCTTTAGGGTTGAGGTTTAGTTTTATTTTTGACATATATTAACACAATGGATTTAAGTTGCTTACATTTTGTTATTGCTGTCTTTGTTCTGGATTTCTGTCGACAAAGTTAAGTTCATGTTGGTTTAGCTACCCAGTTCTTCTTCTGTTTATTTCCATCTTGGAAACATTAAACACATTACTACTTGTGCTCTGGGTGTTCAGACTATTGCTGCGTTCCAGACACAATTTTTTGCCCGTAAGTTACGACTTCAAGTCACTACTCACGACTTGGTAGCGTTCCAGGCAAAGTTACGCATGTCATCAGCCAGATAAACTGTGATTGAGTGAAAATCGGTTTAGTTACGTTTATGTCCAGCAGATTTATGCGTCCGATGATGAAAATAATGACATTTGGCACACCGTCAAAGATGGCTAGCTAAACATTGTGCCGTTGGCATGGTCAGGTTAGGCTACCTAACATTAACGTTAGCTAGCACTAGCTGATACTAGCAATTTCTAGTCTGAGACTAGAGGGCTTCATTTAATAAACATAACCTGTTGTACTACAACATTGTATGTGTATTGTTTTGAAATTACTTTACATTGCCTATTTATGTCTTTTTATTTCTATTTCTCACCGTTAATCACCGGCGTTTGTACAGCATCAACAGGGGTCGCCATTGTTATTTATGTGTGTGAGACGTCAAAAACTGTAACTGGGAATACAACAATCTGGTACGAGTTCACGAGTAGTAAGTTACGGGTTTGACTGCCGTTCCAGGGCACTTTCACGGCTAGAAGGTTGTGAAAACACAAGTTACGGGTTGCCTGGAACGCAGCATTAGATGCAACATGTAACCGGCTGCAGGTTCATTCCCTATAGTGTTGTAGCAGTCAGACAGAGAGGAAAATACTTGTTTCTATGCTATCATTTAAATATTATGCAGTCCACAAAAGATTTCCACCATAGAACGTTAACGTTAAGGCGGAGTTAGCAAGCTAACGCCGGCTGGCTAGCTTGCTGGTTCCACCGTGCTTTTATGCTGCATCAGTTTCAGAGAATGAGCCGAACAGTGGCTCATTCTCTGTCATTCCCAGTCTAACGTTAGCGGTCCGCTAACCCAGTGCCGCCGGGCTCTCCCTCCTCACTCCCTGCAACTCCGGAGAACGTCTCCCGAGCCGCGTCGGGCGGCTCTCCTCCCAGTGAGCTGCGACACAGTTTAGGGCCCCACTGACGCAAATTGTCCCTATGATAACCAAGGGGGTAAGCTTCGCTTCAGAACTTGAACCTCCTATGGCGCCATTTTGATGCTACCAAACCATCACCCAACGTTAGCGTCCCACTGACTGCCATTCATTTTGACGTCACTTTGACTGCGAATAACTTTACATCTGAAGCGTTTAAAGACTTTTTTTTTGTCCATTGTTTATTTCTAAAGAAACACGACAATGTATAAAAGGCTCCATTACCTTGTATCTCACGTTTTTATAAAAATAGGCTAACGATTGTGTCATAACCACACGACTTACTGTCGCATAGTAGAGGAATTACCGTATAGCCTAGTACAGGAGAAGCTCGCAGGCAGTTTTGACTTACATTAGCTGTTTAAGTTTAATTACAAATGTTAACTAGCATTTTAGTTAGCAATAATTAGCCTGTGTCCATGTTATCTCCTTACATATACCTACGCTCTCCATCTCTGCAAGATTGGGAATGATTGAGATTTCTCTTGGCACAGCTACCAGAAGACTTACAACTATCAGACAGGTTGCTCACGTCACATTTACATCTTCAAGCTCAGTGGGAGGCTGCTCAGTAATGCTCAGCGCTCACCGGAAAAGTGCTTCTAATATCCTTCATTGGTCTCCGTCCAGAGCAACGGGATCTGTTGGTCCATTATATGCTGTCTATGATGACAACTAACAACAATTGCCATTTTGTTGTGTACCAATCAAATTACTAAGATTCCAACATTGACAAAAGCACTGCGTTTACGATGAAGTGATGAAGGGCAATAGATCAATAGAATCCCTTTTCTTACTGTGATTATTCAATGTCCGAGAGAGGAGAATTTTTTTTTTGTGGAAAATCTGTGTCCGGTCTGCGTTTACTGTAAAACAAGGTTTCTAGCAAAAAGAAAGATGGTGGTTTACCATGCTAACAGCATATTAATGGGAGCCTCGCTGTAGTTCAGAAACCTTTAAATGTTTTTTGTATTTGCTCATGTTCATCAAATTTTCTCTGACTCTGCCATTGGGGTTTGTGAGCTCAGATTTGTTCCAGAGCATCACATGAGCAGAGCCACACCGCCAAACTAAATTGCATATAACTGTCATAAATGGTTTAAGTGTCTTGACTGAAATGATTATTATAATTGCCTATGCACTGTGCTGAATCTATTTCATTACAGACGACATTCCTGACAGTGTTTACTTCAATACAGATAACTTTTACACTCTTATTCCATCCAGAACTATTTTTAGATGCTGTGATGATTTTTGTTTTTATGCAATTAGGCTATCTTTTTTTATTTCCTCTTTAGCTTTATCAGCAGAAACAACCTTAATGGCAACACACGCTTGCAGTGTATGACAGACATCAAAAACACTGGCACCCATTGTTTTCTGTGTCAGTCCACACACTGGTGCCGTCTTGACGCCTGACCTTGGGGGCAGTCACTGTGTGAGGATACATCCTTTTGCCCAGCGCAAACACATTACAGAAAAGCAGCAGTTTAAAAAAAAAAAAATCACATTCTCTCTCTAGATCGGCGCACCTTTCCTAGAAAAGTAAATGTTTTGCTGGATTATTTTGGAATTAGAAGTCATTTTCTATGCAAAGTTCATGGCCTTTATTGTAGGGGGAAAAAATACAACGTGAATTCATGTTGGCTTTGTTGCATTACTTATTTAAAGGCCATTTTTTATTTAGCTTTGTATTGATTGAGAAATACCTGACTGACGTTAAACAGCTGCTGTAGTCTGAGGAGTTCCAAGACAATAGGAAAAAAAAAAACACAGTACACTCATTATTCTATCATTCTATCTTGCACCCGGCGCAGAGAAAAGTCCGAAGCAAGTTGTCTTTGCTAGTTTAAGACCGACACAGTTTTCCAGCGCCCTCCCACGCCTGGCGCACGGACCCTTTTTTCCGCCATTAAACTAGCAAAAGTGTGGTCACATCACACAGTGCCACATGTGCCAGTTTCTGCTCGATCGGTCTACAAATTGTGTGAACTGGGCAGTCGCACCATTGCTCACCTAAATCGACAGGCTTGTAAAAGGTGTGAAGTGGTCAGTCACATACAAATAATAAATGTGATGCTCACTGGTAGGAAGAAGTTATACGTTTATGACACACAGGCATTGTGATTATTAAGACAACCTGTGAAGTGGATTGGGTAAAGAGAATAACCCTAATCACACCTCTTCTTTTTTCTCTCCAGTAACAGGACTATGGACCTGAGCCTGCGAGATGCTCTGGGTGGGGGTGGAGGTGGGGTCCCGGGTGGGGCCCCTGCTGAGGCCCTGCTGAAGAGAGACTTTGTGGCCTCACTAGAGAAAGAGAGCTATGATGACAAGGTGGGAGAGACAGTCTCCAAGAGCGACTACCGGCCCTTACTGGATGGAAAGGACACCAAGAGCGGTAAGTCGCTGTGAGCGTTCACGCAAACACGTGAAGAGGAAGTGATGCTCTCCACAATGGGATGTCGATCCCTGTAGGAAAGATCACATCTCTGGAGGAGGTTAGATTGGAGTTGGCTCGTAGGCATTTAGAATTTTTTTTATTTTTTAACTCACTGGGCTTGAATTTAAGTCATCTGGGTGAAGGTTTCAAGGTGGTAAACCTTCTGAAACAGACATTTTACTTGTGTGTGTGTTCACTGCACTCTTAAAGGACCATACCAGTGGTTTTGTAGCCTGGAAATCGAGAACCAAATCCGAAAGATTAAGGGTCTAAAATTGATGGCCCAACTCGAGGGGCGGCACCAAGCATGCATTTGAAAATCTCACTGCACGCAATTGGATAACACTACGACCAACCACAACAATACACGGGGTGACGTGTCCAGAGCCCCGTATGCTTAGCTACCAGGGGAGCTAACTGGTAGATTAAACTGTCGTCATCTGTTTAGCTCGCCTCTGGCCCGCTTATATCAGATACACCAATGTGATTGGTGCAGCTCGGCTCCAAGGGCATAGTTAATGAGCATCATTACTCGCTGAGCAAAATGTTGTCAAGTATTTTAAAGTTCATACACCCTCCTTATAATTATAGTGCCAACCTGCCAAAACACACATCTGCATTTATGTCTTATGATAATTGGGATTTCACTCGTACACAATCTGGCGGAGATCAATGCATTCTCATGAACAGGTTCATATGATATCATACGAAAACTCATGCACAACAATTCGTAGGAAATCGTACGAAATTATTACAGCAATCACTGTCAGTCACATGACAAAGGTTAGCCGAATAGTCACATGACAGTTGTCATTCTGCTGCCACCACCTACAGCCTGTAGTGCGATTTGCAAAAATCCACCGCTCCCTGTTCAGATGCACCAATTGGGCCCAGGGGGGTGTCTAACTGCGTGTCAATCACTGCTCATGCCCACGCATTCATTCTCCCTTGTGGGGGGAGGGGCTTAGGAGACCGTTTTGGGCTTTAGCAGAAAGGGGGGAGGGGCTGAGAAGTTGTCGATGTTCAAATGTTTTGGCTAAGTCCTGGATCTTCACAATCCTACCTACGGCACCTTTAATAAGCCCCACCTCTTCAGTCTCCACTGCCTTAGCACAGTGCCAAGCACATATACTGTAGCTATAACCTGGATTTTTTTTTTCTTTAATGAATAGGTCCTTTAAACGAGGCGAATAATTCAATTGTTTCAATTCAAAAATTTCCTGAAAATGTTAATATTTGTGCTAAGTAAGTATGTAAGTATTCCATAGTGGTTGTAGAGTTTAGAAACAGATACATCTGAATCAGAATACTTTATTGATCCCCTCAGGGAAATTATTTAGTTGCAGTTGCTCACAGTCAAATTCAAGGTAAAATAACAACAAAAATAGTGTATAAAGTAACATAGCTACAATAATAAGTAAGTGAGATTAGGTTATAAGTAAGATTAGGTTAAAAAGGTTGTAGTGCAGTGTCAACATACATACAGTATTGATAGGTTTGGTATGTGTGCATGCAGACGTTTGAATGTATCTTATCTATTCTAAGGACTTTCTAGAGACCAGTCAGTTTAAGATGATATGGTCTCACAGTAAAACCTAGCTTAGAATGGGCACAACTGTCACGCAGAGGAATTGGAGCCAGGAATTTGGGAATCTATTAGGAGCACGTGCCATAAAAGGTGTAGTTTAAGAGTAAACTGTTCCAACTGAAATAGATGTCTCATGCTATGTAAGCACAAAAAGAGTTTAAAAGGTATTCATTCTGATGTACATGTTGTTCATCCTTGGGCAAACATGTCTGTATGCTCATGGTTGTTCCAGTGTCATGAAAGTTTGTTCATTGTTTGAATAAAGCTGCACTTGATTTGTAATCATCGGACTGGTCGTCATCTTTGAGGTCTCCCAACATCATTTCTGAATCATCACCCGATATCAAGTATGAACATAAATAAGTACAGTGTGAATATAAGTAGCAGCAGTGAATAAATAACACCTATAAAGATAGGATATGCTCTGTGTACGAATGAAGTGAACAATAGATGGATGACAGACAGAAGAAGATAATGCTCTTATGGATAAGAGCATACTGGTGGATTTTAGTACAAAAGACCTAAGATGGAAAATAAAGGAGTCGTCTAGGCTGGAGAGTTAAATAGAGCAGACACAAAAGCCCTGTAGACACACAGAGACATGGATTAACATAGAGAAGGTTGTTCACCTCAATGGCAAGGGGGAGTTATGTGTGCAAACAAGGGACACCAAGGACACCAGTAGTTTTTACGTGCCTACCACAGCTTCGAGTTTGCTGGGCACAGTTTATAGCTGCCAAAATCAATTATCACCTATGCATAATTATAATTTACAGCAGGGATCATTTATTGATGTCACATTTAAAGCTATAGTCACCTCCCCCATGAGGAATTCTAAGTAATGACAACAATTCTGTCGGTGCATCCACGTGACACAAGCCTTCCGTGATCGCGCACCACCCGCACCCCTCCTCCAAACAGTTGCTAGTAGCCAAGGAGGACACGGAGAATTAAAAAAACATGATGGACTGCGCATATAAGTCGCCGGACGACACAATCTTCTGAACACAGCCATACTGAGAAATCCAGAGAGAGTTGTGTGGAGCTGATGGTCTTAATTAGCTTTGGATCAACTCATTTGGCGATGGCTTGAATGTAACGGACGTTCGTTAAAGGTGCTGTAGGTAGGATTGGGAAGATCCAGGACTTAGCCAAACAATTTGAACATCAACAACTTCTCAGTCCCTCCCCCTTTCTGCTAAAGCCCAAGACATTCTCCTAAGCCCCTCCCCCCCACAAGGGAGAATGGATGCATGTGCATGAGCACTGATTGACACGCAGTTAGACATCCCCCCCCTTGGCCACGATTGGTGCATCTGAACAGGGAGCTGTGGATTTTTGCAAATCGCACTACAGGCTGTAGGTGGTGCCAGAGGAGCCGGATTTGTCTTTAAATTACCCGCTTTATGTAGTTCTACTCGAACATAGGGTCAGTTTCAGCAAATACGTCAGAAAGTTAGTTTTCTAAGTCTTACCTACTGCACCTTTTTAATATAAAAAGTTACGCACTAAAGCTTTAACACACACTGCTTTCATAATATTCCCCTGGTTGTTACAGTATGATGTGTTAATATTTAGTGTTTTTAACAATTTAGGGCACCGCATATTGAAAGAGGTTTTAGCCTTTGGCTAAATTTAAATGGTTGAAATGAAGGGATCATGTGATTTCAATAATAGTTATAGTCAACAGCAGTCACTGCACAGTGACACTGAAAGCTCCTCGGATTCTAGTCTGTGTATCAGGGCCATCAGGGATCCTCCTACGAGTGTGTGCGTGCGTGCTTTGAAGATTAAGTGTAATTGCCTCGACACTTTGGCCAACCCTGTCTAGACCTAAATTTATTATTATTATTATTATTATTATTATTATTTATTAATTAGCTGACTGTCTTACTTTGTCTTTATCTTTATCAGGCTTGTTCTCTTTATTTCTCTGCCTTTTTTTTGTCTTTTAGGCCTAATCTTGACTGATTTCCCGATTTCTTTTCCCCTATAACCTATTTATTTATTTGCTTTCTCTTTCTTTCAGTCTCCGTTCCACCCGTCCTCTCCATCTTTCTCTTTTCCTGTCATTGTTACACTGTCAGCCTGGAGACTGTGCTGTATTAGCATCATTACCATCCACACACGCACACACACACACACACACACAATCAGCACCCAGCCAGTGGCACGTTCTGGTCCAATTAGTGTTGACCTGTCTAGCTGTCAGTCCAGAGCTGTAGGGAACCAGAGTTTGGCAACAACTTTTATTCATGGCACTTGTAGATGGACACGTTGGTCAGATTCTCTCGTGATATAGTGCTTCACTTTCATAAAGTTCTTCCCTATTTTTCACATTAAAGTGAGGCTGTGAAGAGGCTGTGAAAGACGAAATAACATATTTTCTCTTACAAATTTAAATTTGCAATAAGCTATAAAACACGCTGTTGCTCAATTCAGTAAACTCAAGGGTTTTGCAGATACAGCCTTTATTGCTGCAAAATGGAATTGTCACATTCTAATGTGCAATTTCTATAATAAAATAGAATTGATACTTGGCGTCTTTGTATCGCTACAGCTTTGCCACAGATAATATCGCGATACCATACTGTACCCTTAGTTCCTAGATCCTCCACCCCTAGTTTATATACATTATTACCAATTCCAGATTCAATATGCTACTGTAATGTAATGACATAAAGGTTATGGATGGAAAACGGATATTGCGAAATAGATCCAGAAATAGACACGGTCTTGTTGATTGGTTTGATATTTACGTCACTAAACACAGATGGCACATCAAACAGAGTTGCGTGCATGTTTATTTTAATCTTTTATGATAAACCATCAGGCTGTCGTATCATTTCACATAGTCTTTGACATGCCCATGTACAGCTGGTATGATCTCCAAAAGCAGGCACACATCCTCCGGGTGTGTGTGTGTGTGTGTGTGTGTGTGTGTGTGTGCGTGTGCGTGCGCGTGTGCGTGCGTGCGTGTATGTTTGTGACTGATCTAAAACACTGGTGACTATAAAGGCCTGTGGGCTACATTCTGTGTGTGCTATATGGGTGGGGAATACACTGTGCTGACAGCAGATATTTTAACACATGGTTTCTCAAATGTTTTTAGATCAAACACTTTCAATCAACTACGCATTGCACCCAAGACTCACATGTGATAACACATTAACACAGGGACCAATGTAGGACCCCTTAACAATGACGATCAATTCTACTTTTATTCTGTGTATCTAGTGGGTTAAAAAAGTAAAGAAAATCGCTCATGAAGCTTCACTACTTTAGGGTGTACCAGCAGAGATCTGAAGGCAGTTTGTGGAACGTGTCCCTGTGACTCTGGCTAGATGTTCTGACAACCCAGCCACATAACAGAGCCCCACTGGGATGCTGCTAGCGATCCCTGTTGAGTTAGTGTCGGCTGCATTCCTTCAGTTAGAGGCTGTAGCATCTCAAATTCAGTCAGCACAAACCCCTGAGCCACAGGGGTCTGGTGGCCAGCGGCAGACTTGGTCTATTAAAACGTAGTCTCAAATTGTCAGACCCACCTCCACAGCGCTGCAGAGGATGGTCTGGCTAGTCCACACAATATTCCGGGATGGGAGAAAAACATGCTCTGGTTTATTGGCATTTCTTTAAACCAATCACAATCGTCTTGGGCGGGCGCAAAGCGACGAACGGAGCAACGGTGCCGCTGCAAAATAGCCTCGGGAAGGAACTTCTTTTGGTGGAACGTGTATGTTCAAAAGTAGTTTTTTTAATCGTGCTACAGAAAACTCAGATTGGACAGATAGTCTAGCTAGCTGTCTCGATTTACCCTGCAGAGACCTGAGGAGCAGTTAGACCATAGTCCTCATAAATTGAACAGAGTTGAAATGCCAACACAAAGAAAAAGGTGATGGACATCGGGCTGAAATGAATTTCCGGCGGCGCCTGAACAATCCCGGAAATTAAACGTTGACGATATAGGCTACATTGTGGGTAATGTAGACACCAGGTTTTGACTTCGAACGACAATGGCAAAGGGAGTGCAATGCTAAATAAGTGGAGTAGTCTTGTAAGTCTGTGCAGGATTTTCTTTTTTTTAACTTAGATTTTATAGATTTTTGGTATAAACAATAAAGAACAAAGAACACAGCACAGCGTCAGTGGGGCGTCAGTTTGAAGGATTTTCATCATCCTTTCATGTAAATGTTGTCCCCGAATGTCTCCTTCCAAATGTTGGTAAAGGAAAAGTTGGTATATTTTGTACCATACTAATTGTAGCTGGGTGAATTTTAAATGCTGTTTAATTTATATCATGAGCTCAAAAGCAGGTGGTCTCCCATCAGGTAGGACAGCGGGTCACAACTGTGACTAATAATGGTGCTAGAGTGCTGAATTTTGGGTGCTGCAAGACCCGTGTGTTTCTGAATATGTATGAGTATACAGTTTTATCCTTCCAGTAGAATTTGTTCATAGCCTCATTCAGCCCAGAGAACCATTTCAAAGCTAGGAAGAAGAACCCTGATAATGGATAGTTAATTTGTGATAAATGCTATTTGTTCAAATGCACAGAGCTGGCACTCTGTATGTAACTCTATCAGTTTACTTCAGATAAAATCCTGCTCAGACCTACAGTCCAATTGGTAAACTCAAGGATGTGTAACCCACGGCCTACTGTCAAACTGAAATGAAATGAAATCACTTGCCAGACTGACATATTTGCATATGTAGTTGGATGGTAAGGGAATCACTACCAATCAAAGAGATCTACTGAATTCTGTAGTGGAAAGTATTTTTTTGAAAGGCTTTTTCTTTCATTTTAGTGTTAAAGCTCCTTTGTGTAATTTTTTGAGTTGATTCTTAGCAAAAAAAACTTTGTTCTTTCACAAATATGTGCTCATTCATGTGTAATTACTTCCACCAACTAATCAAAGTATTCTCGTACGCGTAGAATCTGCCATTCAGAATCGTTCAGAATACATACGAGCGAGTCGCTCAAATGATGGCCGCCATGTTGCACATCCATCTTTAAAATACATTAGCCAAAGAGGGACATACCTCCACCTTTTGTGCTTTTCACTCAGTGGCACCCTGATGAATGCCAGGGAGGGAGAGGGAGAAGATTACTTGTGACTGCCGGCAGATTTGAAAGCCTGTTGAAAATGGAGGATTGCGCCTATTCTCGAGGACATGTAACGGAGTCGCCAAGGAAGTTAAAAGAATTAAAACGCGACAGGCAAAGCAACGAGACCAAAGTTAATATTGGAGTGGCTTTTTCAAGATGGAATGAGCTCATAAGGAGCAAGGATTTTAAAAGGGACACCAAAGTTGCCTGCTTTCTTCTCGACAGGTAATTCTGCCTATTTGTGTTAAATTCAAAGTTTTATAGTTGCTACTTGCTTGGCTAACTATAGCATGTTGTGCATAACGCTAGAACAACGTCTAGGATACTTTTCCTCGCGTCAATGATGAAAAAGGAAGACTAGAAAGTAATATTCAGTTGGTTGTCATATACAATTTCACCGCTAGATGGGAGCAATTCTTACACAATGTAGCTTTACTGATGTGGATGCTGTGAAGTCATTTGAGGCCTCAGCTGTGATGAAGGGTTGTAATAAACCTGGCTCCTGCTATGTGAACTGAATAGGGAACCAAAAGCTCATCTGTCCTCAGTGTCAGTGAGGGCAAACCTTTAGTTCTGCCATCTTGTTCTTCCTTGTGAACAGCACCTACAGGATGGCTCAAAAATCAAGCCGTTTCTCTTGCTGTGAGTTTAAAGTGGTTGAGTAGAATTTTGAGTTGTGACGTGTTGGGACTGGACATCGTTCAAAACGACTGGATATCATTCAAATCGTTTCGATACCAATACCTTGACTTCGGTACTGGTTCCTAAACAACATTACATATAACGGCAAGATTCCTTTCTATTTAATTTTCAGCTCCTACTATGTGAGCCCTGTCTCCGTGCGTAACGTATAGCTTTTCGTCCCTGCCTCTACGACAAGTAACGTTAGACAGCCAATCACCAGCATTATTAGACATTGGTAGAAGCATGCTTATTGGCTCACTGACACAGATGAGATTTAGGTATTGAATGACGAGGCATTTTAAACATATAAACATGCGGCTTGATAAAAGTTTGTGTGTAGCTTTATAAGGTTTGCACTTAGTACAGCTATTTAAATAGGTAATGAGGTTGTTGCTGTATGAATGACTCATTACTTGGCTGAGTAAGCCCTGAGATTTCAAAGAGACTGTGTGTGTGTGTGTGTGTGTGTGTGTGTGTGTGTGTGTGTGTGTGTGTGTGTGTGTGTGTGTGTGTGTGTGTGTGTGTGTGTGTGTGTGTGTGTGTGTGTGTGTGTGTGTGTGTGTGTGTGTGTGTGTGTGTGTGTTGGACAAAAAGGGAGCCAAGAAATCTCCTCACCAAGTACTTCTTGTCTGTAGTTTATTCCTTGAAGTAAAAAAAATATCTGCAAGTGCAGTATGAATATTTTGCCGTGTTTCCAATGCATGTCAGCTTTTTTTCCGGTGTTTTCTAAAATCATTTTTACTTGATTCAAGTGCAGGAGCAACCTGATTTATTTTTCATTTCTACAATATTGTTTTAGACCAGCTGTTTGTAATGAAACCAATATTTTAGTATGTGTTTTTATCACTTTTTTTTTAACATTCACTGTAGTGCAAAAACACATTAGAGTGCAAAAGAGGGCATTTGAGAGGTTTTAAAGATACAGTAGATTCAGCAGAATTACTTTCTTGAATGTGTGCAAATGTGAAAGATTCCTTAAGAAAAACTATTATCAGATAATTAATTATAACATTCACATAATGTTGACATGTTTAAATCATGTTTTATGAATGTGAATGTCAAAAAGTGGTTCAATTTCTCTTCCATATATAAATGAATATCTTCAAAAGAAGACATTTTACTACAAATAAATTAAAATAACACAGTGGATTTATTAACTCTTCCATCCATTCACACAGAATTCATGATCCAGTTATAACAGTCAAAAATGGCCTATTCACTTAATATACTTGTACTGGGTATCACTCAGGGTATGTTTTTAAAAGAAAAAAGTTAACATTTTTTAATCATATTTTAAATTTGATTGACCCTGGGTTTAGGATCATCCAGGTTTAAATTAAGCCAGCATGAAATGTAGTAGACTGGGCTTAGGGAGCAGCACAATAAAGTTAAAGTTATACTGCAGTCTGCTAGTGTTTCTATCAAGCCGGGAAGGAAGGAACTGTGTTTGCTGAGGCATGAGAACACATCCCTGCAGTGTGTGTACTTTCACTATACGTATGTGTGGTCGAGGTACAGGGGGAGAGAGTGTGTGTGTGTGTGTGTGTGTGTGTGTGTGTGTGTGTGTGTGTGTGTGTGTATGTAAGACAGTCATTCTGCAGTAGTAGTAGTATGTGTGTATATCCGAGGCATTGTTTTTTGCATTCCTGAGTGCATGAGTCTGCGTGTGTGTGTGTGTGTGTGTGTGTGTGTGTGTGTGTGTGTGTGTGTGTGTGTGTGTGTGTGTGTGTGTGTGTGTGTGTGTGTTACAGTACTAGACACTGCAGTCAACATGTGACTGCAGTACAGTCGAGTGCATCAATACCAGCAGCTCCACACACATGCAGTTCTGGTGAGGTCATCTCTCTCACACACACACACACACACACACACACACGCACACGCACACACACCTTGGCTGTCACTGTCAATAATGAGGACGTGTGTGTCAGTGTGCTGAGTTCAGCAGATGAGTAGGATGTAACTGAAGCTTTTACAGCACCTCTGGAGTCCAACACTGAGCCCATCTGACATCCAGGACAACTGAGAGTCTGAGCTGTGTAGAGTTTAAGTGTAAATGGTTCTAGCTTTTAATTCCTGACCTGTAGTATAGGTTAAAATGTAACATCTTGGGATTAAGAAATGAAATGACAATTCTGTATATTACAACTTGTGTCTTAATCTTGCAATTTCAATGTCATTTCTATCATTTATGATAAAATTTAACTCACCAAAGTTAATTGATGAGTATAATGTAATTGATACTAATAGGAACAATGGCAAGAAAAAGACCCAAGTTGCTCCCTGTTTAATTTTTGCTATGAGAGAGGGTTCTAGCAGAATTTGAGAGTGTACTTATCCTGTCTATAAACAGCACTATAAACGGTAACAGTAGACACACAGTGGCAAAGTCAAAGTTCCCCACGGAAAACAAGATCCAGGAAACGCACATAAATTAGATTTCTTTTAGATTTTCTGCAAATGTGTTTAGAATATGCACTACATTGGGATGGAGACCTGGCTTGTGTTGGATGGCTCGGAGGAAAAGCAGTACCCGCAGAGGTGCCACCTGTTCCACAGTCATTCACAGCAACAGGATTTGCATCATGTATTCAATGGCCATGGGATTGCACCAATATTACAGCGCATCTGGAGTGTGTTGATGTGCTGTTGATGTGCTGTTGATGCTTATCAGGACCACAGCAGAATCTGCACCCAGAGGAGAGAATCATTTACTTTTCCCTCTGCCTCCCTCTGTTCTGTTTCCATCATTTAATTTGCTCGTGCTCTGATGTCATACCTCTCTCTTGCTTTTCTCTATTAGATCATTATTTTGTTCTGCGTCATTCACTTTATTTCTAATCAAGGGTAAGGGGCTAAACTATAATACGTCCAATGTATCTTCTATCCTCCTCTGCACCCCCTGATTTGTTTCTTCCCACCTCTCTTCATCCCTTACCCATCTTGTCTTTCAAGTAATGCCTTTGTGTCTGGTTCGGACCAATCAGCGTGCTGTGAGGAGCTACTGGCTGCTAGGGCTAGGCTTGGTTTAGGTATGTGTCACGACACGGAGAGGCGACTGTTCGTTCAAAACAACAATGGTTAACAACAGGGATGCACCGAATCCAGGATTCGGATTCTGACAAATATTGAGCTGTTTAACGGGGTTTGGTTTCTGCCGAACCTTTAGAATTTTTTTCCAGCCAACCGAACCCTACGCTTGCACTACGTGCGCTAGGCTGGTCGATGTAGTGACGCCGCCGTCGATTACAGGAAGGTGTTTACGTAGGTGGACCGTTCAATGCAGTAGGCTGTGAGAAAGTGAAAATGGAACTTGTGAGCAGAAAAAGTGTTGTTTGGCAGTACTTTCAGTCAAAAGAAGGCGATTCGAGTCGAGCTACGTGTTTAATTTGCAATGCTGATTTGTCTCGTGGTGGCAAGGACCCTAAACTATACACAACATCGCCGCTGTTAAAACATTTGCGTATGAAACATCCGAAAGACTACGAGTTGGGCATGAAAGAATCTACACACAGCAGCCAAAATGCAGCAACTTCAGGTACGGCAAAGGAAGGAAAGTCATACCTAAAAACCTGTGTGTTAACCAGACAATTTTTATATATATATATATATATATATGGGCGTTGTTTACTTCATTAATGTGTTGACTGTGTTAATGGACTGAGGATGGGAGTAGGATTGGATATACGGTTTTCGGATTCAGTAGAATCTTAACCAGTGGATTTGGTATTCGGCCAAACCCCAAAAATCTGGATTTGGTGCATCCCAAGTTAACAAACCATTTGGTGCGTCAGGTTAGGAAACACTGGGGTTTTTATTAGAAATGTATTATATCCCGTCATTTCCACATTGATTGTATTTATTTACAGCAGTAACACCGCCCTCAAACAATTGATGTGCCAGTAATAGATGGATGTTTAGAATATATCTCATCTCCTTTCACTGAAAAACATTTTTCCATCTCTTTGCTACCCGGTGCCTTCCTCATCCCTCGCTTACTTTTCAGCCCCCCCCCCTCTCCCTCACTCTAAGTGCTTGTCTCTCCCCAGAGATACTGACAGCTGTGACTGAGGATGGGATGCTGCAGTTTGACATTAACCTTACCTGTCCTTGGCGTGGAGAGATATACTTTAGCATTAGCAACATATGCACGCTAATATTGGCTGCTTGAAACTGGAAGCAGGGAGCAGGGACAGGCCTGCGAGGATGTGATAGCATCAGGAGATTGGGATGGAGAACGATGGGATTTGAAATCATGGTTTTTAATTTCTTTTTACATATTTTGGAGAAAAATATCTAAACAAAGGGAGACATGGTAAAACGTTAAAAGGTGTACAGTTTTTCAAGTGTTCCCTTAGACAAAACTACCTACAACCACAATCTGCTTTTTGGAGAATTAGCAGCCTTCCGTAACGTGTGGGTAGATACTAAAAGAGGACGTTAATTATCGTCTGAACCTGCTTCCTTAACTTTAAAGTCACAATATCAAGATATATGACTATGGATTAGTGTCCTCGTGTCTGTTACAGCTCCTTTTGAGTATTGATATGTTCAAACTAGACATCACTTATCAGATTAGAGGAAAACTGTAACCTACCTTGTATTTTCAGCAGGCCTATTACACTGATTAGCCAAATGATTGCTCTGCAATTACATGTAAAGGTCAAAACATCTGCATCATTCATGGGGGTAATGAGGTCACTGTTGCCTGGTGACAAATGGCAGTAACAGACTGAAAAGCAGTTAGAAGGATGGAGGTGAGGACCAAAATAGAAATCGTTGCAAAACATAAATCATGCACAAAGAATACTGATTTGAGCACAACATTTATAATTATTATTATAATATAAAAATTATAAAGGCAAAACTTTTGTTTTTGCCCCCATTTTTCATGAGCTGAACTCAAAGATCTAAGACTTTTTCTGTGTACACAAAAGGCTTATTTCTCTCAAATATTATTCACAAATCTGTCTAAATCTGTGTTAGTGAGCACTTCTCCTTTGCCGAGATAATCCATCCACCTGACAGGTGTGGCACATCAAGATGCTGATTAGACAGCATGATAATTGCACAGTTGTGCCTTAGGCTGGACACAATTAAAGGCCACTCTAAAATGTGCAGTTTTACTGTACTGTATGTAGGGTTAGGGTCAGGGGGGGGTCGGAAAACCAGTCAGTATCTAGTGTTATGGTTACAGTTAAGGTTAGGGTTCATCTCCCTCTCTCGCTCTCTCTTCCTCTCTCTCTCTCTCTCGACCTGACTGCAGTTTCTTGTCGTAACCGACTTGAGTGGACAAATGCTCACATTCAATGGCTTTGGAGAGGTTTTCTCTTCACGGTTGAACCCGAACCCTGACACCAGATACTGACTGGTTTTTGGACCCCCCACTGACGGACTAGGGTTTAATCCCGGGAAAACGGGATTCCCGGGAAATCTGATCAAAACTATTTCCCGGGAAATGTTATGACGGGAAACGGGAAATAAAATAAAATAAAAAAAGGCAAGGAGTGCGTGTCTATTATTCTCATACGGTAACGTTGATGCAGGCGACGGTAGCTACGGTAATACAGGCACCCTAAATCATTACACAGGCTCAATACATTCATTCATTAAAGAAGAAGAAGAAGTTCATTACACAGCACGCACTACGCAGCTGGGCTACCTGGCTCCATTAATGATGTCTGCGGCCAGCTTTGTTTGGGAGCATTTTGAAAGACCGGACAATGAAACAGCTCAGTGCAAGTTGTGTGACCGGTTTATAAGGAGTATTTGTATTTGGTTAACTTTGAGTGATCATTCCCGTTTGCAGCCTCTTACACATCCTCAACAGGCAGAGAATGGATTTTGATAACGTAATGGTTTAGAAATCATTCAATGGTTTAAGCATATTTCGTTAGTTTGTATAATAGATTTCTATAAAACATTGATTATATAAGGGTTTCCTAGATTTTCAGAAGACAAGTCCCAGACATTCCACCTGGCATTTCATAATTAGCGCTGCAGCACGCAGCTCACTTGATCACGCAGCAGAATTGATCATTGCAAACTGTGTTGATGATGGACATAAACTGTGTTCTTTAGTCCTAAAAATGAAACAAATAATATAAAAAATGTCCGTTTGGGATATCGATACAGTACTTGGGCTAAAAACAAACCAAAAAAACAGCCATTTCTCTGCCATTTCCCGGGATTCCCGGAATATTTCCCGGGATCTGATTCATCTCATTTTCGGGAAAAATATTAAACACTATGACGGACCCCCTCCTATAGACCTTTTTTTTATGGCAGACATGTTGACATGTCATAGTAGGAAAAGCACAGGTATATTCCAAACCATTAATGATGGCTGCATTCCACTTAGGAGAGGCCCTGGTATTGTACATGTTGACTCACTGAAATATCTTACTGGGACACTTGATGGAATTGAGCCATCGTTAAGGTTATCAATTTCAGCTGTGCTTTTCCTACTATGACAAGTCAAAAATGTCTGCTGTGAAAAAGGTCCATACAGTAAAACTGCACATTTTAGAGTGGCCTTTTATTGTGTCCAGCCTAAGGCACACCTGTTCAATAATCATGCTGTCTTATCAGCATCTTTATATGGCACACCTGTCAGGTGGATGGATTATCTCAGCAAAGGAGAAACGCTCACTAACACAGATTTAGACAAATTTGTGAACAATATTTGAGAGAAATAAGCCTTTTTGTGTAAATAGAAAACTCTTATTTCATTCAGTATGTTTCATATTGACCTTGTTGGCCATCTGTAACTGACCCCTGATATGTTTATTTAAATATAGAGGCAGCATGTTTGCCTAAAGGCTGACTACCATCCTCTAGAAAGCTGTCCTCTTGCTGTGAGCTGAAGTGCAACTTGGTTCAGCCTTGGTACCCCCACAGTATATGGTACATCATCGCAAAAAGCCCTTCAGCAAGCACCAAACCACTTCAGAGGCACTGCACAGCAGACAACCCAGCACTCTGACTTCTGACAAGAAATGGATTTAGAGTTAGTTGGAGTTAGAGGCTATGTCAGTACCCTTAAAGAGATACTCCAACAGTTTAGAATTGCATTTCCATAATTGTCACCCAGTGCAACATTGATGTGTTTTTTTAATTTGCTTTTCGGTCAACAATATATTCCTCAGGCAAAGCAATTGAGGATTTTCTTTGATGCCTCAATAAAACCCTCAACATTTGTGTGCAGTCTCGTCAGGTTTTCCCTCCTGCTGTGTGTGTGTGTGTGTGTGTGTGTGTGTGTGTGTGTGTGTGTGTGTGTGTGTGTGTGTGTGTGTGTGTGTGTGTGTGTGTGTGTGTGTGTGTGTGTGTGTGTGTGTGTGTGTGTGTGTGTGTGTGTGTGTGTGTGTGTGTGTGTGAGACAACGTTCTGGGTTTTAAGGGAAATGTTTTAACCCAAATGACCTGAGCAATTACAGTGGGGTGCAGCTTAAATCAATCATCACCTTAAACTAGTGGTTAATGACTTAAAGGGACACTTTTGAACATAAGAAAGACACTATCTTGTGCATACAAAAGACATCAACACTGGCCTCTAATGTTTCAGGAAAGGAACATTTCTTCCATGTTGTTTTGTCAAATATAGTGTTATGTAAGTAGGAAATCGTATCCATTCTAAAATATGTTGCCTGTGTACTTAACTGACCATGACACTGTGAAAACAACCTTTCAGATGCACTCAAGTCTTCTATCTGCATCTGCACCCTTTGTAAAGCACGCACACACCCAAAATATAATTATATTATTATGTTTAAAAGTGGGATTCTTGCGAGGATCTGTACCAAACAAAGATTTTTTTCTTTAGTCTGTATGTTACAATTTGTAGGTTGGGATGTCTCTGCAGCACCACAATATAATTCAGAATGGTTTGACAGATATTTTGCCTTTAACAAATATTGCGCCGTCCCTGCGATTTGAATATGAAACTAGTACATATTGCGATTAATTGTGCAGCCCTAAACTAACTTTAGATCTTACCAAACACTGCAGTGTAATATGTTCTAAGCAATGACGTGAAACTACAACCAGTCTGTGTCAAGCACAGTGGCGAGCCCATCAAACTGTAACTCTTTACACTATGCAATAACAGCTATTTTTGTGGTGGTTCCCCACTTGTATATTTTGACTTGTTTGTCCTGGCTTTGTGTTTAAAAGAGCTTCCAGTCTAGTGATGTAGAAATGCCATAAAAATAACGCTTACAAAAAAGAAGGTGCTTGAAGGGGCTCGATACTGGCTGCTGTCCTCAGAGGACTGTCTGGGTTCTGGCTGTGACTGCACACACATACAGTGTGTCCCCGTGTGTGTTCCTGGGGATGTCTGAGAGAGAAAAAGAACAAGAGCAAAAAGTGAAGGGACGCCTCAAGAGCAAACCTAGTGCTAGTGTTATGTAGACAGTGTCTCTGAAATTTAAGGCTATGTTTCCCATAAACTAGGGCTAAATGATTTGAGTAAAATATGTAAATGACATTTCTTTGACCAATATTGCCATTATTTCCTCTAAATTAAACTCAAGGCCTTCATTGGTTGGGCTCTGTCACTAAGATGATGCTACTATGAGTGCTGATTCACCGTGTGGCATCATTTGTTTTCTTGTATTTACTGAAAATGTTAAATATCATGGAGCAGTAGAGGCTTCTAATAATCATTAATTTGTGTGTATTGTAATGCTAAGTTATCAAACTTAATGCGGTAGTGATGAATTACAGTAATGTTTAAACTGATTGTGGCACCTCTAAACAAATATGGACTGAAACCGAAATGCTCTTTTAAGCTTTAGATACCGTAACATCTTGCATGCAAAAAGTAGAGAATGCAAAACAAGGAACACAAAGAGATGTTGAGTGAAAGCACAGTGTGACAATGATGAGGGGAAACAGCCATGACTCAGAAAGAGCAGCTGAAGAGCTGCTTGTTAAGATCGATAAGGAGGAGAGAGAGAGAAAAGAAGAAAAGAATCTTGTGGCATTTTGTCAAGAATGACTCGTCAGTTTTGTGTGTGTGTTTTGTGTGTGTGTGTGTGTGTGTGTGTGTGTGTGTGTGTGTGTGTCTCTCTCGCTCTTCCAAATCTCGTTTCTCCCCTTCCCGCCTCCAAACCCTTCAATGCTGCCAATCACAAAAAAGCTCAACCTCCATCATTCATTTTTTAAATATTTTTAATGTCCTGATTGGATGTTTTCAATCAAGTGCAAGCGTGTGCGTGTGCGTGTGCGTGTGCGTGTGCGTGTGCGTGTGCGCGAGCGAGTGCATGCCTGTGCATGTAGTTTCAGGTGGATGTAAATTCAGCAATCCATGGTTGCCTTACCTTTTATAGATACAGCCATAATGAAACACCCTTGTACTCGATCCAGTGTGCCTAAGCTTGTTAATTATTGATGATATCCACCATTTCACTGATATTGGCCCAGCGCCAAAATGTGTGTCCTTATTTCCCTTGAATTTAGTAAAAAAACTAAAAAATATGGTTTTCAGCTTGAGTGTGGACCACTGCATGTCTTTAGAACAGTGACATCTTTTCAGCTCCACAATGAACAATCATAGTGTGTGTGTGTGTGTGTGTGTGTGTGTGTGTGTGTGTTTCAGTAGGAGTTAGTAATACCTAATACAGTACAGTATGTTGTAGGCCTTACCATCTATCTTCCCCCTGCTATTTCAGGACCACGGACAGATCATTTTTGCTATGTAGCACCAGCAGGCTAATGCATGGGAAAGAAAATTAGGTAACACTTTACTTGAAGGTATCGACATAATCGTGACATGACACTGTCATAACTATGACATGACACTGTAATGAACGTGACATAAACGTTATAAACAAGTCATAAACCTTTATGACTTCTGTCATTAAGTGTCATTCGGTTTTTGTCATGGCAAGTTGACCTTGTTTGGGTTGTCTTGATTATGACAACTTGACATTAATCAAAGTGACATTACCAGAGGTTGTCTTGGTCATGACAAGTTGACATTAAATTTGTGTGGGATGTCTTTAAAATGACAACTTGACATTAACCATGATGACATTACCAGAAGATGTATTTGTCATGACAACTTGACATTACATTTCTTTGGAGTTTCCTTATTAAGACAACTTGACATTAAACAGGATGACATTATGTCAAGTTGTCATGACAAAGACATCCTGTCTTTACGGTGTCATGTCACGATTATGTTGATACCTTCAAGTAAAGTGTTACCGAAAATTATCACAATATACTTGATCTGACTGTACTTCATTAAAATGAATTAAATAGATGAAGATAGTATTTATTTCGAAATATTCCAACAGGAAATAGCGGATGTTGACAGCTGATAAACATTTAGAGCCAGTGAAAAGGGGAGGTTAATGCTCGTCACATGGTGCATCAACTCAAATACTGTACTTAGGTACAATTTGAGATAGTTTATACTAACTATAGTACTCACTCCACGACATTTATCTGACAGCTATGATTATTATTATTATCAATTTTAGCATTGTCGTAGACCATAGAAATAACATGTTTGCATTTTTAAGCTTGGGGCCTAGTTCCCCTTTATGGGCTGATTTAATGATGTCAGTCCTTCTTCCACCACTGATGGCAAGGAGGTGCACACAATAAAACCATCACTGGCACAATCTCGTGAAATCCATAAAAAAAAAAAAAAAGAGCATTTCTAGTCAGTTTTTTGTTGACAGGGGTTCATTTAATTTCCTAATTTTACATAAATATTGATCAGGTTTTGAATGTTAAATGTAACAGTGCTTACGAGTGGCTAAATTTGATCATAAATGACCCCTGACGCAGTAAACATTTTATTATTTAGTTGGTAACATACTTTTATTGTTATAATAATAAAATGTTTTATATATGTCTGCTTAATGGGATGTAATGGTGCCAGCAGTGCACATCTTTACTTTAGTCAATGGATCACCCATTTGATTTATTTTATTATACAAAAGCACTTAACTCCACTCCTACTGCTTCCTCTACCTTCCTCACCTAACAGTAATATCAAACATATACAGTATTTTATATATAGTATTTATCAATAGTGTATATATGTGTGGGTGCCGCTTCACCCCAAATTCCCCTACAACCTAAAACTCTCTTTCTCCCAGCGATCCTCCTTCCCGCCTCCAAACCCTTCAATGCTGCCAATCACAAAAAAACTCTATTCAACTAATTCATTTTTAGATATTTTTAATTTCCTGATTGGGTGTTTTCTGCAGCTTGCTTGCATAAACCCAATCTTGTGTGTGTGTGTGTGTGTGTGTGTGTGTGTGTGTGTGTGTGTGTGTGTGTGTGTGTGTGTGTGTGTGTGTGTGTGTGTGTGTGTGTGTGTGTGTGTGTGTGTGTGTGTGTGTGTGTGCGTGCGTGCGTGCGCGTGTGTGCGTGTGTGCGTGCGCCTCAGCTGGTGGCACATAAGCATTGATTATTTAAGACACATCCTCCGACAGCAAGCGTAGGGAGCCGCAGATGCTTATGTCCTTTCCTTGTGTAACCATGGTGATAGTCCCTTCAGCGACGTGTTGTGTCTGCTTGCCTCACTGACAAAATATGTACACAACACACACACACACGCAACACACACACACACACACACACACACACTAACAGGCTGGAGAGGCTGGTTTTGTGAAGCGAGATCTGTGTGATTGTGTGACAGATTCAGGTGCAGTTTTCAGTCCGTCTCACTATGTAGAGTGCAGTATGTTTTTGTCAGAAACACATAGGTCATTTATCTGAGGTCAGGGTTTAAATGTTAGTTCATTTCAGACATGTCAAACCTGGAAATATATGTATTTCTGGGAATGAAAAGCTTGACAGAATAACAAGCTAATCTGTGATTTTTGTGTTTGTTGATCGATGATTCTGATAATGCTTTCTGTCTCTTTTAGGTCCAGGAATGATGTCATCAGGGGGACGCCAAGACCCACCAGGACAGTCTGCCTTCAGCTCTGACTACCTGTCCGGTGAGGGTGGAGGGCGTGCTAGTTATTTATCACACAGTTTTCCCACTTTAGTATGGAAGAAGTTTGCGCAGACGTTTGAGTAGTTTTTGTTGTTGTTGCAGAGGCCCATGGGAGCTGTAGTTCCCCCCTCTCAAGTCAGTCCGAAAACAACACTTACTAGTTACGACACTTCTGGCCACAGCTTTCCATGTGTTAAATGTATTTTCACAAGTAAAAGCTTAACATGTTGAAAAGGACCCTGCAAATCATTTTATCATAGCCTTGTGAGGCAAGCAAAGTGAGCTCTCTTAACATTTGGGTACAAAAAAACTACCACAACATAAGGACATTGTCACATTCTTCATGTGGTCACTGCGAATACGAAAACGAGCATGCTTTCTTACACAATTCTTAAGTATTTAAAAAAAATAGTTATCATTTCCATCTGCTATCATTACATCAATACAATATACACAACAAAATGACCATTGAGTGTTAGAAGTATGCCAAGGCAGTGTCTATAGTGTTAGACAGTAAAAAAGAGGAGGAAGATGCAAGTCACCATCAACCTTCATTCTATTGCTTCTTCTTTTTTGTTTCTATGCCACAAGTTGCTCCTTTTGTACTTGTCAGAGTAGGAAAACCACAGATGTCACCAGTAACGTTATTATTGCTCCGTTCTATTCAGGTGTCCCAGTAAGCCATGCCATTGTAGCAGGACCCTGAAACTTAAGCAGCAATGGGACATCATTCATTTTGTTATTTACACCTATGCTTTTCCTACTGCGACATGTCTAAAATGGCAACAACAACAACAAAATATTAAGGCATTTTTGTTTCCATTTACCTTTTACATACTGCATGCACACATTTGAATATCTCCAAAGTCTAACATTAGCATTTGTTTTTATGTTCTATCCCGCTGGTTCATTTTATTCTGCTCCGCATCTCTCCTGGTCATTCACCTCCTCCCACTCATGTTGACTCTCTCTCTCTCTGGCTCTCTGGCCCCACTGTCCTTTCTGATTCTCCCATTTTCCCTTCCTTGTTCATTCGTCCATTTTTCTCTCTGTTTCTCTCTCTCTCTCTCTCTCTCTCTCTCTCTCTCTCGCTCTTTCAGGTCCTATGATGGGTGGGAGGACAGATCAATGGAGCAAGACAAAGGATAAAAGCACGCCTGACTCATTTCTAGGTTAGAGATAGGCAGTATATCGATATTATATCGATATCGTGATATGAGAATAGATATCGTCTTAGATTTTGGATATCGTAATATCGTAATATGACATAAGTGTTGTCTTTTCCTGGTTTTAAAGGCTGCATTACAGTGTAGTGATGTCATTTTCTGAACTTACCAAACTGTTCTAACTGTTCTATTATTTGCCTTTACCCACTTAGTCATTATATCCACATTACTGATGATTATTTATCAAAAATCTCATTGTGTAAATATTTTGTGAAAGCACCAATAGTCAAACACTACAATATCGTTGCGGTATCGATATCGTGATATTTGATTTTCTCCATATCGCCCAGCCCTATTCTAGGTCCACTTTACTTTTTCCCCTCCTGTGTCATTTTTACCTCTGACTACAGACTTAGGAGGAAGGAAGTCATATTACTGCTCCTCTCTGTTTGTGCCTGGCGATACTGAATGTGTGAAAAGCTATGAACTAATTTGGCTGAAATTGGTGGTTGAAATGTGTAATTTCATTTTAGAAAATGTAGCCTAAATATGGCGTAGTCTGGCTTTGGCTTCATGAATTTGTTTTAGTTTTTAGCTTTTACGCTATAGCTGTAGATGTTTTATTTTCGTGTTCATTTTGTTGGAATACCATTATCTAGTGACATGCAAGTGCAGCGGCTAAAAGGTTTTGTAATTAATGAGATATTTGGTGCAAAAATAACCAGGAGGGTAGACAATAAAAACATTAACCTTTGATGCAAGCTGCTGCTCTTTAGTTGTTCTGCACTGTTGGATGCTTACGCTCCACTAGTCTGAGGTAGAGCTGTAATCGGGGGCCTTAAAAGTTAGGCCCGACAGAATTCGGCCCGAGTCAGACAAGTACATTTTGATTGACAGCTTTTTAAAAACCCGAATCCATTTACAGCCCGACATTATTCAAATGTGCGTCGAGTCCCGTCGGGTTCGGGCAAAGATCTTCAGCTCTAGTCTGTATATATTCTCTTCATCAGTCCTTTATTGATCTCTGTTATGGCCAAACACCTGCTTATGCCACGCACGTTCACCTTTTGTTTTCTTTGTTGTCTGCTTGTAGGGCTGGGACAAACAATGTTTTCTCAATATCAGAAAATCGAAAACATTTCAGAACTTTAACAATTTTTCTTTTTAATTACAAATTGCTTTGAATCATTAATCATAATCATTAATAGCACATCCCTGTCTGTTTATCATCTTCATGCTTTTACACAGCTGCAGTGATTTATTAAAACATTTCACACACACAAATAACTCATTTAAAAGATTTTATTAAACATAAACATATGCACATATACATTACAAAGACAATTTTCAGTTTCTATAGACTTCTGAGCAACGTCATCAATCAGATCTGCAGGCAGGAAGGGGGCAGAAAACAAACCACAATGAGTTTATGAAGAGATCAACATTAAAAGTAGTTTTTGGGCCCTAAACTGCACAAATCACATATATGCATTTGGTGTCAAATGTTCATCATCAAAATTAGTGCCGGTGGTCTTTGACACGACCGCTGGGTGTGCTAATTGGACATTTTAAAATTCTACATATAGTAGCTTTTGTAGTAACATTGTTAGCTAATGCTTATACGTATTAGTAACAATTTGTTATTAGTATTGTTGAAACTAGTACAGTATCACAACTTATAATACATAACTTTACCTGCTTCAGGCTGGATATAATGCTATTACTAGGGGTGGGAATCGCCAGAGGCCCCACGATTCAATATTATCACGATACGATATTATTGCGATTTTAAACATATTGCGATATTCTGCAATATATTGCGATTTATTACTATTTTTCCAACTTCAAATTATGTCCCCAAAGGAAAATTTTTCAACATCTATTTATTCATCTCATTTCAATTTTCCATCTAGTGGGCTAAAAAAGCAATTCATTTTATTATTCTAGTACCAAAACGTTAAATTGTAATTGCAATTTATATAATAAAAGATTGATTCTTGGCGTCCGTGTATGGATACAGAATTGCCACGGAAAATATTGCGATACTAGGCTGTATCGCAATATTCCCCATCCCTAGCTATTACCTGGTCTCACCACTATTATTACAGCTTCCTCAGAATACATTTTAAAGAAAAAACAGCAAGATGTGTGTATTTAGTGTATAAAGTAGCAGTATGTACCACTTATATCGAGCCAGTTGTCTGTTGGTGATGTGTCTCTGTCTCCCCATCAGGCTTTTCTCAGTCTGGGATGAGAGGGACCACGGGGTCCAGCCTGCCACCGTTCCAGACCAGTATGAGCTCCACTGTCGGCCAGACTGGGATGGGTTCAGCCATGGACACCCAGAAGAGTTCGGGCGTATTTGGTGCAGAAAACAAAACCACCAGTAACACCAGTGGAAGCAATCTGTTTTCTTCTGGTGGCCCAGGAATCCACTCTATGGATCACTCTGCAGGTATCAGACAGAGGGCCAGTTGCATGTGTTACTGTATCAGGGGAGGGTGGAGTCAGGAGAATGAGGAGAGAGGAGGAACATACGGTACATGCTTTGAGGTTCATAAACTTTTTTAGACAACATTTTGGCTCAATAAGTTTACCTGACGCTTGCAGTTACTTAAATACTGAGCGGGTGTTTTCATGTATGTGTTAGGGAGGGCTGGTTGGATTTGTCACACAACGCTTGGAGCTGGAGCCCTGGCTGAAATTGAGAAATCTAAATCCTGATCATCTTGAATTTGATTTTCTGCTAATTATTAGAGGTGTGACGAGATCTCGCAAGATTAAAATGTGACGAGACTTGAAAAATTGTCTCGCGATATCGGTCACAAGTGCAGAGCAGCCGCCAGTAGATGAACTCTGACCTGGTTAGACTTACAATACATCTGGCTTGGACCTCTAAGTTAGCATAGAAGATCCCCTTAGAGGTTATATAAGAATAGGTTTTAATAAAAAAATATATATATATATTTTTGTTGAACTTTACATTGTTGCAGCTCCTCTTTTCACCCTGTGTGTTGAGCTCTCTGTTTTAGCTACTGAGTAAGGCATTTCACTTCTATTCCATCTTTGTTGGGAGTCGCACATGCGCAGTAGCTAGGTAAGGACTACTAGCCAGTCAGAAGCAGAGTATGAGGGCGTGCAACGCTAGCAGCTAGGCGAGCATTAGAACGTGTTAAAAAGTGACGTACGTTCGTCAGTACTACTACAATAGAGCTGTTTGGAGCAGTTTGTGAACAGTGTTTTCTGTTGGAGATGGTAAGTCTCTTTGGGGTGGACTTTGGGCTTTTTCACTTTGTAAAGCTATAACACGCACAAAAAAGATATATAACACAATAAAGGAAAGGGAAAAAGCCAAAAAGCATAATTTGAGCACTTTCATTCAAGTTTTCTTTAAAATAGTGTTCAAATCTCGTCTTGTCTCCTTCTTGTGAACCCAATCTCTTGTCTCGTGAGCCGAGTGTCTAGTCACACCTGTACTAATTATTGTATAAAGTTGCCAAGGGTTCCTGTAGCAGGGCAGCAGGGCCAGGTGGTGACAGGAGAAGAGTAGCATGCTTTCAGCAGCAGAGGGCAGCCTTTTCTAGTTGGTTTCACTGTCGGTGGGACACTTTTGGCTCTGCTTTGACATCACCGGTCGCCTCATGGCTTTACGCTCTGTGCATTTTGCCATTGTCTTTATCTACTGACAAACTGGACCAACAGGCAGATGGGACTTAGGCAGTGACAGTAAATAAACACAGGACAATAAACACAGGACAAGCCATAGTTTAATGTCTTCAGTAGTTACTGCAGCCTGATAGGAAAAAAGCAACCTAAGGAAACGTACTGTTCCCCGTGAAATGTCTAGTTACCTGTTGTCATGAATTGTTAATGTTTATAACAATCAATAGCTGCTTGAGTGAGTAACAGCTGAACATTAACTTCATTTGTGGTTGCCGAGCAACAAACACAAACCCATAGGAGGATTTAACAAAGCAGCCCCACGCGCCTTTTGCAAGTCTTCCTGTGTTACTGTGCCCAAAAGCAACATTTCAGATTCTGTAATAGAAACACGCATGCAGTGCTGCAAATAGTTATTTCATCATCTGAACATAATTGTGCACTCAGTCAGACTGTTAGTCCTCTCAGCATGAAATCTTCAGGTAAGAGAAATGGGCAAGAAATAAAGACAGGAACCACAGGACCCTCCACTGAACTTTTAAAATGACTCAGCTTCTGAAGTTTTAATAGTGCAAAACTTATTAAACATTTAGCAAGCTCTTATTCAGGGCTTTATTTGGTATCTGTTCGCCCTTCTGTTTTGCTGGTGTACTAAAGATAGCCTGTACGGGCTGGTTGTTATGCAACAGTTACTATCCTCGTTCATTACAGGAAATGGGTCTTCTAGAAATCAGGGACACATTGAGGAGAGATTGTCTGTTACCCAATAGCAGCCATTAATGGCTGATGTAATGGTTGCCACACATTTCAATCTTTAGAATAAAAATTAGTTGTATTTCTTTGACCATAAAGATAACTTTCCACCAGTAATGTAACCCATACCTGCAAACTAGTCACTTTTTGGTGAAAATCGCCGTTTTGAATGGGAAAATGTCATCCACGTGAATCGTGTAGATCCGAAGAGTTTTTATTTTGTGGGGGGGGGGTCCGAGACCTGGTGCTAATACGGCCCCGTTGCCTTAACGACCGTTATCAACTGGACCGAATTGCAACGCAGATTTCAGTGCCTTATTTAGGTGCCAGTGAAATGCCTGCGCTTGTCTCTGATGCTCCAAAAACGGACGTTTAGAGGCAACTTAAACATCGCCGCATGTCACGCTAGTTAACACTACACTTGACAGCAGGTAACGTTAGCCTACCGTTAGCTAGCAGCTGGAGTAAACACGGTTAAAATGCTGACAGCTAAACGATGTATAAGTTTGTCTGTATTTCAATGGAGAGGAACGTGCCTCGTGCTGCATTCAAAGTTATTGTAAAATACCTTTTTCCCATCCAGTGGTTGTTTTTGTCGTTTAACAGGAATTTACTAGTGAAATAAGTTATTGTTATTTCATTTAAAAAAAAAAAAAGAAGTGTCACGTTTTTTAGCCCTTCTGAGTTTGCAGGTATGGTAACCACATGCTGCTGTTTTAAAATCCGGAGCTTAGCTAACCGCTCCATCACAAAATACCTGTAGAAATTCTGCAAATGTGCCGACCCTGTTACATAATTTGGATGGCAACAATGGAGCGAAAACACTCAATCTTTGATCTTACTGATACAGAACAGGACACTGACGATACATTTATCAACCAGCCTTCCGCACTGTCTGTGTCACGTCTTCTCAAACTGTGTTTCTGGGCTTGAAACCTAAACTCCTATACACACCTGCTGCTCTGTCTGTGCAGGTGCCAGTGGAATTCAGTGAGACGAAACCCATTTGCCTAACATTTCAGATTAACTCTCACACGCAGCACTTTTGCATAAGCAGTGTGTTTGAGGGCAGCCAGCGCTCCAACATTAATGTTTCTCTTGGCGGTTTGCCAGATTCCAGATTAAGATGTACTCTCATTAAAATACCTTATGACATTAAATATAGATGATAATGCCCCGGCCTTGTCTCTTCCTCGAGCTGTTTATAGCTGCGCAAGCATTGAAGGCCAAAGGGAGAAAATAGCAACTTCAATTCATTCAATCAATTTAGAAATACAGGGAAAGGTGCCAGATTTAGAAGGGAATGCACCTTTTTTTTTCTGGATTCACGATTAATATCCAGCGATTCAAGACAGATTGAGTAGATGGGAGGATGAAAATGGAGATTATAAAAACAGGAAGACGACTGAGATGGGTGTTAAGGTCAGAGAGTTTTATTTATAGTGGATATCCCTCTGTCTGTCTGTTTTTTTTCCTTCTCTCTCTCTCTCTCTCTCTCATTCTCTCTGAGCTGATGAAATGCTTGTCATAAATAATTGAGAAATATTGCTTCAGAGGAAAACCCATACCCAAGTCTGATGACTTCATCCCCCAAAACAAGAGAAGATAGTGGGAACAGACAAATGAAGGGATCATTTCAGTGCAAGCCAAATTTCTTTCATTGTTTGTTAAAGCTTGCATGTGCACAGCTTGCCATTGTGTTGTGATTCTGTAACACATTCCATATGTTTATTGTCATTTTGGATCATTTTAGTGTTTCTGCATGTAGGACAATGATCCATTTATTGCCGGGATTCTTCAGACATGCATGTATTTATTTTCATTCATGCATGCTCGACCCTGTTAGAAATGTGCTTGATTCATTTACCTCATTGCGTTGCTTCAGAGCTCTGTTCCTCCCAGTGTGTTTGTTTTTCTCTGTTGTGCGTGCCTGCTCAAACGACCAGCTTTGCCCCCTGGGTAATGATGATAATGAAGATGATGATGATGAAAATGATTGTTTAAAAGAGGTGAATCAAACATTATTTTCCCACCGAGAGAGAATCAGACAATATGTTCATTGTTTGACTGAAAAATGCTATCTTAAACACATCCCATTCCAGACTCCATTCAGTATTCACCGAATTGAAAATGTACACGATATGATATGACCAGCCAATGGATCTTCTGACTTTCATTTCCTCTCATTTTACTGTATTCATTGGGATTAATATGGAATGATCCTGTAATGTCCAAAAGTGAGGATCTTAAACCTGTGTTAGGCCTCTTCTAAAGATGTCAAATGTACAAACGTAGATATACAGTAGACCTCCAGTCACAGTGAGCTTTGGTCCCACAAAGCTACCATAAAAATTTGGCACATTCGAATAAAAACACTGTTTTAAATTAAATGTAAATTCAATCCAACCAGTTTCACCCTGACAGAGATAAGACACAACCAAGCAGATGCTGCTGTTAAAAAGCACCTGTAAATATGTGACTTATAATAATAATATAAATTGATTATGTAGCCTTTACTGAAACATAGGACGTGTGTAACAGGTGAGTAAATGACCGGTTTTTATAAAAGCAGGCACCATCACATACATCATATTTTATGAGAATGTTCAAAAGGTTGTGCCAAAAGGAGCCTAAAAGCAGACTGTGGTTACTATGGCTGGAAACACCCAGGGCACTGACACTGACTTTTCTTTTTAATATTTTCGGCACATACTGGAGACACAAAATGCTCTTTATGTAACACTCCACAAGACCTGTAAATAGACTCTAACCTATTCTACATACCTTCAAACTACACACAATAGCATAAAGAATGGTATCCATGAGATTGTCTGACTGTTTAAGAAGGTACAGCTACTTCTGCGGTAGCCTATCCCTACAAAAAAAAACACCTTCAGTAATTGGTGATTCCACAAGCTCCCCCTCCTTCCAAATATAACTTCAGCTCTTATGGACCTTAAAGTTTTGATGAGACCAGTTGTTACACTTATTTACTGCCATGAAACAGTAAACAATTTAGACAAGAAGTAGTGATTAACCACCTATGGTAACCACAATCTGATGGCTCTTTGGCTCGTCGTTTCTCTGACACAGTATGTGATTGGTTCCTCCTCTTATAAAACCCTCCCCCTCCACCCCTCCCTCGGCAGCTCCCATCCTCTCTCCCAGCAGCTCAGTGGATGACAGCAGTCTCACTTCCTCCGCCTCTGAACCCCTCAGCCCTGAGAGAGTGGGGCCGGGGGGCGAGGCTGCCAAGCAGCAGCAGCAGCAGAGACGGCGAAAGAAGAAGAGGAAGGGCCACGACCAGGTCTACGACTTCTTGGATAGCCAGGAGAATAACACTGGCCAATCAGACAAGCATAAGGGCGGACCGGAGGAGGATGAGGACGAGGAGGAGAACTGGGAGTGGGAGATCAGAGAGAGTGGAGGAGGGGGTAGAGTGAAAGGCAGGAAAACTAAGAGTCGGGCAAGACTTCCAGAGGAGTGGGGAGTGCAGCAGCCCATCTCTCCCACGCTGGCTACAGTCACTGCCAACTCTGGTCCTTCTGACTCCAGAGCTCCAGACTCCTACCACAGCTTTGTTTTGCCCTCTGCCCCTACACAAATTCCAACAAGTTTCATTAACTGTTCCCATACTAGCCTTGCAACAGATTCATCTCCACGCTCTTACGAGCCGATGTGTGTAGACGATTTCCCTTTGTCTGCTGAAGATGGTCAAAACCACCATGACGAGAAAGTTTCGCCCAGCAAACCCGAACCTAAGAGCACAGCTGCTAGCGTCGCCAACAACAGTAGTTTAGGTGAAGATGTTAGTGGTAGTCTAGGATTGTTGACAGGGGACAATCTGAGCCCGGTCTCCCAGACCTTCTCTTTCCTGGATTCAGTCCTCCAGACCCCTCCAGGCTCCACTCCTGACTCACAGTCCACCACCCCTATCACTAACACCCCCTCCCTTTCTACGGCTCCCCTGACAAAGTCCACTCCAACAGAAATCGGCATCCTTGCTTCACAAGCTGCTTCAGTTTCCAACCCTTCCAAAAGCACTCCAGACCTTGCTCCTACTTCCGCTTTGTCCACCCACCCATCACCGTTAGCCGCCGCAGACACACACCCTCCAATATCTGCTGTCGGATCATCCCTCAACGTCGATGCCAAGCCTTTCGTGCCCTCGGCCACACTCCTATCTTCCACAGCCACACCCAGTACAACTGCACCTGCTCCGGTTGTTAGTGCAGCAGCCGCCACGCCCCTTAGTTCCTCAGCTTCTCCCTGTAAGAATGAAGCCCCTCCCACACCATCCTCAGACACGCCCCCAAAAGGTGTAGCCACGACCTTTAGCTCAGCAACAGCCACTCCCTCTCCATCCATCACCCCCGCAGCCCCTCCTTCTCTCCCTGCACACTCAGAGCACCAGGAGTCCTCGTCGCCACAGCTCCCCCCGCTGGAAGGTTGGTGAACTACAGTACAGGGAAGATAATGAATAACATGAGGCAAATTTGAACAAAATGATTGTAGGCTAGGATAGCAGGAAGAAGCTACTATTTGTCTTCCTGTATGCATGGCTCTTTGTCTGTTGAGGGGAAAGGATCGAGCACCAAGCAGGCTTGGTGCTCGATCCTTTCCCCTATGTATTTGTAATAACCAGGGCCCGACACATAAATACTATAGAGACACTTAAGTTTGAATCTGCTTTTAAGATATTCATATCAACAATAGATTTACGCAGACATCGGCTCTTTGGCACCATTAGAAATCCCTAAGAAGTATGTTTTTATCTCAAACATGTACCAGAGAAACATTTGTGTCCAGATAAATTGGTCTTCCCAACTGTTGGCATTAGTATGGGACACAAATGTATGTGCTGGACCTGGTCGGGCCCTATATTAAAAACTGCAAGGGTAAACGGTTTTTATCAAACTGATAAGATTTGATTTCCCTCTGCTTGCCTCTGTGTATCTGTTACCATGATCATAACAATTTTATCACTTGACCCGCTGCTTCTGATAGCTCTATATCTTTGCTTGCTCCACTGTCTACTGTTTGATCTGATTGTCAGCTGCCTGTGTAAACTCCCACTACCTCCTCTCTGTCTATAGAAACACACACACTTGGCCTTTGTCCTTGCAAGGCAAAGTTAGTTTGCTAATGCCTTTTTTAACTTTATAAAGTCGATCATGTTATAGCTGTTATAATTCAATCAACTACATTGAGCAAAATGAGTGTAGTAGTAGAGAAGTTAAAAGTAGACATGGCTGTGACAAATGAAAGTGAATTGGTTTACCAATAATGTAAAACCTGTTTCAGGTTGGTAAGGCACAACCTGCAATTATCCAATTTCCGTGATACCTCTTGGGTTTATTGTGTCTATTTTTTGTGTTTCTATTGCAACTGTTTATAATGTGTGTGACCACAGTTAAAGTCTTTTTTTTTCTGTAGAAGCAGAAATGCTAATTGTTAGAGATTGTAGGACGTTCAGATTCAGGCAGCAAATCTGACACATGCGACCCACTAAAAAACAAATTAGAGCGAGCTAATATTTTAACACTAAATATTTTGAACATCAACCAGTCAGCTGTCATGTGAATTCTTTAGTTTGTGCAACAGCATTTGAACCCCGTAGACAAGAGTCAGTTTGACAAAAATATCTCTTAGCTCAATTTCCCCTTCATAGATATCTCCAGTATACAACGACAGTGACCCCAGTTCCATGCTTAAAGGTCCCATGGCATGAACATTTCACTTTATGAGTTTTTTTAACATGAATATGAGTTCCCCCAGCCTGCCTATGGTCCCCCAGTGGCTAGAAATGCCGATAGGTGTAAACCGAGCCCTGGGTATCCTGCTCTGCCTTTGAGAAAATGAAAGTTCAGATGGGCCGATCTGGAATCTTCCCCTTATGAGGTCATAAGGAGCAAGATTACCTCCCCTTTCTCTACTTTGCCCGCCCAGAGAATTTGGCTCACCCATGAGAGAGAGAGAGAGAGAGAGAGAGACATCATGGCTTTCAAACGAGCAAAGTGGCAGTTGGTCAAGGCCACACCTCCACCCTCCACCTTGCCCCCCCCTCTCCTCCTCAATAGCTAGAGACACATAAATGGCACATCCTAAGGAAAGCTCATTGTGAGACTGGCTCGAGTAGGTGTAATTCTGCACCAAGGCTGAATTTCGGGAAAGAGACTTCAGATACAGTATAAGGGGACCACTAAGGCCTATATAAAAGCATCCAAAGAGCACCATGTCATGGGACCTTTAAGTTGCGTGATAACAACTGAACCCCACCAGTTTACTAAACCCTAGACAACGATCAAGGCCACTAGATGTGTCTCAAAGCTCTGAATGACATCTAATAAAGGGGCTTTGAGTCAAGATATTTTTTGTCGAACTATTCTCTCAGTGAGAACTACTCAGTGGGCACTTTATTAGCTACACCTGTACAATATTGTCGAAAAATGTTTAAATTCAATTATTATTGAGCTCGTAGTCGAAAGTGGTGTTCTACTGAGCTACATCATATCGACGTGTGTTGCTAATTGTCCTCTCTATTCACATGCGTACTGTATACGAGGGGGGGCAGAATATTAGGAACACGTCTGAATATAATGCAGTCCATTACTAACACCATTGCTAACTATGACCAGGCTAATCTGCAGAATGTGGGTGTAGGTGTACCTAATATAGTGGCCACTGAGTGTATTTTCAAGGTTAGGAATAAACTTGTAAGTCTGGAGTTACAGTTACAGTATCTAAATATGAGATGAATTGATTTTTTGAATCGATCCTGCAAAGATCCAGAGCAGTTCCTAGGTTTAAAAAAAAAAAAAAAAAAAAAAACGTGATGTTCCTGTCCAAAACCTAGTCCAGATTACATTCTGTGTGTTCGATATGTTATTTAAAATGACAAATATAATCATTTTTAAATATCAGGGTTTCCCCCAGTTGCTATTACAACAGACATAACTGCAGACTGTTGACAAGTCTAAACACGTCATGTGTATATATGGCGGACCACCCCCATGAGTGTAACAACCATGTAGTAAGCAGCTGGCTTTTGACCTGCCTGACCCTTTTGTACACTGGGGTAAACCCTGACCTGACCTCCGTCTAATGCTTCTTCCTCCTGATAATGTTGGCTTTCAATCCTGAGTACTGTCTCTGGCGACATCCCACAGTCTGCTGAATGAAGCTCTATTTTTCCAGTGGGATTCTCTCTACGCTTCTCTTCAGCCTTTTCTCACCACTAAAACCTGACCAAATACTCGACACAGTTTGTGAAATGTGTGTTAACTGCTCTTGATCGATTAATTCAATCTGGCTGTAGCTCTAGCTTCCGGATTCTGACACTGTAGGCCTTAGGTTCTGACATACTAGAAACTATAAAATGTCCTTTAGTCTCTAAATCGTCCTGTAGTGTCCAAATCTAACTTAATATAGTTTTCAAGTATGTAAATGTAATGTTCATGATGTACATTTTGTATAAGAAGTTCTAACGCTGAGGCATTGTTTGAGTCGATATTGGAGCAGTGTCTTAAATGAACTGAAGCTGATTCTGAACTGGCTGAACATTATCTTTTTATTCTCTCTTCCCCCCCCCCCCCCCCCCATTCCCTTTTTTCATAATGCCTCCAATCGGGACCTTAAACTACAGGTAAGACAAGTTTCTCTTTTTTCCAGTTTGCATATTTTATTCTCATATAGAACTTTATGGGAATGTTGGACACCAATGACCCCACAGTGGTATCACTGTGATCGTGTGTTGAATAGTTGTTTATTTTGAATCAGGTACAAGTCAGGACGAGGCTGTTTTGAAAGAAAAAGAGTTTTTGGCTGTTTAATACTGAAGGAGCGCATCCTGTGTAATTAGTTCAGCGTAGCGTAAATCATCATATTATGTTGTTCTATATTTTGGTAAAAACTGCATCCTTACTTTTAAGGTCATCTTTAACCTGTCTCAGTAGGTGAAATCTGCTTGCATTAGAAAATGCAACGAAGGTGTACCGATGCTGGGTGATTGTTTGGGAACAATTCCATAGCGTCATGCTGCCTTTCAGCACATAATGTCATGAAATTACGCTCTAGGGCACTAGATGTCAGCATGTAACCGTGGAAAGATTTTGTTGTTGTTTTAGATTAAAAAAAAAATAATAATAATAAAATAGCAACATTGTCAGATTTGGTATGACAAGACCGGAGTACATACTGGATGTTCACTCCAAAGTTGGTGTCATTTATAGAATGTTTTGGACATGAAATATTATTATCAAATATTCAAACATGTGGCACCCCCATAAGTTGATTTTGCATGATGTGTGCATGACGTGTCTATTGGTCTATTAGGGTCTTTTGGTGAGGTCACGTTTTTTTAGCTACCATAGAATGTTTTCACCACAATGTTATTGCTCTTATATGAGACCAGATAAATAAGACACTAGTTTTGCCAATGTGGGTTTGGTATACATACTGTAATGTTGTGATAAAACATTTTATAAATAGAAATGGGCATGGCCTATACCCTTAGATGGAGGTGTGTGTGAGGGATATGTGGATATAAAGCATTTGAATGTGCAATGCATATAACAAATCACATTGGCCTTTGTTATGGTTGATATGGGTCAGCGACAGTTAAGGCATTGCCATCTTATCACTATCATTATCCACCCAGCAAAAGTTACGAATGAAATTATGAATGCATTGTATCATTGCCATTATGTTACTGAGCTGTTTTTAACATGACGTGCCCTCCAGTGTCTACCAGATGGCATCACTTGGAAAATAATTATGTTATACTTCACACCACATGGACTGGTGTTAGACTATTTATATATACAGTATAGTTCAGGCACATGAGAGGCATTGTATACTCAATGAAATGTTCTAAATGGGCCTTTAACTGCCACAAAGAGGATTCTATCTCCTTACATGTCATTTAGCTGACGCTTTAATCCAAAGCAATTTACAATTGCTATATATCAGAGGTTGCACGCCTCTGGAGCAACTAGGGGTTAAGTTTCTTGCTCAGGGACACATTGGTTGATATACCACAGTGGGAATCGAACCCAGGTCTCACACACCAAAGGCATGTGTCATATCCACTGCGCCATCACCATTTCATCTGTCTCAAATAAGCAGAAATGACAGTTCATCTTTAGAGAAACTCTGTGGCTCTTCATTCACCTCATAGCTTTAAGTCTGTGTGTCTTTGTGTTTGTTGAAAGCCTGTCTCTGCTGCAGAGGACAGCACCACCCAGGCTGTCTACTTTGTGTATTCAGTCAGCACTAAGTTGTCCCAGGGTGAATATGTTGCGATATAGCCGGCCCTCCCTCAGTGCTGCACTTGACGGAGAACTGGTGCTGCTACAGCACAGTCACACAAACCTCATGGGATTTGAAAAAATGGAGGTTATTAACATAGATTTGGTGTGTTATTTTTCAAACAGAGGTTCCGCTCCATTACAAATTGAGCGTATAGTGTATATTCATTACCCCATAAAGTGATAATCACTTCGGTTTGTGGTTCTTTTTTAATAGTAATAAACTTGCTGCTCGTCGCTGTAGCGTTTCTTCACTGCACTTCCCAAAAAAATGCCACAATTTGTTATTGAAAATTATTGATTAAGGTCTTTCAGTCAGTAAGCAAAATCCAGCGTGAAATGGAGTTCTTGGAGAGTGTTGGCTGTAAGTGAAATCCCATCGCTGTCGACTGTAATCTATGATGCAATAGTCTGGCATAACAGATTCAGTTGTTTTTTTTCAATGTTCTTATAATTATCATATTTTTTGTAGCACACATGTGAGGTCACTTGCAAGATGTGGCCTAAACAGTGCAGGTACAGTGCGTTTGTTGCCCAGTGAGTCTGGGAGTCAGTGGATGGACTCTAATAGAGTTATTGACAGCTGACTGCTTCCTTGGTTTAAGGTTTGGTAGACATCCACTCGCTCACTCTGTTATTCTCTCTGCTTCTATTTCTTTCTTCGGTCTTATTTATAAACCTGCGTTCCGCCTTAACATCTCTTCTCTCACATACAATATTGATGTCTGGGACTATTTCACCTTTACATAAGGCAAGGACACCCTCACTCACTTTCTACCACGCAGGCGTGTGTGTGGCCTGGAAAATGGACTTTCATCCCTGTGTCTATGTACTGTGGATATGCACAATCTCACACACACACGATGCAATGACCTGCTTTTGTGCTTGAGAGCGAGCCAGCGAGACTGAATCAAAGTGAATACTATGAATTGAGATAATCGCTGGGGACAAACGTGTGTTGTGGTTTGCTGTCAAACATTGCAGATGGATAATCGTGTGTGTGCAGTGTGTGTTGGTTGTAAAGCATTTGGAGGCTGTTGCGTCTCAGCCCTGCTCGTTGGCTCCATCAGGTGTCTGCTGGGAGAACTGCAGCTCTGACCACACACACTATAGTGCTGCTGGAGCTCATCAGAGACACAATTTGGATTAAGATACACCTTTATTGATCCCAAGCGGGGAAATGGCTTCTGGTGACAAAGAAAAGTAACGGAAGAGCATTAGATAGACTGGCTTCTGGATTGGGAATGTTCCCAAATCTGAATGTATTGCTTCGTTTGTGATGTAAAAATAATATGGGTTGATTTATCAGATTTTGTAAACCCCCAAATATCAATATCAGTATCGGTCGGACTATACTAGACTCGTGAATGTGTTTTTCCTACTAAGGAGGCATTGGTTTCCATTCATGTTGAAAATAATCTTGGAGATGCTTTCAATTAGCTTTCACTAGGTCATCCATGTATCTAGTTTTTTTGTCTAAGCTTCTGTACCTTATCATTGTGTTGCAATGCTTTTAAAAGTGAAGCCTCCATATGAATACATATTTTATAGGGTGTGTAAATATGTAAGAAGTTTGGAAATCGGAGATATGAGTGACAGCTGCTGAACAGCAATAGATTCTCGATTCTGCCATGAAAAAGATCATTTGAAATTGTCACTAGTGCTCTTTGCACTTTTTTTTTTTTACAGCCAACTGTAGAGATGGAAGTGCCGAAACGTTATTTGTTGGTGAACTTAGCATTAAGTTAACAAACACAGGTTGAATAAAACATCACAGAATATTCTTCTTTTTTTTTTTTTTTTTTTTTTTTTGCCGATTTGTTCCTTTAAGGTGCATGACATCTGGGACTTTTCTGGCACATTTCTGACCTGCCTAAATAATATTAGGATTATTCATCATCACAGCCTTAGCAAAATAATGGAAGGAGCGACATGGTTCAGGTGTCTCGTTGCATTATTCTCTCTTTAGATATGCGACGGCTCCATCATTATGAGGGCTCATTTCATTTTCCCACATGTGACAGATCTATACGGTAACTTCTCCCTGCATGATGCAGGTGTGTGGAGAGTTAATGAATTCCTCTTCCACCGTCTCTTTGAAGGTGGAGTTTTCCACATTAGTGAGCCCAACACGAGCCCTGAAAACTGCAGGATCTCATTAAGGATGCCTTAATGACTGTATCTGTATCTGCCTTCTTTTTAATCTTTTATTTTCTTCATCCCATCTTTTGCACTATTCCTTTCAGGTCTTCTTTACAGTATATTTACAGGGAATTTTGGCACTTCCCATCTGCTGTTGCCAGAATGCCTGAAAGTTCTTCTTCCTTCCTCCCGCTTTCCTGCCATATGTAAAGGGCAGAAGAAGCTGCCAATCTTCTTCTTTTTTTATTTGAAGTATTTATATAGGTCTTATAATTGTTGTGTTATTGATTTGAGCAACATTAGGTCAACACACTGTTGTTTGATACTCTATTTGGCCCTTTGCAACCAACTTTAGACCACAGACAGACAGACAGACAAGATGTAAGTGTCGAAAGCAACAAGTGGGCTAGTGGAACGTTTTTGGAAATTATTATTTTTCTACTTGTCTTACTTTTCTCACTCCTTTAACCCCAGTCTCTATCTGTATCTCTACTCCCACTCCTCTTTTCCTTTCTGTATTCCTTTGCACTTCCCTACTTCCACCTTGTTTTTTTTTCCTCTTTCCTCCCTTCCTCCATCAGTGCTAATCTGTTGCCCTTCATCATGTCTCATCTTTATCTATTCCCGGATTCCTCTGCCTCCCTCTCTGTGTCTTCCTCAGTCCCTCTGTCCACCCTCCTCTATCTCCCTGCTTCTACCCCTCTCTCTTTGCCCTAGCATTTTCCCCCTTCATCCCTCTCATTTTCCCCACCTTCCATCCTCCATCTTTTTAACCTTTAATGTCTCCTCCATCCATGTCATGTCTTCCCTTTTCCTGCCAAGACTCCCTGTGTCGCTGCGGCATCGTAATATTCGCTGCATTGGAGATTGGGGGCGTTGTCAGGGAGACATGGGAGGCGGTTACCGTGGAAACAAAGAGACTCTGCGAGTGAGGGATGGAGGGATAGAGAAGGGGCGGACTGGGTGTGACAGTCAGTGAGGTCGAGGAGTAAAAATAGAAATGCTCTGACAAGATCCTCCACCCTCCTCTTCCTCCCACCCCTTCTCTCTCTCTCTCTCTCTCTCTCTCTCTCTCTGCTCAGCGCAATGGGCAACCAGCTGTAGCATCCTCTCTCTCTGTTCCCTCCGTCTCCAGCTGATGTTCAACAATCTGTGACCTTCAACAGGAGAACTAACAGGGACCTCTGTGATTTTTACCTGCGCAGAAAGAGTATCAGATTTTATTTGACCGGTCGACTGCTTTTTCTAAATACATGACTTGTTATTTTGTTCTCCTGCCTTTGAAATGTATTTTGTCTTCCTCTGTTTGTATCCCACATAGTGTCTCTGTGGTCTAGCTTGTTAGTTGCCAGGTTGCCAAAGTTTTAGTTGTAGAGATGTTTACAGTTTCACTTGGGGAGCCATATTAAACAACCTCACATTTATAATCATTACAATTTCCAGATACGATTTGTACCAACATGTTTAAAGTTACCATATTCCTTTCATAGGCAAAATACAGCCATCTACCATTAGCATATTAATGAATAGAAGTACTGTGTCTAAAAAAGGATAGGAGAAAGCTGGAGCAAGGGAATCATATTTATGGTCTATCATTTTTTTATGTGTGTAAAGCCAATTAGGAAGGTGATTTTCTTATTGAAAGTCATTGTTGCATATAACCGGTATGCATAATATGATAAAATAGCTCAAATACAAACCGTGATATGAAAAAATACAAAGAGATCAATCAGTTAAAGTCAAATATTGGAGCACTGATGAAAACAAGCGAAATAACTCCCATCAGAGTTTCTCTGCATTGTGTGCACTGGGTCGTTTTTGTAGTTGTGATTTAGACAGAGAAACTGGTGAGTTAATGAGAATGAACAGTCTGGTACTGTCTGTCGGGACAGAGCTAGCAGGAAACATATTAATACATTTACAGAATTAAGCTGGTGCTATTCTGTATTCTTTTTATTGTCAAGAATCCTATGATTGGACAAAAACATCTTAACACAACGTCTTAGTCCATCCCTCAATAATTCCAGCCTCCCTACCTTGCCTGTGCTGTGGCACTCGGACCCAAGCCCATTGGACCTTACTGAAGATGTACTTTTTCACAAAATACTCAAATTTTCTAGTAATTTTTGGCCACTTGAGTTTTTAATCACATCATGTTACCTAAACAGCAGGAAATTATGCATTTGTTGGGGACTTTTTTTATCTGCGGATTAATCCACATTTGGTGCTTAGTGAGTATTTGGTGCAGCAGGGCGGTGTATGTGGAATTCAGTCAAAATAAACTACAGTGCGTAGGTCCAAGGTAATGAAAGAACGTGTCACCCAGTGCAACAGTGTGGTTCATTGATAAGTTTTTTTCGGACAACAATGTTCTATGGCACAGAGGAATAAGACAGTACTTGTTAGTAGATACATTCAATGTTGGTTTGGGTCTTTTATGTGTTTGTTTTTTTGCCATCCAGACTTTCTTTAATCAATCTGGATACAATCTAGATATGCATTTAAAGGAATTTGGGCTAGCAGTCTGAACAAGGCCTCAGTCAAGCCTTAACAGCAACACTACATCCTCAACAGGATTAAGTCCATGTGTTAGGGTGATTCAACCACCAAATTGCAAAACCTAAATTAAACCAATCTAGGCTTGTTTCTGGAACATCGTGAGGAAAATAAAGTGAACCTTGTGCTAGTGGAGAAAACATTTCCACAGCAGTGAATTGGGAAGATAAATTAAATCTCTGGATGCAGGGACCTCAGCAGGAGTATGAGTTAAAGGTCACTGTCACAGGATTTCAGACATGACAGCTCAACCCAATGAACCTAATATACATGCATACTATAGCTGAATTCTTTCTGATTTGATCATTATCACATGAAGTGGTGATAGGAAGGAGAGAATTGAATACAGAGGGGTCAGTTCCCCGTTTTCAGGCTTCCTCTTGTCTTGTCTCTGAAATGCCAGAGCCTCAGCTGTCTAATCTACAAATGTCTCTGCTTTTTCCTGAGAACCCGTTTGAATGTTAGCACAATGCTCAGCCTGACCCAAACTTTGCATTCTGCATTTCTTGCATAATGCCCACCCTTGCCAAGCCTATTGAAACTGAACAACCCTCTAATGTCTTCCTCATCCTCTCCCTGGCGGCCTCTCCCTCTGTGGTTACAGTAGACAAATTGTTTATGGAGGGTTATGTAATAATACTCATTCATTTTCACTCATGCTTGACAAGCTGCTCTTGTTATTTTGGCACAGGCCTCGGGTGTGTTGTGGGGGGGGGGGGCAAGTGGGGTTGGTGGCAGACAGTCAGCTGTCATGACTCATGTGCAGTGAAAAAGCTTCACATAGATGTCAGTTTTTTCCATCAGGCATTTGTTTAAAATTGTGTTTCAAAGGCAGGTCGAGACCCTAAACTGGCTTACTGACAGTAGTTTCCCAAAGGTGCCCAAGATACTTACCACTGTCAACACATGTAGGCTACTAGCTTTCCTTCTACCTCTGTTTGGCTTCTTTTGTCTTCTGTGAGCACTGAACACTCTGTTGTAATGTCACTTTTACCTTTAATGGATAGGACAGCTGAGATATGAAAGGGGAGAGAGAGGGGGGAAGACGTGCAGGAAACCGTCACAGGTTGGACTCGAACCCTGGACCTTTTGCATTGAGGAATAATGTGCGCCCGCGCTACCAACTGAGCTCACCTGGCCGTACCTGGCAATGCTTTTAATGGCGTAGGACTCAAAAAAACGAATACTACCATGCTAAACATGGAGTTATGTGCAAGGCTGTTAGTGGAGGCTGAACACATCCTTCATCTCACAAATCCTTTAATAACATTTACGCACACTTCACATCATTTTACATGTGTTTGTGTGCTCAGTCTGGGCTCCCTCTTTCTTTTTTCGCTGATTTAAGGATCTCTCGGTCCAAGTCTTATTTATAGATTCTTCAAAACACAAGATTGGAATCTGTCATACAATGATTGACATGACAGATCTAATACAGGGACTTACAAGTATTTTATTGTATTGGTAATGCTTGTAGACACAGAGTAAATTCATCAGATAGTTTTGAGTCTGATCAGTTGAGAAATACATAATGCAGATGTTTCGTCTAGAAGTATATACGTCAACTGTTTGGCTTTAAGTTTAAACACATGAATTCCACTTTTTATAGTTTTTTTTCCTCCCCCAAACATTGATTTGAAATACAGACCATGACAATTGTGTTTGTTTCTAAATATATGTTACAGATACAGACTGATTGATGAGGTAAGATAGGGTTAAGCTACCCTTTATTTTACCAGGTGTAAACCTGCACGTTTTGCATGTTGTGAGGGCAGTATCCCCTTTTCAACATGACCTTGGTCGTTGGGAAAGGTTCCTGAATGCTTTAGGCAGCCAGAATAATATAGTTAGTTAATAATAATAGTTCTAGTAGAAAATATGTCGAGAGAATACTGACTTCCAGATGGTTGCACTCCTTGAAGCCAATTTATGTGAGCATGGATATGATGACGTTGGTGCTGCACAGAAACATCATCAGGTCACTCTGGAAAGCAGAATCCGTTAAATGCCTAGAATGTAACTGTAAATGTCATCTTATATTGCTTAAGCCTACAAAGATGTAATGTAATAGTGGTAGTTAGCTCCTACACACAATTTCTCAGTCAAGTCCAGAAAATCAGTGCTCGGCAAAAACGTGGTGATAGGAGAGGCTGGATGAACTAAACCCTTTGCCGTCAGAACTGTATTAATCCTCCTTGCAAAGCTGTAGTGTAACTCCCCAGAGGAGTGGAGTGGGATTTTGCACCATTCTTGAATTGGGGGAAGTCTCCAGTTCTTTTCAGGATGGAGGAGGTAGAAATCTATCATTCAGCTGACCATCGCTTCCTCTACATATAGAATTGAATAGATTGATGACAATGTGTTCTCTGTTTCTCGCAGTCCTGCTTTTACCCTACCCTCTTTACCATCGATCCCAGAGGAGAATTTGGATCCCTTTTTTCTTAGGTTCTCAGCCCATTATCTCAGAGCAAATAACTCCTATTTCCAATCCTTCAATTTTCTCTGGTGTAGTTTCCAGAATTTGAAAAATGGCTCATGTTGTACCCCTACATAAGGGAGGTGACTAAAATAACTATAGACCAAGATACAAACTGGGTAGCTACAATTCTGAGTTTTATCAGTAAAAACAAGTGGTTCCACAGGGTTTAATTTTAGGTCCAGTACGTGTCATTATTTTCAGTCCTATATCAACAATATTATTTCATCTTTAGCAAACTGTCAAGTGTTGCTGATTCTGTTCATGTAACAGTTGAAAACGTACAGCGTTCCTTTAACATTCTGCATGAGGCTCTTAAAGACTTGTACTGAACGCTGATAGAATTAAGTTCATGCTATTTTCCAGAGCCAGAGCTATAGACTATACTGACCTCAATATTTCTACTATGAACAGACTTACGATTGAGAGAGTCACCGAATATAAATATCTTGGCATTGGGATTGATGAAAAGCTCTCATTCAAATTTCACATTGATAATCTTGTGTGGCGACTCAGAAAATAAGTTGGCTATTTCTAAAGAAATAAAAGCATCTTTCCCTTGTTCTGTAAGAAAAATGGTTGTTGAGGCAGTTTTCATGTCAGTCTTGGATTACAGTGTCATGTGATTTATAAACACACATCCTCCATCACTCTGCCTTGAGATGTATGTATGTATGTATGACCGCTAAAAAGGTCAGAACTTGGAAAAACTGCTTTTAATTTTAGTGCACCTGACTCCTGAAACAAAATATACAACACCTCCTTAAAATCAACTCACTTGTACTTTTTTGAAATCTGATTGTAAACCTCCAAACCACTTGTAATTGCATCACATTAACTGTGAAGAAAGTTTTAGTAGCTATATATTATTTTTATGATGGTATTGCTTCTTGTCTGTGTTGTTGTTTAGTTTTTTCTTTCTTTGTCTTTGTATATGACTCGATGTCATTGTAAATGAGGGTCGCCCCTCAAATGATCTCTCTGGTATAAATAAGGGGTTGAATGAATGAATGAAAAAAAGAATGAGGGAAAGTGTTTGGACTTCATCCTAATTTAATTAGTAGTGTGTTATAGGGCCATTATTACTGTAGGGGCACCATAGGAATTGCCTTATGCCTTGACCATTATACAGCCATGCAGAGCAATCAAACCTAGTGAATCGCAACAGATGACTCTTCATACATCACAGACCATGCGTAATAGTTGGAGATACTCACAGTTAGTCGAAGGCCAGAGCAAATAGGAAAGAGGGCCAATGTTGACAATGTTGCTTTATTTCGCAGCTAAATGGTCAAGCTTACATGCATTCCTCTGTCCCAGCTTCTGATAAAATTGATTTACAAATAGCAGCAGTGACATAAAAGTTAGATTGGGTGACATCAGTGCTTATTCAATTCTGTGCTCATTTTAAAGGCTATACTTCTGTGGAATGAAACAACATAACGACCAGGTTATGGTTAGAGTCTTCTAAAATAAAAAATGCAGGTAGAATACATTCATTGTTCCCTATATTAGTATTCAGTCAGCGTGACGTTACCGTTCATATGAAATGCGATCTAATTCCTTCAAACTATAACGTTACCACTTTAGATTATGTTTTAATGCTTGGTCCTGATTTGCTAAAGTCCGTTTTACATGCAAATTTGAGTTTCCTAGGATGGCGAAGGCATGACCTGCTGTACTCTGCCTCTGGTTAGCTAGTACTCCTTGCCTTCGTTGGTTGGATTGGTTAGGTTTAGGCATGAGGAGTGAGATTGGTTAGGGTAAGAATACCAGGATAAGCCAATCAGACGCCGTAATAGTCCGCAGCTGCTTCCACTATTCAATCAGAGGAGATGTCAGTCCACAGAACAAAACCTATTAGCTAAAACTAAATATAGTAAATGTATCCGGGCTATACAGCCAGCGGAAATCAATTCAAGTTGATTATCAACACCCCAGATCAAAACTGTACAATGCCAAAATAAAAGATGCACAATGAGCCTGGTTTTTTTTTTTAACTGATGCCAAACTTTAAGCATTTTAAACAATTTGAAATGTTACAATTAGGTCAGTCAAGCACAGCCCAGAATTTAAACTTGAATGAAAAATAAAACATACCTTTATTTAATCCAATTCAATCTATGTAATTAACTAAACCAATAACGTAAGTAAATGGGAACTTTGCAAAGAGAAAATGTGAAACAAAAGCATTTCCGTGAAGGCAGAATTTATTCAAGACGAGGCCACAAGGTTTAGGGCACACAGTTGTTCCATGCGCACACAGTATCAACTCATCACGTCAATGTGGTAAATTATAGTCTCGAAATATAAATTTTTTTCTTTTACTTCTGTGGCCAGTCATGCGCTGATATAAGAAGGAAACAAAGGCCTTCAGAATCTAGTTCGGGTGATTACGGTCTTCAGTGATGATTCACAAATCTCTCCTTGTGTCTCTCACTCTGTATCAACATGTAAAAAGTGGCTGTCATATTGCAGCTGAGAAACTGACAGTCATTGATCTGTTTGTGTGCATGTTTGCCACTATAGTGTGTGTGTGTGTGTGTGTGTGTGTGTGTGTGTGTGTGTGTGTGTGTGTGTGTGTGTGTGTGTGTGTGTGTGTGTGTGTGTGTGATCATGTGACTTCATGTGTGTATGCCTGTGCATGTTTGTCGCTAGGGGCTAGATGCCGAAATTTTGCTCTAGCGAATGAGGGAATATTCCGGGCTGTCACGTGACTGTGATGTCAGAGAGAGAGAGAGAGAGAAAGAAAACAGAGAGAGAGAGAGAGAGAGAGAGAGAGCGAGAGCAAGGTGCAATTTAGCCCCACAGCTGATCCGTGCAGTGCTCAGAGAGAAGCCGAGACGACCAGACGCACACACTTTCACACGCACTCTTTTTTTGCCTGTAAACACACGTACACACATGCACTTCACACACATCAGCACAGTTACACACACGCACTACTCTGAGGCATCACCAGAAAGGATGCATTGCTTCCTCTGCATTCCAAGCTCATAACACTTTGGATCCTGAGGACATTTTCTGCCTCCTGGACAAGAGTGAAAGGACACTTACTGAAGACCGAAACGAGAAGGAGACGGGAGGAAAAACTGAAGACCGAAAGAAAGAACTAGAACAGAAATTACCAACAAACAAAAAAAAAAGACAAAGAAGGAGTAAATAGGAGAGAAACGAAGACACTGCCAAGAAAAGCCAAAAAAAGAGCAAGACAACAAGACCTGACAACAAAGCGTGAGAATGTCCTTCCTGTCTGGCTCAGCCTGGCAGCAGCCTGGCATCATTACTGGTAGCAGCGGGTACGGACAACCTTCCACTGGGCATCAGCAGCAGCAGCAGCACAAACCTCCCTCTACCCTCTCTGGTGCCAACATCCCTGTTGTCCTGGCCTCCTCTCCACTGTCACCCTCCAGCCCGGCCTCTGACCGGCGCAGTGACTGGCACTGTCAAGGCCAGACGGCACTGGGGGGGCAGATTGATGCTGCAACGCAGGGGGGGTCCAAAATAACTTTGCCGGAAGACAAGGCGAAATTAGGGCAAGGCAGATCCGAGGGGACGTTGTCTGGGACGTTGGCCGAAGGGCCAGGAACGCAGAGCTTCAAGACGCCGGCGCTTAAGATAGAGGATGAGGGGTCCGGAGGGGGGAGGCCAAGGGAGGACGGATATAGGATCGGAGTTGCAGGAGGGTCAATGGGGAGTGCAGGACAAAGCCCCAGCAGCCCCTTGTCTTCCCACTCTTTCCCTTCCTATTCATTACCTTCCCCTTCTATCTCACCTGGGAGATCCTTTCAGAATTCTTCGCCAGATCGTAAACCCACATCAAACTCTAGCTTTGGACAAAATAATCTGCAACAAAACCATACAGGCGGCAAAGATGGGTTTTACATCCAGGGATCGCAAGTGTCTGCCCATGGACAGGGCTTGCTTCCTCCCCCAAAACAGGCCTCAGGGCTAGGGGAGAGAAACACATTGAACCCTGGAAGTGCCAGATCAAGTCCTGCAAATAAAGAGGATGAGAAGAAATCTGTTACGTCCTCCACATCCGAAGGCATACTCGGAAGTTTCAAAGAAAATTCAGTTGCAGTTCCAACTAATCAAACGCTCAAGCTATCTTTAGGAAAGCAAAGTGTTGATATACAGCCTGTTGGTACTGCTCCTTCTGCTGCTGACCTAAGGGGAAGTAAAGATAGTGCCAGCGCAGGGCCTAGAGCAGGCCTACCTCCACCCTCAGCCAACATTGGTGTTGAGGTGGGTAGTGTAGGGGAGAGGAGGGTGGAAAGAGAAAACTTAAGCCATACTGAGAAGGGGAGGACGGCGTCACCTAGCAGTGGCATAACGTGTGGGGTTGCACAGGATTTAAGTTGTGCTACCTTAAGCAGAGAGACAAAAACTAGCCAATGCAGTGAAATGCCACAGCGAATTGCTGTAAGGCGGGCAATGTCTGACTGTTCACACCTGTCTGTTCCCATGGTAATGACCGGAACGTACCCCACCGGTATGGGAGGGGTACCGAATTTTGCCCTGATGGGAACAGCATGCCCACCCAGGGCGCCCTACCCGCACGTGGCTGTCCGACGCTCGCTCACAGTTACGGGCAGCACGGACGACGCAGCTGCAATGGCGACAAGGATGTCATCCCCGTTAATGACACCCACGGTATTGCCATCATCCCCACCTCCTAAGAGGCATCATGGGAGCTGCGAAACCAATGTTTTACTTCCTGTTCCACTCCCTGCAGGAATGTCCATTGACGGCGCCCAAGATAGTAAACTGAATACAACGGGTAAGCGTTTCTCCTTGTGTGCGTATGTGTCTGTTGGGATGGAAATGAAAAAACACACAGAGTAGATTATCACATATACAAGGTCAAGTACCCTAACCTGGGTCCAGACCTCTGTATAACTGTGCAGATCTCTGATTTGTTCAGTGACTCAAAGTAGATCTGGTTTGTAAGTCCAATTTGCAGAAATAATAATGCTAACATTGACATTTTTTTTCGTGAAAAGACATTAAGGTGCTCATAGAAACCGATGCCGAAGCTTCTAGCATGGATATGCCTCTTGCTACTGATTGGTTACAGCAAAACTAAACAAACCAACTCCCTCAAGATTGCCCTTAAACCGCTACTACTGATTAGGAGACTGTCTTGCAATCATGAATGGCAGTAACCCTTTTTACATTCTTTCATTTCCTGTAATACAGAGCATTGATCATGAGAAGTACAGGGTTTGCTGCCAAAATGGCTGCAAGGTGCTTGATGTGTGTTACTGAAAAGGGCAGGATATAGACTTACTTAAGCTAGCTTGATGTCTTCACTGTCAAAATTGGTGTTTCTGTAGCCAATGTAGCCCCAGTGTGTCTTTCTTATGTGTGTAGGCTCTGGTGCTACACCGTAACCCCCATTTACCTGTACAACTGTAAATCAAGCTTTAATTTCCAGCCACTTGCTTACAACCTGATCAAACCAAAGAAACTGAAGTACCTGCAGTGGCTGGTGTTTTCTAAATTCATACAGAGTTGCAACAATACAGAAATTTCACAGCTCCTACCGATTGGACCATAAGGACTGTTCTAGCTTTTATGTCGCTCTGCCTTCATTGTCATAAGGGGTTGTGTAATGTAAAAGTCATCATTATTCACCTGAGCACATCCATGGCATTACAGCTCAGTTTCATTTGGCTAAGAATAGGTTGTTGGCTGTGCCTTCTTTTCCAACATTAACTATGTATGACGAGTGGTGTATTTTAGAATATCAATAGGAGGCTGCCACACTGCTGGTTACCACTTTGCTAGAAAGCACATGCACTATGCATTCGATATGCTTTGTCTGGGTGCGATAAGTGACACAGAATATTCTTTACGTGCATCCTTTCAGTCTTGATTAGAACAGTTCCACTGCTGCCCACCACCATTATCCACCTGTGGATATCCGTTCTGTTTTTTTGTGTTTGTCTTTGGCAGGGTTACATTGATTCTCCCTGCTCTCAGTTTTACAAACGTTGAATCTCACTTACAGGGAATCCTACAAAACAGATCCTTGCAGCCAAAATAACATCTATTTATAGTTATATTAAGTTAATATTTTCTACCTACTGTGTAGTTTTGTAGCCACACTGTAGTAGTAGATTAAATGGTTGACCTGCTATGCTAATTTAAGATAGTAGTTAGTCAAGTTGATGAGCTGAGTTAGAAGAACAGTATGGGTGCTGAAGCCCTTTAAATTTGATGACAGTTAACTTCACTGGGCATGTAAATCAGTAAAGGTGATAGCAGGTCATACTGGGTGTAGATGGGCCCGCTAAAGTTGTAATTATAGGCTTCTACCTATAGGTGTATTCTACCCAACAAAAAAAGGGTGCTCAAGGGCACCTCGGCAGTGTCCATGAGGTGAACTGGCCTCTCCAGCTGCCAACCACACTCCGTACTTGGTCCGCACTGGGACCCAGTCCTACAGACTGAGCTACTGCCTCCTTCTTCGTTTCCATTATCTCAACGGTGAAACCTATTTTAATCGTCATCTCCTCCTCTAATAGGAGTTTTAATGAGGTAAATCAATATGAGAAAATGGGTTTTGCTTTGCTGGGTTTCACATTATATTTCATTTCATTTTACGAATGTCACAAAACTATTATCACATCCTCATATCCTATTGATGAATTCTTGGACAAATGCAAAGGAGATTTTCACAAATTGAAGTTGATAGCGATGTAACAGAAAATGAAAGAGGGAAAAGTGTGTGAAGGGAGCTGGCAGAGGATTATGGGAGGACCAGCCCAGGGCTTAGAACCTAAAATGAACGCTGGTTTGGATTATTGGCGTCTTTTGTTATGGCTCTGTATAACAAAGTTAATGAGAGAAGAACCATCTATAAATGTAGTCATTCCCTATTGCCCTCATTATGATATCTGCATTTATATTCAGCATATACTGCCTATGTAATGATCTATCCATCCAGCCATGTGTTCTGTTTTTCAGACTGCAGTCGACAGAGAAAAGCTGGGGCATTGATTAGACATTGACTCTGACTGTACTCATTCAAATCCAGAGCAGCTATTTCTAGCATCGTGCGTGTGTGTTTGGGTACGCGTGTGTAGGTGAATAGCTTCCACTGACGTGAATCTTACAGATTTTAAATTCACACGCCCCCACAGACACACACACACACTGACTGCACACCGCATGTTCATTTAGCACAAACAGATAAAAATAGATCACAGCTGCACAACAATACACAAACGTGCACAAAGGAGAAAACAGCTGTAAGGGGTGGGGGGGTTGGGGGGGAGGGAGGGGGAGGGGGGAGTGTGAGTCTTGAAGCTTGAGCTAACAGGGAACTTAACAGTGATAATACACAACCAATCCATCATACAGATGCGACTGGGACCTGTAGTCTTTTGTACCACAAGCCCTAAAAGCCTTAAAAACCAGTTGGCCTGGTCATACCCGAGGGTGTATAGTGTATCGTAGTGTGTGATGTATGTTCTTCATGTTATGTCTGTCGGTGTCTGATTTATGGACTATTTGTTTGTATCATATGTCTGATGTCCTGTCATGTCCTGTCATGCTGAACCCAACTGCCCCACGGGGACAATAAAGTTATCTACTACTTAAACACTTTTTGTGTTGGAACTATAGTGATCCCTGTCCTTCCTGTAATGCTGTCTCTGTGGGCTTGCTGGACAGGGGGGAGGGGACAGCAAATCCAGAGGGACAAATCACCAAACACAAAAAAAACCTGCACTTAAGACATTAACTTCCATTTGATGAATGGGTGGTTGCAGGAGAGGGGAGGAGGACAGGCAGAAAAATGTACTCAACAAATATTATGAAGCAAATGCGGCAACGTTAGTGTCCTTTTTAATGCAGATCTTTGTGAAGAATGTTGTCCAGTCATATTTTTTTTTCTATTTCACAGTAATAGGGTCTTTCTTTTGTCTCCTGACGATTTATGTAAAGTTGTGCGTACTTGCCTGGACAACCGTAACGCACTTCACCGGTTTCTGTCATTTACCGGCTTTAACTGGTGCACAATGCTCCTGCCTGAATTATTGGCATATTATCCCCAAGCTAGCCAACCCACAATGGCTCCCTTTGAAGTTTCACATTCATTTCAAAATGTTACAACTGACTTTTTAAGTAATAATCCTCAAGATTTCACCCATGGTTGCTGGTGATAACAGCAAAGTTTGGTTTAAGTGTGGTTTAAAACCAGAGCAATCCATTCTTGAGCAGCTCCATTGTCGGAATAATACCAGAAGAGTAGCAGGTGTTATCTGTTTACTGTGCAGTCAAACAAACTTTTGTTGTTTTATTGAAGAAGTCAGTCTATATTAATTGGAACTGCAATCTGATTTCATGCTGCACACAGCATGAGTAGTTTTCCACACAAACAGCAGAACACAGTGTGTGTTAGTAGTGAATGGATAATGAGTAGCAATCTGATATAACAACATTCATTGTAATCATTATTACATAAAGACGGCTTTACAAAAATGAACATACTGTGTCTCTCATACACTGTAGCATAACATCAGTTTGTGTGTACTGTATATCTGTGCAAAGTCATGTGGATTATTGCTGTATTCCTGGGTCTATCAGACTGTCTATTGATTGTCCTGTACATCAGTACGGAAGCTTGATAGCTGTCATGCTAGCGAGCAGGAGCTACAGCGGTTAATACTCAAACTGGGTTCATGTTTGTGAGACTGAAAGGGAGTGTGTGTGTGTGTGTGTGTGTGTGTGTGTGTGTGTGTGTGTGTGTGTGTGTGTGTGTGTGTGTGTGTGTGTGTGTGTGTGTGTGTGTGTGTGTGTGTGTGTGTGTGCGTGCGTGCGTGCGTGCGTGCGTGCATGCGTGCGTGTTGAGTAGGCCGCCTGCAGTAAAATATGCTTGCGCTAGCTCCATGTCTGTGTATGTTAGTCATGCTCTGATTTACATGGCAGTCAACTCTCTCTCCATCACAAACACACACGCACACACACACACACACACACACAGCTGGTTGCCAGCAGCTGTGTATTGGAGCGTGGTATTAGATGGATCCTCTGCACCCAAAGCCAGCAGTTTCATGTTGGATGAGTCATATTGCTGGTGTTGAAGGTTGGAGTGATGCAGTGATTTAAACCACTGTGGCATGAGCAATAAAACCACCAGTTTGTGTTAAAGCTACAATAATATTGTCATATAATATTAAAGCTCCTACTGTATAGATTTTTACCTGCCGCAATACCAGCCACGACAGTGCAGCTGGTGTTGTTTTCACTTTGTGTGTGTGTGTGTGTGTGTGTGTGTGTGTGTGTGTGTGTGTGTGTGTGTGTGTGATCATGGCAAAATGGGGTCTAACTACCACAGAACAGGTTTGAGTACTTTGCCAGATGTTTATATTTCTGTCTATCTGCAGACCGATTTTGTCACTGCGATAGTGTCATATCCGTGTACAGTTACGGAACTTTACAGGTGTGTAGTTGAGATCAAAATGAAGGCTGAGTTCGTAGATGGGTGTGGGGCTTCATCAGCACTGGTTGAAAGCTTTGACTTGAGATTGTTTTGTGTAACTATGTCTCTGTCTGACAATATCTCTTGTTCTGCTAGTTCTGGTTTTGATCTTTTTTTAAACTGTCAACCGTGAGTCCAACCATGATAAAGGACAACAATTCAAAAGCAGTGGTACTCTTTTAAGACCTGGATTTTGTTATCTTTGGCAGTAAAGAACAAAGGACAATTTGAACACACCGCCCAGAGTAGACGAAGGACGGAACGCCTTAGTCTTCTTCGAAAAGACTAAGAGCTACAGTTGTAATGGGCATTAATCACTAAAGAGCTCTGGAAAAGATACGCATAATAGTGATGCATATGTTCTCTCTCGGACAACAAAATCAGATAAGACCAAAGCACTGTAAGGAATCAAGGAATTATTTAAAAATGTAATTAAAATTTATGAAACAAGTAGGTGGCAATGAGAGGCTTTGCTGCAGCAAGTGATGAGTTTGCATTAACATGACATTGCATAGTGTGACATTTCAAGGCAAGAAGTGACTTCATTCTGAAGCACCACAAAACAATAGTGTTAGACGAGTAGTGAATCAGGATTGAAGGAGGATAACCAAACTCCAAATGCTCTCTACACTTTAGCTTTTTCTGTTGCCTGCATGACCACACATGAGCCATTCATGTGAGAATTCTCCACGCTCATAACCATAGCCCGTTTCTGATTTGGGCTCAAGGCTGAACTAGTTTGCAACCACAGTTCAAAGTAACATAACAAATACATCTTGTTTAATGGCAGCCATCGTTCCAGAGGGATCCGCTCAATGTTGCTGGCTTGTTTGCTGGAAAAAAAAAACAACAGCAGCAAATTGGCATCGATTCAGAGGAGATAGGGCAGTTATCACACAGCAAACGTCAGCACAGAGGGAAATGAGGGGACATTATGGCACAGCATGAGCCTGTCCAGTGTCACTGTTATGTAAGAGATGTCTTGGTGGCAACAAAGAGCCTCTGTCTCTTTCTGTCCCCCCATCCCTCAGACCCGCCAGCTGTCTGTCCTTAAACCCATCAACCTCTCGAACTCCTTCTGACTCTGTCTCCCTCTGCTCCCTTTTCCCTGTCATTCTTTAACTTTATTCTCTCTTTTTCTCTCTCATACTGTGCTCATCCCATGAATCAGCTGTTAGCAACATTGGTGCTGCAACCCAGTTTGACCTAGTGCTTCCTCTGAGGATAGATGTCCCTGTATGGTGTTTTCATAATCCTGGCACACAGCCTGCTTAGCCTGCTTTATTTGAACTGCAAGTTTATTTCCATCATTCAATCATTGAAACTCTCCCTGCAACCTCTTCATCGCTTCTTCTTCATTTAAGTCCAAACCTGCAATTCCTGAAACCGTGACAGTGGTGTTTGTGCCTACAACTAACAATAATGTTTGTCATACTTTCTTTTTTTTTTAAATATAAGAGAAGCTCCTGTTTGTTTTTATAGAGGACCTCTGTTAATTGACCTGTTAGAATAGCTTTTTCGTCCTGGCATAGTTGCTTGAAATAATTATTGTGCACTCACAAAAACTGTATTAAAAAAGCCATTTTCATTTATAGAAATGGTATATGTGCTATACTTATACCACATAATCAATCAGATTTGAAATCTCAAACTAATTGTGCACCCATCTCTTTTTTTCCAAGTGCTTTGCAAAAAAACTGCTGTTCACCAGTTGTACTTGCTGTAGAATTGTGTTCATTTATACAGTCAAAAGTTTTCATGCTGACAATGACATTCTTTCTGTCACAGTGAAATCTGACAACAAGGACAAGCAGGAGAAGACAGACAAGTTTGACGCCTTTGACAAGAAAGAGAAAGACGATCAGCAGAAGAAGGACACTGGCCCGGACAAGAACCAGAAGTCTGAGAAGATCCTCAAAGACGAGGAGAAGATGGAGAAGATGAACGCGGAGAAAAACAACAAGGCCAACGAGAAGGCAGAGAAGGTGGACAAGCCGGAGAAGACCAACAAAGACGAGAAGAAGGAAGAGGAGAAGAAGCTGGCCGAGAAGGGAGGGAAAGGGACAGCCAAGTCTCCAACAGGCAACAGCAGCAAGACCCTGCCCAGCCCTGACAGCAAGAGCAAGGTGGGTCACACACACACGCAGAGAATACTGCTGTCCACACACATTTCCTGCATACAGATTTACACTTTTAAAGTGAAAGAGTGTCCAGTGGGTACAGAAACAGCCCCGGCACCCAAAGGTCACAGCTTTGAACTCTGCCACAGCCAATGTGTCCAACAGCCTGTTCAAGTGTCCTTGAGCAAGACACACAAACACACAGACACACACATGGATGCTCAGTCTGATAGCAGAAATTACACAGACATCTTCCACGTAAGTCAGGTTGACCAATAGCAAACCATCTTGAAGAAATTGGAAGTCCAAACTTGAGGAAGCTATTATAGCTTATTAGCTGTGTTGTATCATCCACTTTTATTTAAGCTTGCAACTTACCATTATTTTCATTATGGAATCATCTGCAGATCATTTTCTCGATTAGTCTATAAAATGTCAGTCGGAGTTTCCTAAAGCCCAAGGTGATGTCATTAAATTGCTTGTTTTGTTCGACTAACTAACAATAGCGGCAAATCCTCATGAATGGCAAGCTGGAATATTGAATTAAACAATTAATCACTTGTCAAAATGGTTTCAGGTTATTTTTCTGTTGATTGACTCGGCTAATTGTCGAAGGCATGGTTTAACTAGACAGTTAGGAGACAGGAGTCAAGGGCACAAATATGTCAAATATGTCTCTGAATAGATTACTGTATATGTATTCTATATCCACAACTCTCCACTTTTGGGATTGCCCCGTTACCGCCAGAAATTCAGCCGGATGTCCTTCTTTTTCAGCCGGATTTCCGTTACCTAACCCTTTTGTTGTGTTGGCATTCTAAACTTGGACACAGATTTATCAGGACTATGGTTAACTGCTCCTCAGATCTCTGTAGGGTAAATCCAGACAGCTAGCTAGATTATCTGTCCAATCTGAGTTTTCTGTTGCATAACTAAAACAACTTTTGATGTTCCACCAAAACAAGTTCCTTCCCGAGGCTATTTTGCAGCGGCACCTGAGCTCAGTGACGATTGTGATTGGTTTAAAGAAATGCCAATAAACCAGAGCACGTTTCTCTCCAATCCCGTAATGCTATGTTGACTAGCTAGACCCTCCTTCGCAGCGCTGTGAAGGAAGGTCTGGGAAAGCGTGACCACTGTATATGAACTTATTGTCCCATTAGCGACAAAGCTAACAAGAGCCAGTTCAGGATGAGCTTTTACCCCTCTTAAATAACTCTTTATTGAATAAAATAATGTACAATCCTCGGAACAAATGCTGGGGTGAGTGTACAGACTCAAAGAAAATAGACAGAAGTTCAGAGAGCTATTGTGACTCACTGGCGCTAGCATGTTCCCAGCTAGCTAGCGTGTAAGCAGTTAGCTTACCAGCTACAGTAGCCCTGCGAGTTGTCGCTACGTCACCAAGCTTCCAGCACCACCTGTTTAGTGAAGGTGTATAGATTAACTTTGCTGTGCCACCTTCTGTGTCTTTAGTAAGTATGTATAAGTGCTAAATTGTACGTCCATCCTTTAGTATCTATTAGATATTGTGTGTTTGCTGATTCTCTAATATCTATACTTTTGGACTGCTGCTCATTTCATCACATTTGAGGCTTATAATTTTATAATTTACAACTCATGAGCTCTGTAAAGCGGCTATGAATTGCTTATTTTATTTTAGATTTTATTTTGTGATTGTCACATGGTTGCTGGCTGTGCTGCCGTATCACGCTGTCATTGCAATCAGTGATTTCGTATCTGCTTTTTCTCTCTCTCTCTCTATCTGTCCTCCTTTTTCTGTCTTTCCCTCTCTCCTCTTTTTTTTTTACTGCATTGTGGCTTCTTTTAATTGCATTATCACCAGCCTGACGTGGGTTCATCTAAACCAAACTCAGCTAAATCCCGCCCATCCACCCTCTCCACCAATGGCGAGGCCAAACGCCCTTCCCCCACCACAGCCTCAGCCAATAAAAAAAGCCCTGTACCCAAGGCGACCACACCCACCGCCGCTAAGCGGCCGCCAAACGCAGCTGGCTCCGCTAAGGCTGCCAAGGTGAGTATAATACACATGGCTAGATATAGTTCTGTGCAAATTGGATGAATGTAATATGTTCCATTTTAGTGAAGATTGGCATGCTCCGCGTTTTTGTCTGTACTTGTTGACTTGTGAAACATCATCACAACTTTAAGTCGCTTTTAGCTCGGTCTGGATGCCCTAAAGTGTCCTTATTTATCGAGAATACTTTGGGGGAGGAATTGTGTGGACTCGGTTTATCCCAGCATGCATTTCTGGTGTCAAATCAACCAGAGGCAATGATGGTAGATATGAGCTAAGCTGATAAATGACAAATTGTTACTCTGTCACCAAATATTGTTTTGGTACAATTATGTTGTTTTATTGAAGTAAGGTGCAGTCAAGACGGACAGTTTCAAACAGCCTTGTACAGGAAGTCAAAGAAATAGTTACATCCTGTAAGATCCCTCCAGATTTAATAAAATGTTATCAGACCAATCTTTTCGGCTAGTACTCAGTAATTAGTAATACTTATTGTCCTAATGATGTTCTTTTGTATGACAAAGTAGCCTATTATAATGCTATATAGGCTATCTGTGATCATAATAACAACCATATTACTCAATTATTTCTCATGATAATTTAGATGGACTAGAATGATCATGTAAGGCAGCAATCGTATCAGTTTACAGCAGTAGATGAATCCACTGCCTAGCTGCTGGACCTGTTCCTCTTACACTAAAGAAATTCAAAACAATGAATAAATCAGTGAAATTACACAAGGCAGAAATAAACGACTATTTACAATTAGTGATCAGTCAGATTTTCTGATCATCAGAACATAACATCTGTTCAGATGGGATTTTAAGAATCCTCACATCCCACTTCTGGAAAGTTGCTTGATACTTCAAGAATGTAATCAGTGTGGCAGGGTTGGATCAGTGGGTAGAGTAGGTGCACATATACTGCTTCGATGCAGAGGTCCAGGGTTCAAATCCAACCTGTGACGATTTCCTGCATGTCTTCCCCATCTCTCTCTCCCAGTCGACAACAACGACAACAACAACAACACCACCACATTTATTCTGTAAACAGAACAAAACTTCATTCACAAAAATTAAAGCTTTCTACAAAATGCAATGTTGTTAATCCAACATAATCCAATAAATTTCTGGATCAGGAGAGGGCCAGGCATTTCCTATCATGCCCTGAAGTTTTGCAGTCGGCAAAGAGAGCAACTGCAGTGCCTGGCTGCAGAAATCTAACCCGCTGCATTGTGCGCCGATTTCCCGTGATCTGTTCTGCGAAGGCCTGGCTCATCTTTTACAGTTGTGTTGAAGTGTAACTACCGTAGACTGGCTGAGCCAGTTATGTCAGCAAGAACGCTTTAGTCACAATTGCAGATTGCGCATAATGTCTCCTCCTGTTGAACTTGACAAGTATTAACACCCGAGGACATGAGTTGGAATGTGGTATGCTGAGAAAGGCCTTTTGTTCCTACTAATTTAGACTTTGGACCCGTAAGATGTTTATATGTTTACATAAATCTCTTACCTACAGTACTGTGTCTTTACAAGCTCTTATACCTGCATGATCCTGTATGACTTTTGACATTCGTGACCATGCCACTGTCAGAGATGTCTTTACTGCGAAGACTGTATCTTAATTCCTCTCTCCTCCCCTCCTGTTTGTCATAAGTCTGTCTTCTTCTTCTTCTTCTTCTTCTTCTTCTTCTTCTTTTTGCTTATTATCTGTGCGTATGTCATGGTTGCACGATTGTTCCTCATAAAATCAGGAAACAGGATGACATCACTTTCATGCACACAGCAGCAAAAGTACATGCAGACATACAGATAAACTCTCATTCTCCCAAACTGTCAAAAACACACACACACGCACGCACACACACACACACACACACACACACACCCACACACACACCCACAGCTCATCTGTCCTCTGTTTCCAGACTCCAGAAAATGAGAAACGCCCACCTGTGCCAAAGGCCACGCCCACACCCCGTGCGACTGCCAGTAAGAATGGCTCCTCTGCGACTGCTGCAAGTAACCCTGCTGGTACGTGCAGTGCACACCCACTTGTACAGTAACACCATTTCTTTTATAGCTACAGTGTCTGTCTGCCCTCTGTAACTGATTGTGTGATATGAATGATGTTGTCACAGACAGTATCTCTCAGTAACTCGGCTTTATTTAGTTCACAGTCTTGAAAGTGCAACATGACCTCTACAACAGGACCTGAACTCTCCACAATAGCTGGGAAATGACTCACAATGTAAACTGTTACCACTCCAGGCAACGGGCTAACTGATTTGCTACCATATGTTACACTTTATCGGATTCAAAAGCTGGCTTTTGAAGACCCCAGACTGGTATTTTTATCCACACATCACAAAAGGTATCTCACCTCTCCAAGAGAGGAAGCTATGACTCAGTCAGAGCTATGTTAGTCTGCCTTGTTGTGCACTTCAGCGCAGCACCCTCAGAGAATATGATTCATTCACCCAGTTCGCAGTGATGGGTGTTATGTACTGCAAGGTGCATATTTCATTTTAGTTGCATGAGTGAACTCCCATTACTTTTGTGGCTGTTGCCCCGATGGCAGCAGTTTTGTCAGATTCCATAATGCTTTTGCCACATGATGGCAGCATTACCTACAGCACAGCTTTATCAACATATCAGACGTGCTGTCACACCTCCATAAACGGCGAAATTACTCACTTTTGCTCAGACTGCATGCAAGACAATCTTCAAGTCACCGGAAGCCCTTAAAGCTTTAGTGCGTACCATTTTGATATTAATGAACGTCTGTTACATTCAAGCCATTGCCAATTGAGTTGCTATAAAGCAAAAAAATGGGCCTGCCCATGAGAGAGAGACATCATGGCTTTCAAATGAGCAAAGTGGCAGTTAGTCAAGTCTGGTGGCTTTTAAAAGAGCGATATAACAGCTTCAGTTCACTTGTGTAAACTTAAACAGGGCTGTTTGGCTGCAAAGTAAAGCGGTGAAAATATTCCAAATAAGGTGTACACTTAAACAGATATTGATTTTTTAATGTGGTCTGTTTTTGTGCCAGCCAACTTCAGGATTTTGTTGTACAGGAAACTTGACTATGGCAAGACTTTGGATTGTCAGCTATCGGCAGCCAATCACCTGCTTCTTTTCTTTTTGATGTGATTTTGACAGTAGAAAAATAGGCAATAAATTCCAGCTGTTCAAATCTCTCCATTTTTCTACAGCGTTTATTTGAAAAATCTAATAATGAAACATCTCAGGGTTTGGTGAATAGTTGCATTCATCGCTGAGCCACGTGTTAGCACATCCAACATACAATGAACCAAACCGTAAATGTGCTGTTAAACCAAATGTTAAGACCCAGATTTGTCAGAATAGAGCCATTAACCACTTAGTTTACAGTCCAGACATTATGGCAACAAAATATGCATGCACTGTGTTTCAGACTGCAAAATACAATTTTGCCCCCATATGGTCAACGGCTAAAGTGTCATGGGTCACTTGGTCACTCTAGTGTGTCTATGCTTATGTCGCTTTGTTTCCTGTCTACAGCGAGCAAGAATGACAAGACTGAGAACAAGACAGGCGAGGCCAAGAAACCCAAGACTACAGGTAATAAACTAAGAGAAAGGAAAGAAAGTTCAGTAATACTTGTTTCAATATTGTTCTCATGGAATTGTAAATGTCACTAGAATAAAATAAAGGTTATGGATAGAACTATATACATGATCATACAGTAAAAGCTGCTTCAGGCACCTCTAAGGCTGGGCAGACTGAACCTGGGACTGTTGTGCTCATATGTACGGATCAATTGACCGGCCGTGATGTTATGAAAAGAGAGAAAGGCAGCGTTACTTTGTGCAATTATTACTATGAACAGAAAGTAAGAAAAACTCGGGGCGATGCAGACAATATGGTCTGTCTGTTCTGCAGCAAAGTTCAGTTTTATAGTACAGCAATCTTAAGACTACAGTTTTAGCAACATGTAAAATACTAAAAAAAAAACTGTTTCACTGCAGCTTATAACAGATAATAATAATAATAATAATAATAATAATAATAATAATACATTTCATTTGTAAAGCACTTTTCATTGAAAAATCAATCCCAAAGTCCTACAGGAGACTAAAAACAGGGTAAAAAGCAAAGAAATAAAGATATTTTGACAGCAGCCATGTTAGGACATCTGATCATTGAAATGCTCAGTGTGACGTGCCAGAAATCCCTCCAACTGTCTCACAGCCAGATCGTTAATTGCTCAGGAAGTCAATCAGGCGTTGTGTGACCCCACCCTCAAACTGCACATCAAATCACAACTCATCTGGTAGAAATTTGGTCTGATTCTTAAATTTGTCAAAGGCAAATTTGCGGTGAAATGGGGCTTAATCTGTACAGTGTCTGCCCCGCTTAAGGGAACAATGTGTGACATTTACTGCCCCTTTATACGAAATAACCACATCATTGATCGATAATGTGGTATATTCCATACACGTGTTGATCAATACCAGTACCTCAGTGATGAATACTACGGCAACATGCTCCTCTTCTTCTTCACTAGACATAGCCAGTTTACTTGTTTACGGCCAGTGAAATAACATGGTTGCACCTATAAACTCTGTGAACCGTTACGTCTCCATTTCATTAATGTTAACATTCACTTTATGGTGCGTTCTTTTTGTCTTGTAATCGCGACTAGTAGCTCGAGTGTGACGTCACATCCATGTCGGAAAACGAGTAACCGTGGGTTGTTGCGTTCTTTTTGTCACACAATACTACGAGTTGGAGAAAAGATGGATTTTTTAACATTTTTAGTAACATTTAGGATTCTATTCACCCAGTTATTGACATATTACACAAATATATTTCACAGTTTGATACATGAAAATTACGTTTTGATTAACGTTAAGCTACTGCTCTGCTTTCTGCTCAAGACTCGGCTTAAAGCCATTGTTGTCATATAGCAACGGAGCGTCTCTAGCCTTTCAGTCTCAGCTGCACAAGCTACAAAATAACTCACTAGTCGGTATTTAACTCCTAATAAGACTGTAGTGACATGCCTATAGGTAGCAGTATACAGTGCTATGTGTACCACTTCTTCATTTGGTTACAACAAAGACAAAAGTGTTTAAAATTGTAGAAAACACAATGTTTACTACGTGTGATGCACGACGTAGCCATCTTTGAAAGTGAACTCGGGGTCCTATATATACGACCTCGGTGGCGTTCTTTTTGCAACTTCCGGTTCGTAACTCCGGAAAACGACTCGTAAATCGACTTCGTTGGACAAAAAGAACGCGCCATTACACGCGGAACAGAAGTTGTTTTGACTAGTGTTTACTTTTCAGCTTTCACAAAAACTGAAATACTTCATTCCTGTTACCGTTTTTGTTCCTTCCTCTGTAGCCCGTCCTCGCCAAGCCTCCACCACCACTCCTGCTGCCTCCACTAACGGCGAAACCTCTCACCGCCGCCGTGTCATCACTAAACCCCCCGTGCCCAAGCAGACCCCAATGGAGAAGAAGCCGGCGGTGCCGCGTGCTCCTCGAACCCCCCGGCCCATCAACGCTCCAACACCTGACCTGAAGAACGTCCGCTCCAAGATCGGATCCATTGACAACATCAAGTACCAGCCTGGCGGAGGAAAGGTAGGACAAACCAGACGGTACAAGGGCGGTCTATAAATAATGCACAACACGTATTTACACAGTGTTGAATCATACATTACCGTAGCTTATCATCCTCCATTAAACCAGTCACCGTAAGATAGCACCAATTAGCTGAGCTGTCAACACCGACTGGGAATTCTGCCAAGATCATCCCTCGAAGCATCTGTGCTCTTCTCTGTTATCAACCCTGTCTCCTGAAAAATTATTTTCCAATCTAGTTGAATTCCGATCGCGATTACGTTTCGAGGGAAACGTATTTTCTCCTGGATTACCATTGTTTTAACACATGGTTAACGTTGTGAATTGAAACAAAAGGTTAGGTACTAGGTTAGGTAAAGATCATGGTTTGGGTTTAAAAAAAACAACGTGTTTTTTACATAACTTAAAATAAGCCAACATTGACTTATCACATGGGACATGAACAGCGGTCTCCTGAGTGACAGTCGTGACCGATTTATTCCCCTCCCTCCCTACGTGGACTTTGATTAGAAACATATTTGTGATACCTCAAAAAGAAATGTACTCTGGGACTAAATAGATTTCCCTCGAAACGTAATCGAGAATGCAGATTAGTTGTGTGGGAACGTACATTTTGGGAGACAGGGCTCCTGCTGGACGACACTGAAATACACGTCTTCAATTTGTTTTCAGTGTTGGGTTTGATTTAAATGTGAGCTGGAAAATTTGTGTATTACAATGAAAAATAATTAATTCAGTTATTAAATACAAAAAGTTAAACAAATGTCCTTGTAACATTGTTTTTTTTTCTCCATTTAATAATGACAGTACATGCATACATCAAAAGGAAATGCATATCAGAATGTGTATTACTTTTCACAGTGTTTGCATTGTAAATCCTCCGTAGTTTGCATCATAAGGTTCCATTTGCACCAAATGCAAGCCCGAGAGTTTTTAGAAAGCTCCTTTTTTTCGGTGTGAAATGCGCCAGTTTAGTGTAGGCACAAAGCCAAACCGAAGAGAAAAATATGTGTTTTCAGATGTAGCCAGTTAAGTGTAGATGTAGTCTTGATCTTCCACCAGAATCCTGCTAGCCTCGTGAGTTTGTTTTCCGTCTGTCTGTCTGAATCTGCAAGCATCAGATGCTTTCTTGTCTCCGCAGTATATATAACAGGATAATGTGTTCTGGCAGATCTTCTGAGAATAAAGTGGCTTTTATTTCTGTAGGAAATCATTCTTGGTCCTGGGGGCTGATGTGGAAGGAGATTTTATGAATCCTTGCGAGCGGGGTGCTTAGATCCTCATAAAGACGTGATAACTATGTGTCTGGGGATGATAACTAAAACCAACAGAAGATTGCTGCCTGCTCTGCCACTGAGTCTACTGAATACACTTGATTCCATTTGCATCACTCTCATACTCACTTCTGTGCTATGTAAGGCAGCACAGTGTAATCTGGTGGTTAGGCATACTGTATAATAGGGGATGAGATGGAGAGGGGAGGGCACACCCTTTTAAGGCAAGGCACTACAGGTGAATGGGGTAAAAACTTACTTACATTAAGACAGTTATTTTTTTGTATTGCAAGTTTTCTGAAATTGTATGTTTAAATATGCAAATGAGGCATCCTCTTATTAAATATGCACTGATTTGCATACATTTCCAGAACAGAAATCTGAACATTCGATGAAGACAGGTTCAAAATTCTTGTTTCATTTCATTGACATATTAGAGTCAACAGTTTTTACAGAGAGAATTTTGGATATCTCGCCATAGAAAATTCCTTTTTGTCATGTTTTTAGGAATGAAATGGGATATCAATCTGGCTATGAATTATATAGGAACAAACCCCTCTGTAAAAACTTCAGAATATAGATAGGAACTTATATCCTATACCCTTAGGAGAAGTCGACAGACGCAAATAGACAAGGTTTCTTTCCACTAGTCTGAAAGAATTGACTGGTGCACGAAACAGGTTTTTGCCTGCCGAGTCTGGCCTTAATATCTTTCTGTCACATCTATGCATGTTCCATTAACCATCATCAGAAGTACATATACTGTAGCAGTAACTGGCTAGGTAGACAAGCTCTGCATACCATTTCATATTTATCCCACCCAGCACAGCCAACATCTCCCTCTTATTTATCCAGGAAACCACATGCATGCTTCTTTTTTTAGCAACACCCTGTTTCACATTCACAGTGATTCCTCACTTCCTTCAACCTGTATCATTTATACATGGTCCAATTACAGTCAGATCAGTGCAGAGAAGGAGCAGTAGTTGCCTCTCCAAATGGCTCTGTGAAATTGGCCTAACCTCATATATCTTCCTGTATTCAACACTGGAATGTCGCAGAGTCTCTGGTTGTCATCATTAAACTGTAATCTTTGGACAGTAGTCACTCTTTCAGGCAGATGATCTGGATTTTGCAGGAGCAGGTCTGTTCCTGCTGTGTGGTCTCTCTCTGGCCTTTTCAAAGACATTCTCCTACACATTTTGTGTCTCTCTGTCAGAGTGAAGCCACTTAACACTCACAAACACACTGCCGCCCTGCATCACATGAAGTGTCACTGACTCATTCGGTCTCCAGTGATGCTAATATTGCTTTGTCTTGGTTAGTCTAATATGTATGTATTCTATTATGTATGTATTCTAATACGCTCCATTCAACAGGAGCTTACTGGCCTAACAACCTCGCAATCCTCAGTATTTATGAATTGGACTGGTATTGTTTGTCTGAACAATAGTACTGTAGCAGTAATGTGACGTTTGATCTGTTGCTTACTGGTTGGGTAATTATTCTTACACAGTTTTTGTGCTGATATTTGACTCTTGTCATTAACTGACAAACTGCATTGTATTGCTACTAATCTTATCTATGTCTATATATATGTCTAATCTTGTCATGTTTTGAAAACCGCTCCATCTGCTCCAGTTCACCATTATCCGTTATCCATCTGACACAGTACATCCGGTCGCAGTTCTACAAACACATTTTTGTTCATTATACTCCCATTTAAGGCCCATAATTATGTCTTACATCTAATTGGTGCAACTAGTATCAATTATTGACCAAGTTAATTTGATTATAAAGCTTGGTTCATTTTGCTTCTTTTTGATCCATGCTTTTATTTTCCAAACAATCACATGCTTCCCCGTTGGATTGGCTGTAATGACCTCTGTACAATTGGAGGTTGTATTGACCAGGGATTGGTTGTCTCCTCAGGTCTCCTCCACCCCGAACAACAAGGCGTCGGACCCCTCCACCCCTGCCACCAAGGCCAGAGTGAGTCCCTACCATCTACACCCTTCCGCCTTCTCTCTCTACTCTCCACTCATACACCCATTCTACATCCACCCAGGACACAACACACCCTTCTCTTAACACTACTTTAAGAACTAAGTAAATATCAGTCCACACTCATTTCATTATGAATATTATTATCGAACAGTTTTCTATAAAGGAGACTGAAAGAACTTGGGTCTAAACAAGATGTGTGTGGATATTATTATAATAAATAATATTATCAACAGTCGCCACAAGTAGTAATTACAGAATACTGGCATTTTTAACTTGTCATACATCTTCCAAGATTCGCTACAGACAGTCACTTTAATTGCCTCGGAGGGCTGAGGGAGCGAATGAACAACAATGTTCACTCCAGAGGTGGATATTACCAACAGTGCATTGCAGCTATGCATTTTGTGCAAGAAACTACATCCATGGTTAGTTGGCAGCAATGTACAACCGGAAAAACTCTGGTTTCTGACCGCCAAAGGAGAAGATGAATAAATACATTTCGGCTTTTTAGTAGATAGTTTCATAAGAAAATCTCATTAATAGCTTGATATTTTACTGAAACAAACTTTCTAAATCAGAAACTCATGCAGCCGATTACCAGGTATGCAGGTATTTCTGATGATTTAAAAAAAAATTATAATAATAATAATACATTTTATAAATAATATTTGTGTAGCAGCTTTTATATAAGAAATCCAGCACAAAGTGATTCACAATAAGGAAATTACATGACATAAACAGACATAGAATTAACGTAAAAACAAGGAAAGAATGAACATAATTAATGGAAAATAAAACCCACTTGAAGCAGAAGCGCTAACCCTACAACTGGAGGTCCATCCGAACAGTTTGGGCTGAAAGTGAACAAGGGCGGGTGTGTTCCATTTTAATCCCCTAATTTTTAATCCTCCAAGTGGCCTCCGTGCGGCGTATGCTGTTACGGTTTATCAAGGTCTCAGGGGAAGTGAGCGAGGGGAAGTGGAACTACTAATGAAACGCAGCAGTAGACAAGGTGGTCGTCCTCGTGGGAACTGTGGTACTGCAACACAAATCATTTTAACCATAGACAGCCATATAAAAGAGACATTTGTAAAACTCTCAAACTGTACATTTAAATTATTACTCTCTGTATTATACAATTCTAAAACCAAGGTTTATTTGTGTAAAGCCTTGAGATTGTAAAGTATTGGTCAGGAGATAGACCTGTACATGTAAGCATGGATACCTGGCCAATAGTAGTGTGTGAATGCTATTGAAGGGCGGGTCTTGGCATGGCCATAGTGGGAAAAAAAACATTGCGGCCAGCACGGCCAGGGAAAGAGACACTAATGTGCAATAGACTGCACAAGTACAGTACATGCATTTTCCTGGTTTTTAACATGCCCCTTAAAATCTACTGTACAAAGTGCATCCGTCAGTGTCTATCGTGAACATTGAAACATATCAAACTAAAGAAGGAATACCACAACTCAGGATACTCAGGATACTCATTAAGCGTAGCTAAGTGGTTCTGGGAGCTCCTAATACCACACTGCTTATACTGGATTTTGTGGTACCCAGACAAAAAAGCATACACACCTAAACAGACTTTCAGATTTTTCATTTCATTTTCATTTCCATTACACCCTAACATTTACATCCACTGAGCTTCATACTACAACCTTTTTCTAACTGCATCAGTAGCATCATCTACACCTCCTTATACCTCAACACTTTCCAAAGGACACCCCAGTGGGGACTGATGACCCATTTTTCAAGATGTTACTACTTGTACGAAATAAAATAGATTGAAGCTGCAGCTATGATAAGATAAGATAGAACTTTACTTATCCCGAGGGAAACTGCAGTTACAGTACAACAGGTGGGTTGCATATAAATATGTTTGCACAATATCCAATCTGAACTACAGGTACAGTAAGTGTGTAAGGTTGATTCAGAATGTTCGTGACTATGTCCATGATATTGCACTTAATGTCCCATTATTTCACATTATGTCCCATTATGTCCCGCAAGTCAGAGAATGTAATGATTGTAATCCAAAGGAGACCGTAATCCAGAGAGAAAGACAGCGATGAAATGAACAGAGCAGAAAAGAGCTGAAATGGAGGCTGGAGCTACCTCAGCACCCCATGTCTCTGCTATCCATCTCTCTGCATCAGATAAGATGAGATAAACTTTATTGATCCCCAACTGGGGAAATTCACATTAAGTAGATTAGTTGAAGAGTTTGATTGCCACGGAAAGGAAGGATTTCTTGTTATGCAAAGTGGTGGGTAACAGTCTACTCTTAAAGGTGCTCCTGTGAGCAGCACATCGTGGAAAGGGTGAGAGCCACTAAGACGACGTCTTACGACCAGTGTTAAGCTGCAGGTGGTTCAGCTCACACCACTTAATGGAGGAGTCACAACGCCCCTGGACTCAGCTTCCTTCCCCTTTGGGGATGCAGCCGACACTTTGCGAGTCATCCGAGAACTTCTGCAGGCGGCAGGACTTGGGAGTTGTATTTGGAGTCAGAGGTGTAGAGGGTTAACAGAAATGGTGAAAGGACCCTGTGAGGTTAAATGTGTTCCTATCTTCTCCTTGGCTTGACTTAACTACCAGTGAACAACCCAAACCCATTTTGAGTGCAACTAAAGGCTACTGTATAACACACAAATGGCCCCATTTTTTCGTCTTTGTACCAGCGTACATGCTCTTGCACGCACCACTGCAAACCCCCACAATTAAGCCCTGACTGGTGTCGCGCACCTTGACATTTGTAGCATTGTGGTTTCCAGTCTCACTGGCTCAGTGGCTTGTTGGTCTGTGCCTCCATGGAGCATGAAGTTGGCAAATTGTGAAGACAAGTAGAAATATGAAGCAAGTACAAGACACAAATAATACACAAATGGCATTGTTGAAAGTGTTGACAAACTGGTTTCGTTCACTTCTTGTGTGCTATTTGCAGATTTGTCCACTGCACCTACTATACAGGACGTTGCTAGTGTAGCAGTGCTACAGCATGTACATATCGATGGTTGAAGACGATGTGCACAGATGAAGAGTGCACATAGGCACAAAAGGCATCCAGAGATGACCTCACTAGTGGAATGACTGTGTGTAGTCTTCAGTCTTGCGGCACTCCATGTAATATGGTCACCTTTCCCTGGTTTACTTTCACTTAGTACTTTGTCTTCACTTGTAGTAATAATGGGAAACATTTTCAGAATCCAGTTGTGTTGTGTCCCTTGTTTTGCATTAGCAACATTCCTCACCGCAACTGAGGCGACATGATGTATCACAACGTAGCAGCTACTACAGGTGTACTGAAATAGAAAGAGGAAAACTTAACTCTGTTTGGGGGCTACAGCTCTGTGTGCGTGCATGTCTGCATGTGCTAACTACTCAGTGAGTCATCCTTTGCTGGTGCTGCCTGCGTCATCAGGCCATTTTCATCTTGGACAAAGAGACTAACGCAGAGTAAGAAAGAATTGAGGAAGGCGTCTGCAGTCTGCTGCAGGGCTATTTAAAATACAACCACAGAGGCAATAAAACTGATATCACAACAAGGGGGAAGGAGTTATGTATTGTAAGAAATTATGGCTATTTTTATTAAGAAATAAAATAGCCATTATTATTTATTAAGAAATAAAATAGCCATTAGGGAAGGAGAATATAGAAGATGTAATCATCCACATCCACGTCCCTGGTAGGTATTAGTTCCGAAGCTGCATGCAGACTTTTCATTGTGCATTATGTTGAGTGGCAGTAAGCAACTAGCATCGTCTTTAAGGTGAGATTAAGGATGATGCATATTAAGGATGATTGTGAGGTGTCATAGAGTTGCTACTCTTGATTTTACCTTTGCCAGTGTTCAAAGGGGCCTGAAAATGGTTAAACTATTTTTGTTGGGACTGAATCCATTCCAGTGGTATACCTGAAGCTTCTTCTTAAGCGGGAATATTGAAACCAACGCGGAAGTGCCTAAAACCTGCATTCTATCTCATTTCCAGCATGGGGCAACTCCACTTGTTGCAAAAAGAAGCTTTGTAAGTCGCTAGCTTGTAACTTGCAGTAAAGGCCCAGACACACCGACCAGATGGCCGACCCTCGGCAGAAAAGGCAGTTGGACTGATCAGTCTCCCCGAGTTGGTCAAAAAAGTCCCTCGGAACACACCGAAGAGACGAGACGTAATACGTCTCCATAACAGCAGGCGGCGCTAATCTGTATTGTCGTCCAAAAATGAAAACCGGCAGCTGATTGGACGAACGCGTCACGTGGGTTTGTTTTCTCCGGAAATTCAAAGACAGACTGTCATGGCGGCTCGTTCAGAATACGATCTCTTATTGTACTAAAATAGTTCACCGAAACGTGTTTCTGAAAACATTTTCATAGAAATAGGCCTGGCAGTTGCTGAATCTGTCTTCATTTCAGATCAACAAAGGTCGGTTTAAAAGATTTTCGTCAGATTTTGAGAGACTCTAGTCACGCTCATCCCGCTCCTCATTTTCGGGTTAGCACTCTACCAATCAGATGGCTCATTTGAGTCCGACTGCCGGCAGTGCCCGCCTTCCGATTCAACATGTCAAATCGGCCAAAGTGAAGGCCGACGGCCCCTCGGACGGACGACAGCACGGAACACACAGATTCGATTCCCTGACCTCACCAGACTGTCCTACGGCCGATTATCGGCTTAGTGTGTCTCGGGCTTAAGGGAAAGTTTGCCAATTTTCAACCGCCTGTGTTACTGCTGTACATGCAGATGAACAGCACCAGTACACAGAAGGTCCCCGTTTATCCGCTATTTACTCCGCTACATGACTTGCCTCAGCCAGTTGAAAATGCAAGTTTCCCACTTAAGCGTTTAGCTTAGCACAGCACAGTGTCATTGAAACTATAAACAGCACTGGCTCAGCCGCGTCATCCTCCCCAGCTCCGCCCTCTTGTTCAAATATGGTCACTTCTGGCTCCAAAATACTAAAATAACGACGGACACAATGCAAACTCCTGACATCAACAAGATAGTCCACAAATCGGTGATGTCACTGCTGCTACGTCCGCTATTTTAAATATTTTATATTTTGTTTATGAGCTGGACACGTAAGACCTTGGCTTTTCCAGAGTAGGCGTGCAGGAGGCAGGACCAAATTACGAACAGATACGTACCAAGGCTACGTACTGTATCTGTTCGGAATTTGGTCAACCAAGTCTCTTGCCGTTCCTTGAATTTGTCTGACGATTTTAGCATCAGCCCTTACCGACAGTTTAGACATTTTCATTGGTGTGTTTGTGTATATCACCATTCTTCTTTACACTCGGATGGGTTTAATTCCCGTTTCGTGCCAGCCGCATGATGGAAACAACATCAACACGCCCACTCGATTGCATTGAATTCTCCACGCAATGAGCTGCTCTATTCACACATGGCCTCAATCAGACATTACACAAACTTTGTACCAGGGAGCTGGCATGGTAAAGTGTGTTTAATGTTCGGTCCAACTGATTCAGACATTTGCATTCTCACATACAGCTCTTCTGGCTAAGGTCTGGATAACTTCAGGGTTGCAGTGCATGTGTGAAAGGGTTTTGGGGAAATTTGCTGTAATTTGGGGTTGCCTTTGAAACCTGAGATGACTTTATTTATTTTATTTGCTCATTTATTTACATTGTGTTGTGTTTATCCTTTTCCTCAGTTTTCTGGCTCTTTTTTAGTTGTCTTTGTGATACAACCCTTGCTGCAAAATGAATTACCCTGCTTGTGGACAATGTTGAAAGTCGAAATATCAAAGAGATGGCATTCAGCACATGCCACGCGAGTTATTTTGGTAATCACTTCATATTTAAGTTGACCAATGGGCCAAACCCTCTACATCTTGAGAGTATTGCTTTAAGAAAATCCTGACCAACCCAACCATGCAACATGTACTCAAAAGTTTGTGCTTCAGTCATTTTTCTTAGAAATTGTGGGACTGGCTGCAGGGCGGAACAACAGGCTTATAGGTTTTATGTAGAATAGTCCACTGGCTGAAAGGAAAATCTTTTGTCTCACATATTAGTCGCTTGCAGTTGCTTCTCACAGCATGTGTTAACACAAAATCACTGTCCTGTGTATAGTTCTGCTGCATGTGCTCTGTCTCCCTTCCCTTCCCTGTGCTTGGATCAGTTTTCGTTAATGCTGCTTATGGAAGCGCTCTGTTGTTATTCAGTCAGTATCCTCATCTCTTGATACTTCAGCATTAATTAATGTAAGAATTCACAAAACTTCCCGTTAAGAATCTGTCCGGTGAGCTGCACCCTCTGTTTTGAACCACAATGATTTTGTTGCATAACATCCCAAAACCATTTTTACAGGGCCTTGTGCTGATAAAGCCATCACATAATGCAGATAATCACTGAACTCATGTGTAGGAGGAATCATTTGATTTGAATGACAGAACCTCTTCCATACTTACAGAGCAGGGCTACTCTGTTTCCTGTTAACTCAAGCTGCCAGCTGATCTGCTCTTCTCTGCTGCTCTTGTCTGTCTGCCTATCATACCCTTCTTTCTTTCCTTCTTTTTCGTTTCCCTTCTACCTCCTCACTTTCCTGCTTGTCTGTGTGTCTGCTTGCCTGTCTTTAGGTTCAGATAGTGCACAAAAAGCTGGACTTCAGCCATATCACGTCTCGCTGTGGCTCCAAGGACAATATCAAACATGTCCCTGGAGGTGGCAAAGTAAGTACTGCCGGAGCTAGAGGGAGACTCTGGTCTGGGTGGATGCATATTAGATTTATGCTAATTTAATCTCATTTGATCCGTCTTGCTCAAAATTGTGATCATTTGAAAATCTCCTTTTTTCCCCATAAAAACAAACAGATCTGATCAGTAATTCCTGTTCTTATGTAAAGTTGGCTCAACATGGCTTGATGCATATTAAATATCTTACAGCTGATTGGTTTGTATTTACCCAGAAACATAGTTTTTTTTTTTAAGGAAATAAGAATGAATGCACTGTAATCAGCGCAATTATGGCTCCCTGTGTTTGCCTTTTGGATTGATTTCACTCAAAGTGAACTGACCACAGGTCCTTCTGCCCATCCCTCCAGATGTTGTTCCCATCTGCTCCAAACACCTGCTGCACTATCATATACCAGCTCTGGGCTGCCCTCACAACCACAATCACCACTTTGCTGTCTCAGATCAATTAAACGAAATGCAGAAGGTGTACTGGAAATGGCTCATGTCCAAGAAGTGACATCAGATAAAGCTATAGGCTGGACCGTTCACACATATTACAATATTAATTAAATGTAGTTTTGATACCTAAGAACCTGGAATCTCATATAACAAATACATAGGGTTAATTTCCTTATGGACCCTGAAATGTAGCCCTGGGTCCTTTTACCAATTTAGTAGTCGCTGTTAAGTTCAGACAGTTGAAATGCAGATTGCAGAAGATTACATATTAATACGACATGATCTTATTATAAACATTCTTCTTTAAATCTAATTTGATCATGTAATTATGTTTTGTTATGCTAAAATATAAATCCCCCGTGATTGGTCCCACCAATACCTCTCAACTCTTTGCACTAATATTCCCTTGCAGATGTTTATTTTTTTATTTCTACTTTGTCTTGTCGATTTTTTTTCTCCATTTTTCCAATTACAGTAGGTGCACTATACATTTTTATTTTACATGTACATGTTAAACAATATTACATTGTTGTTTAACATATGTACAACACATGTATAAGTAAATATTAGGAGAGTACTCAGCATACCTGGTTAAAGTAGGTTAACATACACACAAGCAGTGTATATTTGCTCCATACTGTGTGTGGAACACTGTTCTTTTGTAAGGCATGTTCCACATAAAGTAAGCAAATACAAACCAATACAATCCAATTAGGTACTGTATTAATACCACAGTACAAGGGCACTATAACACTATGTCATGGGTGTGTACTGCAGTAGGCTTAATTGCACCAATATGCCAACTCTTTGTATTTACTGAAGTCCCTGGTGTTTCCTCAGTCTAAAATGACATCATGAATATTAAAATTAGCTGTTAAGAATTTGAATATTTGTTGTGCGTGTCAAGGGAGAGCAGCCTCTAATGAGGGAGAGCTCTAATGCCAACCAGGCGATCATAACTAATCATGATTTGTTTGCAAATAACATTTTAACAGCACTGAGGGTCACAGTCTGCTGACTGTTTGTCTTCCTGTCTGTCATCAAATATGTAAATATGATTGATTTCGTCACACGCTGTGACCAGGTCGCAGGTCACCGGCTTTTAAAATCGATCAGTGCCAGCTGCCGTCAGATTACTGTTATATGTGATACTGAACACATGCTCTCATGATGTGGCGATGGTCTAATAACTGCCTTCTCATATCCTCCAATTATAGTCTGTCCTAGATTTAAATGCACAAATGGAACATCATTTACCAGCCTACCAAAACAAAATAACAACAAAACAGGTCAAAGTAGGGAATGAAGCATGGGTAGGTAGTCCAGCATTTGCTGTGTTGTATCTATTCTCCCACGTAGACCTTTGTATTGTATCCTCTCTATAAATCCAACCAGGTGCATGATCATGGATGACAGTGATTTTGTAAACTGGATATGGAGTGGGCACTGAAGTATGGCTGCATTGTACTGGATGTGGCGTCTTTATGAGTTAGTATAAAGAGGCTACATTATGATCTCATCTCTTCCCCAGTTCCAGATCATGCATAAGAAGGTTGATCTGAGCAAGGTGACGTCCAAATGTGGCTCAAAGGACAACATCAAATATAAGCCAGGTGGGACTTAATACTTGTTTGTTTTATAACTTTATTTTAAACTATTGTATTAGGGCACCGGTCTCATACTTACCTTCTTCTTTTTTTTCACCTCAGGTGGAGGTGATGTGAAGATTGAGACCCATAAGCAAAACATTAAGACTAAGTCTAAGATTGGATCCATGGACAACGTGGGGCCGGGCAACGGACAGACCAATGGACACAAGGTCAAACTTGAACATAGTCACAGTTAACTTCTCTAGTTCTGCTGACTCACTGTGCTTTTACAGGCAGACGCCACAAGATGGTGTGGTAACATGAGATAGTACACTATAATAAAACGTAGTGTTCATTGTGTGTGTGTGTGTGCGTGTGTGCGTGTGTGCGTGTGTGTGTGTGTGTGTGCGTGCGTGCGTGCGTGCCTGCCTGCCTGCCCTTGTGTGTCTATATTTGGCTACAGGAGGAGAAAACGGAGAAGACATCTTCACCCCCGAGTGGCGCTCCGACAACTGGATCAGCAGGTGTTGCTAAGGCAACAGCACCAGGAGGTGTTGCTAAGGAGAATGGGGTGAAGGAGCCCACACCTACTCCTTTCGGGGGAGACGGACTGAGGGAGCATAGCATAGACAAACGCATCACTGAGACAAGTGGGTATAAACACACGCAGTATCAGCGCTATCAGCAAAAAAGCCCCCACCCTCCCAACTCTTCAGATACCGAGGGTTGCTCTTGCTACGGCCCCTTGTACACCGCTTCAGCATAATCCTAAATTTACGTTTTGCTAAGATCTGATTGGACAATCCAAAAGCTGTTCAGGGGTTTAGCAAACGGTCATTTACAGTACAAAAACAATTGACAATAAATAGATATTGCGTGTGCATGGCTGTTTGTGTATACCTGCGCTCTGCTACGTGTCTGATGGAGTGGGGTGGTTTAAAAATAGCAGACACGTAGCTGCTAAATGAAATTGTGAAGAGACCTACAAACTAAGGATTAGCCGGTCTTAGTGGATAAATTCATCCCTGGCACTGCAGCTGGCCTCCAGACACCCTGAGTCAGAGGCACACAGATCTAATTGATGGATGGCTGTAGTGCTAATACAATACAAAAACAGAATGCTTTTATAATGTGGCCTATAATTCATATGAGCCTGCCCCAGACAGTAAAATCACAGGCCACTTGGCTGGTAAAATGAAATCTCTGGAAATCTTCTCTTTCTTTCTCGTCTCAGTAACACTTTCCTCACCCTCTTTTTTTTTTTTTTTTGTTCGTTCACTTGCTCGTTTCTTAAACCACTTTCTTCCCCTCAACAGATTGAGTCCCAGTGACCTGTAGATTTTGGTGGGACACGCATGGCACTCGCCGACCTGCCAATCAACCGAACAACCAACCTACCACGGCGCAGTCACCTCCCTTTGGCCCCGCCCTTCATCTCGCCCCACCGCAGCACCGAATCGACCGATCGCCTCTCAGTGTTTCTCTGGGGTCTGCCTGCCGGCTTCCTGCTACCAACCCTGACCTTTAACCTCTCAACGGTTAAACCTTTGGCCCTGCCTACCACAGAGAACAGCACCTGCTGTTTGTCTGTGTTTCTGTGTGCGGAGTTCCACCAGCTTCTCGACTGATAAAATTCCCTTGTAAACACTAATTTAGAGGACTTCAACCTCAAACCCCAAATTGAACAACTCCAACGCAATAAACCCTCTATTGTAGTCAATGCTGTATGGAAGTTTACTGAGCATAGCCAGTTTTTTAATATTTTACACATATAAGTGTAATTAGTTTTAACACGTGTTCTTATAGTGCAAACACCCTGCCTCAGAGCTTAGTCTAATCTATGGTCCCTCCTACAGGCCTTCACAATTCAAAACCACTCAAATCTTGCTAGCAGGCCTATGCTAATGCTACTATTTTCCCCACCTCCATTCCCAGTCCTTGTCCACCCAGCCCCAGACCACACTAACCAGCCGAGAGCCTGCTGCCAGTCAGCAGCAGGGCAAAGTCTGCTTTAAATCAACACGTTCCAGCCTCCCAGCCAGCCAGCAATTATTTCCGTATCTCCAGCACTGCACGTTGTCACGTTATAGGTACTTCTACAGCTCACTCATCAAACATTATCTCCCATTACATCTCTCGGTATCGTTGCACCAGTTTGTCTCACCCAAATGTATTACAATAATGCTTCTTTATCTCTGGACTTTATCATGATGCTCACCATTAGCAGTGATCGGTGCAGAGGACAGGGGCTTACCTAGAGGAGAGAGGATGCATTTGGAGACGTTTGGAAATAGATCTAAAGAATGGAAATAGATCTAAAGATAATGTTCAGAGTCAGTGCTGAAGCGTTTAGGATGTCAGGCAGTTCCTGTGTTAAGAAAAGATGCATTCATCAACAGTACAGGCTATAACAAAGCAGATGACTTTTACCACAATTAGAAACATCACTTAATGATGTGATGAGTGCATGATAGAAAGGTAGGCGTAAAGTGATGGCGGAGCTCTGTGGCTTCTCTGGGTAGCCTTGCCTCAAAAAGGATTTGGCACTGAGCACTGAACAGGTATTTGATCGTGAAGCCAAATAAGATCACAGTATTGAACCTTGAAGAGTGATTACAAATTCAAGCTAAAGGAGTGATCTTGAACAGAAGTATTTTTTAACCCTTTATGATAAGTGAAGTTAAACTTTTAGCTGCTGCACCTTTTTAGGCGTTAATGCACAGTACACTGTATGTAGCACTTCTCTAATTGTGGACAGTGTGAACAACCATGTCACAGGCTGCTGGGTAAAGACCCGGTCACGCCAGCACTTGAAATGGCGAGATTTTATGGCAAAAAAAACAAATTACTACAATGGAATTGATAGGATAAGTGATCTTGCTCATGCGGTGAAAGTGAAACCGTGCAAAATATTCACATCATTGTATTTGTTGACCCCCACTAGATGGTGGTCTTTGTTTGAAGAAAAAGGCTCAAGGAATGGTAATTCTGTGCGCTTTCAACCCTTCGTTGAACAGAGAGCGCCATCTAGTGGGCTCAGAAAATAGAGAAAATGGTCCATGAAGCTAGCCATCACTAGTAAACGGCACAGTAAAGAGTAAATGGGGGATCTGTTGTGAGAGCTGTTGGGACTGACTAGACTAGGATGTTCTCTGCTTGCCAGAGTCTTACTGTCTTACAGCTATATTTGTTTTACAACTTGCCCTGTTATTAGTCCCCTACGTCACCAAGCTGCTAGGACCACATGATTCGGGAAGACGAATGAATTTCACCATGTCATATTCTGGTGTGATCGGGCCTTAATTCACTAACACAATATTCTTTCATTTGGATTCACATTAGCTTCCACAAAGTTGTTCCCTCACTGTCTAATCGCTTGATCCCAAACCGTATCGTTCCGTCCTGAGCTGTGTCTAGCGTTGTACAGTTCACATGTGGCTATAAGAGACAGACAGACGGACTGCGCCTTCTGTCTCTCGCGCATGTGGTACGTCCTGGTCGTGTAACAGAGCCGCACCCTCTTTTAAGTCCTCCCACTAGCTGGTGCGTCTTAGAATCCGCTCTGTGAGACCTGCTAACTTTCTTCACACACAAACTCACTTGCACATAAGCACATATATATATACAGGAAAGCACACACATGCTTGTTGGTGTGCATGCATGCACACACACACACACACACACACTAACACACACATACACAGGAATCGGCACATAAACACGTACAATATAATACACACAAATCCGCATCCTAAAATAAAAACGGTATGCTATTCATAGAAGCATTTGTCTGTTAATAAAACCAACTCTTTATTGTATTTTGGTGGTCTATGCTGATATTGTTAAAACAATGATGCGCTGTGTCGGTGTGTTGTTCCTATCATAGTCATTGTCTTTTTTTTTTTTTTTTTTTTTTTATCATAGGTTCACCTCATCCCGCCTCCTTTTCGTCTGTTTCCTCGTTCTGTGTTTCGCTCCGACTCTCTGACAGCAATACAGTGATCTTAGTTGAGAACGCATCCTGTCACGTGCGCCTACACGTGACAGAGACAGAGAACGACCACAGAAGTTGACAGGTAGTTAAGAGAGTTCACTTGCAGGAAGAAGTGTCAATCAAAGGGAATAATGCTACATTCATGGCAAGTCTGAAGTTGGCATTTTCTTTGCAACTTTTTTTTAGTTAATTTACAAGAGACTGTTCTGTAGATTGAACCTGCTAAGAGCTACTACCAAGCCACCGCAGATGATCAAGATGATCATGTTTCTAATTATCTAGTGTGTCTAGCACATATTTTACTTCTAAATAAAAACCTGTGTAGTGTAAATAGATGGAAGTAACTAGATTTTTTTTTTTTTTTTTTTTACTTTTGTTGAGCTTTCTCTTGTTAATTGTTTTGTATAGTATATTACTGGATATACAAAAAAATATTAACATTCTCAAAGGTAAAAAAATTATTATTTCACTACACTGGACAGCAGGAACTGTCCGGCTCCAAAATGTCATGAATGCAGCAGTATTTCAGCAAGGAAGAAGCAAGAAAGGCCTGCAAATACTGTCATTGGGACCATCCAGTTTTCTTTCTAGTGAAACAAATCTGTACTTGTAAAATAGAGATCCACAAGTAAAGGTTTTTTTTCCCATTAAAATGGTCATAGTACATTCAGACACAAAGAAAATCTAAATCAATGGTTGATGAGGAAAATTACGTAAATTTATAAGGAACATTAGTTTTTGTCTTATTGATCTTGTGTGGAGAAAAGACGCAACTCTCCAGCCTGTTTGCATTATTTTAGGAAAAGCATTGTGTCTTACCAGAAAAATGAGCATAGAAGCATCTATCTTAATGGAGAAGTCCCCATCTACTCCCTGTAATTCTATGCATTATGCAATTAACGCTGGGATGGTCTCTGCTAAAACTATGAAGGATTAGTGACGTGTTTGTGGGGTGTTGCCGTAGTTGTCAGATGTGTGAAGTGTTACTACTGCATCCATCCTGTAGAGAGCGCTGCTTAGCCTCTAGAACACTGATAGTCTGGCTCTGAGACTTAACTAAGACTTAAGGCTGACTGAGAAACCTTACATCACCATTAGAGAAGCTTTAGTCGAGTTACATACTGTTCTCATTTAAACTACTTTTGATGGTTACACTATATTACTGTATCTGGAACACTAAATATGATCAAAATCATATTAATTATGTACAGTTCCCCTTAAAACTTAAAAGTCTTGTGCACTTTGAACACAGTCTTGTTCATTTCTTGATGCATTGAAGTGATGTATAAGTTGCTTCACTGTAAACTGGTAAAACATTGTCAGCTGTGTACTGTAAATGTGTGCTTTTGGGAGCATAACAGTCTTGGTAGTTAGATAAAGTTATGATAATCAAAGAAAAAGTGATCAAATAGTCAACAATAAAGACTAGGCATCTAAAAGCACTATTTAAGCATATTTAATATTGTACTGTCCCTCCAAATCATTCCCATGAGTTGCCCATAAGTAAACAAAAGATACATGCGATATGTGTGGATCATATGTGAAAGCGAAGATGTGAATTCTTCTTTGGGAATAGAGGGACAAAGGGATGAAAGCACTTTGATAGGTGTAGACATTGGTTTGTGCATATAACAGAGGAACAAGTTGTAGTCTTAAGCTTAGTGTAAGGGTGTGTTACCATATGACGGGATGACCTGATGTTGTGTATCTTGATGGCACATGGGTACCCCTTTATCTTGGTCAGCTTAGTGGATTTTAGTGGAGCTTTGGTCATCGGTGTTGTGCTATTGTATTGGCTATGATGGTTTAACACTCACCTCTCCAGTCTGCCCTCTTGTCGTTCCTGTCAACAGTCACTGCTTATTACTTTCTGACCAAGCTACAAACGCATATTTCCCGAGTGGGCAGGTGACAGTTTATAGTCAGTCAAAGTAAAGGATAAGTAAGGACAAATAGTTGTGCATAAATGACAAAGATGCGTTTGAGGTCATTTAGAAGCAGCGACAGCATTAGAACGTCTACTTTTTAACAAAACAAAATGTCCTGCTAATCTTAACCCAACTCTTTTACAACCAAATTTAAGGGATCCTTATGAAAATCTTTTGTTTATTTACAAAATCAGCCACATTTATACATCATTACCAAATTCACCATTCAGATGTTCAGTAAGAAGACCAATGGGCCACCTTATCCCTTAAAGTTAAGGTTTACATTATCATTGAGGACATGATTAGGTTTAAGACTAGATTCAAACTTTTAGTACTCAGTAGTAACCAGTATGGTTATTTGTGGAATAAAGTTAACATTGCAACTTTGCAGCTTGGGCAATATGTAATAACCAAAGTGACTCTGATGTTTGTTCACAACTGTTTGAATCCCCAGTTATAGCGCTTGAACACCACCCTTCCACTAGTATCTCACGCTGTCCCTTGTATATAGTTTCCACCATGTTTTTATCACTCCAGAACTAACTCTAATTAATTAAAATGAAACAAAAAAAAGAAAGAAAAAAAATTGTACTTCTTAACAGGATGTTGTGGATGTTGACAGATGAGCTTTCACGTTCATAAACCTGTTACCATTGAGGTTAATAATGGTATTATTATAAGATTGAAAGCAAAGGAAAGGGAAAGTGTACTTCTTTTGTTTTTCAGAATCTGCCTTTTTTCCGCCAAGAAAAGGGCTGCTGAAGTTTCAAGAATGTTTTTAAACTGTATTAAAGATGCAAGATTATGAATACATGTATGAGGTTTGTCTCTGTTCTGTTTTGGAAGATAGATCACATATGGAAACACTATTTACCCGATTCAAATTGATGAGGAAGAAGGGAGGCAGTGTGTGTCGTGTTTGGTATGGTCTGATGGATGACTGAACACGCATTACAGACAGGACAAGAAAACAAAATAACACACTTTGGAATCGGTCGGCAAACTTTAGTTCATTAAACAATGTGGTTGGTTTCCACTTTGATTTAAAATGCACTACTGTACACGGAACACCTGACACACACTGGTCAGCCCTTTCTCTCGCCGACCGCCACCCCCCTCCTGTTAGACTAGCCAGACTTTTGGCATGTGGTAGAATGTAATGTTCTTTATTAGACAGCTCCTCTATAGACACCTTGACATACCTACCAACACGGGAGTGAATTAAGGGATGTCTTGTACAAAATTATCTTCTCAATGTCGACAACAAAGGCAAAACAATTAAAGAACATTTTGGACAAATTTGCACAATTAAAAACATAGGGCGAAGCAATGATTGCTGAGCTCAAACATTAAGGTTGAACTTGAACTGTCTTTCGAAGACAGTCTGCCAATTGCCTGAAATATAACTGGGAAAAGGTTATCAAAAATAAAAGAGAGTGTTGGTAGATATGCACCCGGAGCCCATAGCTGTGTCTTTCACCTACAGAGGCTTTTCAACATCAAAGTACTGAAAAGTAGCTTTCTCTACATTACCACATACAGTATGCAGCCACTACCAGATGGTAGGGCAGTAAAAACAAATATTCCTACAGTTTCTTTTTTTTATCAAGAGCACAAACTAGAACTCTGTACTGCTTCATAAACAATAAATTGGTTTAATTTATTAGACCGGCTTTGTTGATAGGATGTTCATACGGTTTTACCTACTGTATTTTTCGTCAGGGGTAATAGCTATATGTTCAAATCGGTCCTTACAAATTGACAGGAAACAGGCAAAAAGAATGCACTTTTCAGTACCGTGAAGTAGATCCACTGTAGCGTGTGCTGCATCATTCTGTAGGGCACAACACCATAGCAAGAGCATGCAGAAGACAACAAACAAACTGCTGGTTGTTAGAGGCATCTGTCCTATTAGATAGAGCTCATCTCCCCCCTTCAATTCTGAATATTTGGTATGAAAGAGATGTTCATTGTGATTCATTGTTAACCAGTGATGTGAATATTATAATCATGAAATAAAAAGATGAGCAAAAGATCAGGCGGTGTCACAGTTGTGTCATTTCTTCTACATTCATTTACATCAAACACATTTACTAATGTAGTGTCATTTATTTATCTTGATCTAACAAGATGGTTTACCCTTTTAACAGGCCCGAATTATCCATAAGGGCACTTGGGCTAGTGCCCAGGGGCACCAACCATTCACAACCAGTGGGGGGGCACGACATGACACAAGCTTTAACAATATTTTCCATAAATTGTTATATTATTCACTTGAAATTGTTGAAAGACCATACATTATTCGTTTATGAACACTAATTTCACAATAATAATAATAATAAATTATAAATAAATCAATATTACATGACCACTATCACTCACCTCCCCAGTCTGTCAGAGTTGAGTTGGTCCACAGGTATGCGCAAATGTATCATTTGGGGGATGGGTTGGGGGGTTAACAATAATCAAAAGTTGTCAGTTTAACCCCCCCAAAAATGTTATCATAATGATGAATGTAAAATATTAACTGTTATAAAAAAATAAGTGATTGGCTTTCTTGATTCAATGTAATTGGCAAGCAAAGAATATTTTTTATTTTTATAAATTTTAATTTGTGCTAAAGAAAAAAAAGTAATTCAGTTTGTTACGTGGTGCTAATGGTAGCCATACACCAGTGTTATAACAAGTACTTAAAAGTAGGAGTAGCCTACCACAATGTAGAAATATATTGTTACAAGTTAACATAATGCATTTGAGATTTTTTTTTGTATATGTACAAAAGTAATAGCATCAAAAAACTTAAAGTAAAAACACAAAAACACTACAAAATACTCATTGTGCAGAATGGCTGATTTCAGATAATGTATATTATATTATTGAATTATATTTAAATATTGTGTAGGTTACATCACTCTATTATTACTTTATATAGGCCTAGCCTACTGCTGGGCGGGTAACCTGTGAATTTCCCCTGGGCATCAATTAAATATTATAAATCGTAGCCTACAATAATATGATAATCATGATATAATTTATTTGTTGGTTGTTGACCATGACAGTGCATCATATTGGTATAATCAGTTAACAAAGGCTGACCTGATATAAACTTATATAAATTTGTGTTTGTTAGATTATTTCTCTGTGGTAACAATGCTTTTTGGCAATAAATCTTATACCGTTGGAAAGCCTGTTTAGTTCCCTTAAATGGTGCCCCATTTGTAAGGAACATGCATTTGTGGGATGAGCAGCAGCGCTGAGTATGTGGGTTGCGCCCATGAAAAATTTGCCAAATCTTCTCTGCCAATGCCAAACAGCTTATTCTGCCATTGACTCGTTTGGTTTGGTTTGGTTTGGTGTGACTCGTTGTTTTCAACGGTAGGCCTATAAAATTTATTGCCAACAAGTATTGTTACCACAGAGAAGTAATCTACCAAACACAAATGTCCTTACTTTTTGTGCTAAGTTTATATTTGATATGATGACCGAGCACTTTAGCTGTTAGCTAATGCACACGTTCAAAGATCCTAGGTAATGACGTGCAGGTGTGCAGGCAGGTGGAGACGGGAAAACCCTGAGGACTCGGTCCACTGGCGGACAGGGGAGGAACGGGAACGGCGTGTTGTAGGGAGGGGGATGGAAGTTCATGAGCGGGGCGCTGTTGCTACCACAAGTAGGCTACCCCAAAATTGTACTCAACTGCAAGTACAGTAGGCTACTAAATGTACTTAGACAGTTAGCTACTTTCCACCACTGTGGTGGTGTAACGTTAGTTATATCAGGCAAACCTAAAATTTAACACGTATTCAATGGAATGCTGGTTGTTAGCTAACGTTAGCTAGCAAAATATAACGTTAGCGTACGTATCGTTACAGTAACGTTAGCTATCATTCCTATCTTTATTCAACAATTAATGCGTTCAAATCTCAAATACACAGTGGCAGCCACCGGCATTGTATTACGCTAGCTACTAACGTTGCACATTATAAAATAGACAGCAAGTCCAGAGACAATTAACATTTGGATGTGAGATTTTCTGTGGAGAAACATTTTGTTGTTGGTCCAAATTATGTAGCTAGCAAGTATGTGTCTTGTCCTGCTCTGTCCCGAAGTTTGAGGTAATGTTAACTCCTGCTACTTTTAGTGTAACGTTAGTTGCTTTTTCTTCTTTATTTTAATGTGGATAACGTATGTGACGTTATCTGACATTTCTCAGACTAACAAATATAGCACTTAAAACAAGACAGTTCTCAATGTCAGCGGCAAGATCATTTGCAAACATATTTCCTTTATTTTATTAGCCGCGAGTAATTCAATTAAGCAAGTTGTGATATCAGGATACCACCACATGTAAAATGTCTGTATCCTTGCTTCTACCCTTGTCCTTGCCTTCTGGCATGGCGTTGTATCCTTGAGCACAAAGATAACCTGTGAAATTCCTGCCGGCTGACTGGCACTCATGATTTAGCTAGTGGACAGCTTGGGGACAACCATACATCCATGGGGACAGCATATGACGCAGGCAGAGGGGGGTTTTTATATGGAGAGGAGCAGCAACAGGCGATCAAGCAATTTACTGTACAGACATCTAAAACTGGAAGCAACAGTATAGCCTACTGTAAATCTGTTTCTCTTAGGGCTAGAGCTGGGCAATCTATTGAATATCGTGATATGAGACTGGATATCGTTTTAGATTTTGGATATTGTAATATCGTAATATGGCTTAAGTGTTGTCTTTTCCTGGTTTTAAAGGCTGCATTACAGTAAAGTGATGTCATTTTCTGAACTTACCAGACTGTTGTAACTGTTCTATTATTTGCCTTTACCCACTTAGTCATTATATCCACATTACTGATGACTATTTATCAAAAATCTCACTGTGTAAATATTTTGTGAAAGCACCAATAGTCAACACTACAATGTTGTTGCGGTATTGATATCCAGGTATTTGGTCAAAAATATCGTGATATTTGATTTTCTCCATATCGCCCAGCCTTACTTAGGGCTGATTATACTGAATTAAAATTGATTCTTGCTTTTTAAGTAGGGTAAAACATTGTATCTAATATTGTATTTGTGATTTTCTTGCAGCAACTGGGGAGGAAGGTCAGTAGAGAGAGATACATCTGAAATATAACAGCCCAGACTCTGTAAGTAGGCTATAACTACACACAAACCCTCGTGAACCAGACCAACCAGCTATGAAGTGAACCATATAAGTACCTAACGTCTTTTGCGAGGGGAAGATAGCCACATCCCATACAGAAGGGAGGAACCAATCCGTCTTTTTCTGTCCTGATACTGATACCTGGTCTTTGGGTATCGGCAGATACTGAGTACAGATCCGATATAAGTGTTTAATCAATAAGATGTATGCCTGTGTGAATGTGACTTGGATCATTATTTTATGTGTAAGGCAACACCGATATAAATGTACTGAATTGTTATCTATTATTAAAGTAATAAATTGTGCACCAGCAATTTGGTAAACATCTTCAAAACTACCATTGAAGTGTAAGCCTTTTAAATGAAGCAACAAATTGGTCAAAACTTAAACAAAAACTAAAATTCCAGTATATAATAAACATTAAATTGAATAGATTGGCCCCATTGTCACGATACCCGATTCAGCTATTTGAGTCGGTCGTTATCGGCCGCTGTTTTGGGTTGGTGTATCCAGTTTCCAAAATTACCTTTTTTGACTCACTGGCCAAGGGGACTGGTAGATGAAAAAAATCCACCAGGCCAAGCTCCCATAACAGCAGCACGAATGTACTAAAGGCAGAGAGAGAATCATATTTAAACAGAGGCAGCAGCAGGATGATACCTATGCTTACAATGTAGGTGTGTCGCTGAGCTATTTGATAGAGGAGATCAGCTGATTTGACCAGCTAATGAAAGCAGATGATAAAATAATTGACAGCCCCAGACTGGACAGCAAGGGACAGTGAGTGAGCATGTGTGTAAATACTGAATGCAGATGAGTGGGATTTAAAGAAGGCCTAAGCATGCAAAAGTAAAGTCTTCCTGACAGAACTTATGCTATAGCTTCATTCCAATCAGGAGACCCAAGTGGATGAAGTAAAGATGAATATTTATTAAACAGATGATATGTGATATTTCAGTCTTGGCAGTAAGTCTGGGAGACTGTATACTAAGGGAAGTCTGTCTGCCATGAACAGCAGCAAGATAAGTGCCTATTAGTTTATTAATTAGTCTGCTACGAGGTACAGAGGTTGAAGCCGCACCAGAGCCTACTGCTGCCATCGAACAACGTGACGCCGGAGGCGGTATGAGAGGAGACGTAAACGTAGAAAACGAGCCTTTAGTTTAGCCTTCTGCCAACCATAGTTCATGGCTGCAGCTACTTCAGGTTCTGGTTGTGGTGATGGCGCAGTGGATATGACACATGCCTTTGGTGTGGGAGATCTGGGTTCAATTCCCACTGTGATACATCAACCAATGTGTCCCTGAGCAAAACATTTAACTCCTAGTTACTCCAGAGGCATATAACCTCTGATATACAGTATAGCAATTGTAAGTCGCTTTGGAAAATGTCAGCTAAATGACATGTAATGTAATGATTATGTAGCTAGCTAGAGCCTCTAATCGCATAATCTTATCTAAAAGGACTTTACACATAAAATGGTAATGGTAACTCTCATAGAATTGCCACTATATAACAACATTGGGATAAAATGAATGATTAGTACTGTACAGATTACTGTATGAAGCCATTGCATGCCCGTGCTTGTCTAATGGGAGGGCCTGGACAGAGAGGGGAGAGTGGGACCTGAAGGAATAGGCCTAGGTCTCACTTCTTCAAATTCTGCAGGTTTTTTTGCATTCTGACAAGGACTGTAAATACTAGTACGTCCAGCAAACATTTTTTTCAATAGGTAACCCTTGAACTGAAACTAGCATATTATTTGTAACTCAGTGGCATCTATGATAGAAGATAGACAAAGGATGTTATTCACTAGGTAGGCCCTGATATACCTATACCTTATCAGTGAACCTTGTTTAGCCTAAGTAACAACAGGGCGTTATTTAAAATGTCCTCCATACAGTGGACATGCTGTACATTATGTTGACAATGTGTTTTCCTTCAAACCAGAATCCTGACCTCCTTTACTTAGATTTATCTACTCCAGGCGTTAAAGGAGCACTCAGCCCTCTGGCGAAGGTCCCATTCCCAGCTGTCCATAGTCCTGCTATCCGTGACTTCTGCAATCACATGTACACAGAAGGGAAGGTGTCAGCCAACCTTAAGTGTGAAATCTGAGCCAACTGTGGTTTTAGATGAGGTTTCTATTGTTGGAATACTTGGTATTCACTGAGGGTCACTTGAGGAGGTGTTGAGTGTTGGACCCTGCCTCCCTGTGTCCTTCTCTTGTCTTACCCTTCTTCTGGCCTCCATTCAGACACTGAAGTTAGTGGTTGGTGGATTTGTGCTCAGATCTGGTTAAGACTCTTATAGATAAGAATGTTTTTCTGCTGATGAAGACTGAGCATGGCACATAACAGAAAAACGGAGGAAAAAGGTAGGATTTGAATTACATTATATTTGAATGAATTTAGCAAACTGTTCATTATGTGAAATGTTTTACGTGACATGCCAAATCTGCAATTTATTCACATTAAGTCTAACATTTTCCATGAAATGTTATTGCAATATGTGCAAATGTAGTGATATTGTTGTGAAAGATGTGGAAAATGTAGACACAAGCTTAAGTGGTACTTTTGAAATGCGTCTCCTATAGTGCCAAAAGCTAATAATTATTAGATATTGCATTCTTTATTAGTGAGCTCACTTATATATGCTTATAAGTTTATTGTAATCTGTAATGCATTAATTTGCTGATATGTATCTGTATGGTCACTCACCTGAAAGAGAGCAGAAGTGCTTTTGGTCACAATTTTCCAAACATTTAATGTTTTTCTTTTCTAAAGAATCATAGGCTTCTATTGTGAAACAACACAAGGAATGAGACACCCTTCGCAAGTGTACCTCAATAACAGGTGAGCTTAAAAGAGCATTTGCTGTCCGATTGCCAATCGTATCTGTTATGTTAATGACATTGTAACATGATCATAATAGGTAAATATTCAGACTATTATCTAATAGTCAGATCACATAGATTTTACTATTTAGCACAATCCTTTTTATAACAAATTGCTTTAAAATGCTCATATTATGCTCATTTTCAGGTTCATACTTGTATTTAGAGGTTATATCAGAATAGGTTTACATAATTTAATTTTCAAAAAACACCATATGTTTGTTGTACTGCACATTGCTGCAGCTCCTCTTTTCACACTGTGTGTTGAGCTCTCTGTTTTAGCTACCGAGTGAGGCATCTCACTTCTATTCCTTCATTGTTGGGAGTCGCACATGCGCAGTAGCTAGGTCAGCACCACAAGCCAGTCAGAAGCAGAGTATAAGGGCGTGCCACGCTAGCAGCTAGGCGAGCATTATAACTTGTGTTACAAAGTGACGTACGTTTGTCTCTGAAGTAAAGGCTGGACTACAATAGAGCTGTTTGGAGCAGTTTGTGAACAGTGTTTTCTGTCGGAGATGGTAAGTCCCTTTGGGTGGACTTTGGGCTTTTTCACTTTGTAAACCTATTACATGCACAAAAAAGATATATAGCACAATAATGGAAAGGGAAAAAGCCAAAAAGCATAATATGAGGCCTTAAAACCTTTGTGTTACCCTTCTCACTATGATCTGCAGTTATGACCTGCAGGCTATTTGTGTCCATTAACCTAATTAGGGGTAAAGGCCCATCCACTGCCCCTTAAGTGTTACCAGTATCATACAAGTTTGATCCAATGTACTACTATACGGAGAAGTTATTAAAAAAGACCAAGGAACAGTTTCAGAACTGAGATGCAGATTCATTTTATTCTACTGAACAACTGACATGCTTAGGGAGACACAATATTCAAACATCAGGTGCCTCAGAAGAATCCAGAAGTCATTCCATGAGCTTCACTCCTCGTCATGTCCTTTCTGAAATGAGAAAAAGTAAACAATGTGATTTAAAAAGTAATTTTTTAATGCATTATAATTTGCAATGCTGCAATCATAACCTTTACATATTGTTTATTTACTGTTCTACATAGTAATATGAAGGTTTATACTGTGATTTATATCATACATTATTATATATTTTAAACTTTACTGAAACCCTAACGTGGCTCAAAACTATATGTGCCCAACACAAAAAATGGATAAAAAATAATTGACTATCAAGAACTGACCTTTGAGCCCACATCCCGACTCTTGGCACGTAACTTGTTGACCTGAGACTCGGAGATGTCAGCTCTCTCTTCAGCTTCATCAAGCTCATGTTGAAGCTTACGAAACTTGCTAAGATTATTGTTCGCCTGCTCCTCCTGTAGAACAGAAACACAATAACCTCATTAGTGCCTGACATGTATTTCTGCACTTATAACATGGATTATGTAATGAGACATACTTAAAACCAACTGAACCACTGGCAATAGATATTTTTCAATTACATTTTATATGAAATTATATGAAAGCATTGTGCGTAAAATGATATAAAATGTTCACTGAGAGGATGTTTTTACTGGGCTGTGCAAATCTAATGAAGTTTATCAAGCTCTACCACATAGCTTTTATTGAGCTGGGAATGAGCCATGTTATTGAATATGCACAAACATACTGGGCTTGGACAGGTTTTATACTTTTTTATATTAAAAAACTATTTTATACTAAAATGCTAATACTTACAGCTTCCTCTGCAGCTCTCTTGTAGGATTTGACCTTTAGCTGCAGCTTGTCTACCAGATCTTGCAGACGGGCAATATTCTTGCGATCCTCCTCTGTCTGAAAAAACAAAAAATTTAAAGTTTGAATAGAAATTATGTTTTGTGTTATACAATTTTGTAAATGAATTGTAACTTGCCTGATAGGTCAACTCTTTGATTCGTCTCTCATATTTTCGTATTCCCTTGACAGATTCGCTAGACTTTCTTTGTTCAGCCTCTACTTCAACTTCCAGTTCTCTGATCTGTTGAGGGAATGATTTGAAAATTTAGTTTTCTTTACATAAATATTTTTAAGTAAGCTTTTTGATGAGGAAACGTCATAGTTCTAGGATGTTTTATATTGTCAGATTTTGATGATTTTGTGATTTCATTCGATTGTTCATTTTAAATTATCGACACTCACCCTGGCCTCAAGCTTCTGCACCTGCTTCTTGCCTCCCTTCATGGCGATCTGTTCAGCTTCATCCAGACGGTGCTGCAGGTCTTTGATGGTTTGCTCCATGTTCTTCTTCATACGCTCCAGGTGAGCACTGGTGTCCTGCTCTTTCTTCAGCTCCTCTGCCATCATGGCAGCATCAGTAATGGCCTTCTTGGCCTTTTCCTCAGCGTTTCTGCACTCCTGCACCGCATCTTCTACTTCTGTCTGAAGCTGGGATGTATCAGCCTCCAGCTTCTTCTTTTGGTTTAGGAGACTGGTGTTCTGGTTGAATACAAAACTTGATTATAGAATTTCTCAGTAAAATAACAATAAAAAAGAACGGTGCAATGACCGCATCTCACCTGTGAGTGCAGTAGCTGCACCCTTTCACTAACATCCAGCAGCTCTTGCTCAGCAAGTTTCCGACTTCTCTCAGTTTGCTCCAGAGCAGACCTGAGCTCCTCCACTTCGGCCTGAAGAAGGTTGGTGCGTCTCTCAATGATGGCATTGTTTTCCTTTAGATCATCATTGGCTCGAAGAGCGTCATCAAGCTGGAGCTGAAGGTCCTGGAAATGCGGGAAATTTATTGTGAAGCAAGTTATATAAACTGATAGTGTAATGCAATGTCCAAGGTGTTCTTTTTTTAAATAAATGCTTACTTTTATATGTGTATGAACAGATTTAAGTTGTTTCTGGGCCTCAGCTGCCTGCCTGTTGGCCTGGCTTAGCTGGATCTCCATCTCATTGAGGTCTCCCTCCATCTTCTTCTTCAAACGGAGAGCCTCATTCCTGCTGCGAGTCTCGGCCTCAAGAGAGCTCTGAAGAGTATCCACGATTCGCTGCTGATTTCTCTTTGCTTGTTCCATCTCTTCATCTTTCTCGGCCAACTTGCGATCAAGATCAGCCTTAATCTGGTTGAACTCAAGCTGGGCTCTGAGAATCTTCCCTTCCTCATGCTCCAGTGAGGCCTATCATCAAATATAGAATGAAAATGAAATACATGACTAGTTACACCAAGTACCAAAACAAAGTTCATGAAGTCCACCGTTCAACATTCAAGATACCTCTGCTTCCTCCAGGGCTGTGTGTATCTCAGACTTTTCTTGTTCTAACTGTTTTCGAATCTTCTCAAGCTCATGGATACTCTTTCCACTCTCACCAATTTGCTCAGTGAGGTCAGATATTTCCTCTGAGAAACAAAATGTCACATTATTAATGGTTTGGTCATTAGAAAAAAACTACGATAGAGGTGTAAGCTGGTTTGACCCATACCCTGTAGATTCTTATTCTCTCTCTTCATGGTCTCCAGCTGTTCAAGAGATTCTTCATAAGAGTTCTTCAGTTTGAAGAGCTCAGTGCTCAGAGACCTGGCTTCCTTTTGAGAGCTCTCCAGCTCTGTTTGAGACTCTTCATACTTCTGTTTCCATTCTGCCAAGACCTGAAATATGTATGCTTAAGGTCATTTTACTTTAATTATTTATCTAAAAGAGCAAAAGTGCGAAATGTATTTTAAATGCAACCTTGTCAAAGTTTCTTTGCTTCTTGTCCAGAGCAGCAGCAGCAGCATTAGACCTCTCCACATCCACCATGAGATCTTCAATCTCATTCTGCAGCCTGTGTTTGGTCTTCTCCAGAGACGAACATTTAGCATTCACTGCTTCCACAGCCTCCTCAGCATCCTGCAGCCGCTGAGCCAGCTTCTTTCTGGATGATGATAGAAGTTATCTTGGTTTATTGTTTAAAAGCTTTGCAAAGTTGATCGAGTGAAAATATATTTTACTCACTTGGCATCCTCCAGTTCCTCGGTTCTCTGGATGGCATCAGTTTCGTACTTAGTTCTCCACTGAGCCACCTCAGAGTTGGCCTTGGACATGCCTCGCTGCAATTCACCCTTGGCCTCCTGCTCCTCCTCATACTGCTCCCTGAGCAGGTCACAGTCATGACGAGCAGATTGCACTGCATGGGCTAACGCATTCTTGGCCTAAAATGAAAGCACATCTTGTTGCATCTTTATGTACTACCATCTCTACCAAGTTCTAAAAGCTTGTTGATTGCTACCTTGACTTCTTCCTCTAGTTGTCTTTTAAGGTCTTCAATTTGTTGAGTGTAGGACTGTTTTCCTCTGGTTAGTTGGGACACCAGGGAATCCTTTTCCTCTAGCCGCCTTACAAGTTCACCTAATTTTGATAAAAGAATTAAACTAGTTGTTTATAATATCCAAACAAAACACACAGTTCATATCAAATGTTTACCATTCTCAGTTTGAAGCTTTGCTTTCTGCATGGTGAAGTCATTGATAGTACGCTGTCCCTCGTCTGCCTTTGTTTTGTATTCATTCATCTGGTCTTCCAGAGACCTGCACATTTTCTCCAAATTATTCTGAAAACAAAATACATTAATAATGGCATGTGACCTTCTACAAAAGAAATTAAAAGTTGTCTTAAGCCTAACAAATTACTTATCCGATGAGTAGAAACCTACAATAAATAAATTATTTTACCTTGGCCTTCACAATATTTTCCATATTGGAGACCACATCATCCAGCTCCAGTCTGAGCTCGCTCTTCTCCTTCTCCAGTTTCTGCTTGACTCTCTGCAGGTTGTCAATCTGCTCTCCCAGGTCAGCCACACTGTCAGCTTGTTTCTTCCTGAGTGTGGCAGCAGTGGCTTCATGCTGCAGAGTGGCCTCTTCAAGGTCTCTGCGGAGTTTCTGGAACTCAGCCTCCCTCTTCTTGTTCATCTCAATCTGAGCAGATGTTGCTCCACCAGCCTCCTCCAGCCTCTCACTGATCTCCTCCAGCTCTCTGGCCAAGTCTGCTCTCTGCTTCTCCACCTTGGCTCTGGCAGCTCGCTCTGCCTCAAGCTCTTCCTCCAGCTCTTCAATACGGGCCTAGACCAAAATGAAAGCAAAATATGAAACAGCATTGTATTGCTTTTATTATAATTGTGGTCGTAAAATGTCCTATTCAAGCACCAGGTTATCCAACTTTATTTATTTAAATTATTACCTGTAACTCCTTCAATTTTTTCTGGAGCTGGGCACTCATTGCTTGTTCATCTTCTATTTTACTATTGAGTTGGTTGATTTCAAAATCTTTCCTGTAGATAAAAAATAAAATAATATGGACCAGCTGACACAGTTTGAAATCTATTTGTGTTTTTTACAAGTGCATTTCATATTACTTTTTCAGTCTCTCTTCGAGTTGCTGCTTGTCATTTTCCAGGTCCATGACACTCTCTTGAGCTAACTTTAGGTCTCCCTCAAGCTTCCGTTTTGCCCTCTCAAGGTCCATACGCACTTTCTTCTCTTGCTCAAGGGAGCCTTCGAGCTGTGGGTCGTAATACATAACTTCTTATTCAGTCAATATTTTACATGTTACATACAAATCCATGTAATCTTGTAAATTCTTACATCATCCACTTGCTGCTCCAGCTTAGTCTTGGCCTTAGTCAGAGTGTTGACTTTGTCTTCTTCACTCTGCAGATCATCCAGCGTTTGCTGATGAGCTTCCTGTAAGGCTTTCTTTTCTTTGGTCAACTTAGCTATGATTTCATCCAGAGCAGCCATCTCTTCTGTCATGTTCTTTACCTGTGGCCAGAAGAATTTTGTATCAGGGACTTTAACATGAATGTTATTTGGGACACGCAGACTAATTTCACAGTATTTAGTGTTTGTGGTACCTTGTTCTCTGTGGCATGCTTCTCTTTCTCCACTTTAGCCAGAGTTAACTCTAAATCGTCAATGTCTTTCTTCAGCTCAGAGCACTCATCCTCCAGCTTCCTCTTCTTAGCAGTCAATTCAGAATTCATCTCCTCCTCATCCTCCAGTCTTTCTGTCAGCTCTTTGGCTTTTGCCTCCAGCTGAATCTTGTTTTTGATCAGCCCCTCACATCTTTCTTCAGCATCACAAAGATTATCTTGCTCCTGTTGTAATTTAAAAGGTACAGCATTATACATAGGCAGACTTGATTTTATTTTTATTGTAATCACAGATTTGAACATTTCCAACATACAGATTGAACTTGGAGCTGCAGGTCATTCTTCTCTTGGACAAGAGTGACCATTTTTTTCTTCGAGTTCCTTCCTGCGGGCTTCTGATTTTGCGTAAGCCTCTTTTAGTTTGCCAAACTCTTCCTTCATATTGGCCATCTCCTTCTCGTTCTCTGCTGACTTCAACAGAGGTTTAATCTTGAAGTACATCTTCATCCAGGGCCAATTCTTGACCCCCATGAAGGCACGGATGTTCCACTGGATCACAAGTAGTGCATCCCTGCCAACAGCAGATCATTGTCTTTAAAGTTGTCTCCATCAGGTAAAATCCATTTCTTTTACTTTTTTTTTTTTTTTTTTTTGACCCAACAAAACAGAACATGTCAGAAGAGCAACGTAAACGTACTATATGCTCAAATAACATACACACCTTTCCGATACCGTTGTCCCAGCATGGACGTATAGAAAACAAAACAAAAATTCAGTTTTAACCTGATTGCAAAGAATGTCCTTTTCAATACAGCCTAAATAGATTCATCTCCCCCACTATGCTTTTCTGTGTTTGATATTTATTTATTTATTTGGTTTGTGTATGTAAGACATTAGAGTACATGTGCATTTTAAGGTACTGTGTTTTGTCAAAGGATATCGTTTATAAATCTTTGATAGATGGATAGAGTTTTTCCTTATCGCATTAAGGGTCTAAGGATAGAGAGTGTTGAATGCTGTACAGATTGTAAAGTCCCTTGAGTCAAATTTGTGATTTGTGACATTGGGCTATATGAATAAAAGTTACCTGTTTTGACATTCAAAGTTTGGCCATGTTGTGAGCAGTTACCTGCGTTCAACAATCTTCTGGAATTCAATTCTTGCCAGAAGGCCTCGCGACCGGGCTTGGATGCCAGTAATGATTAGTGCTAGTCGGTCATCTCGCATCTCCTCTAGCAGACCCAGCAGTCCAGCTTTGAAGAACACCTTTATTCATAGAGCAGATTGGATAGTCAGTAATAATATGTATTTTATACAAATCCATTTTCTATATATAATACTGACCTTTGTGTGCCCCAGCTTGTACTGGGTGTGGTCAATATCCAGTGAACCCAAAAGTTTCTCGGCAGCCTTCTTGTTGTCGATAAACTGTCCCTCAGGAATGGCATTAGGGTTCAAAATACGGTATCTGACACAAATCCAACAGATAAAATGTTTTTCCACATTGTGAAAGATATATATAAAAAATGTAAGACAATCATTTGATTTATTTGGTAGATTTAAATTTGGGATTGTCCATCACATGCAAACCTCTGTTTGAAATCTCCATAGAGGATCCTGTTGGGGAAGCCCTTTCTGCAGATTCTGATGCCTTCCAGCACACCGTTACAGCGCAGCTGGTGCATCACCAGAGGGTTCTCCATGGCCCCAGGAGTTTTGGTCTCATTGGGGATGAGGCAGCGAACAAAGTGAGGGTGAGTAGACCTCAAGTTGGTCATCAGCTTGTTCAGGTTCTCCTGCAAGTTTTTAACACAACTTTATACATTTTGTTATCATTGTGTTTGACACAATAACTTTTAAAAGATTGGGTTGTAAATTTAAATGTATGCCCAACTTATTAAATTCAGTAATTGTGTCACAGCCTTGGGAAAGTAGGCTGTGTACTACACACTACTGTGGGTAAATTATTAGCCTGAGTAAGTTGTCTGTCTTGGTTAGCTTAGACCATAGATATAGAACTATTCTATATCTATGGCTTAGACCATCTTTTCATCAATCCTGTTTTACAATGGCCATGTACCTACATATGATGCGTTCATAACTACACCCTTTCAAGCTTAGACCCATAACCACAATTTAAAAAACTTTAATGAAAAAAACAAATATTTTACCCTGTGCAAGGCAGACACAGTTTGGAAGGATGAACCCTTCTTCTTGCCACCTCCTCCTTTGCCGCCCTTTCCACCTTCAGCTGAATAAACAAATGTACAAATTGTTAGATTACATTAACAGACACAGGTATACATTATTCAATCTTGTATTAACGCTATGATAAAATATTGACTGTGTTTGTTAATGCAGTACTACATTCAGTTTATTCTTACCTGAATCTGCTCCAGCATAATTTGCGAAGAGGACAGATAACAGCTTGAGATTAGACTTCTGAAAGAGTCCTACAACGGTCTCATTCAGAGGATCCTTGTTCTTCACCAGCCAGTTGTTGATATTATAATCAACAGTTCCAGCATAGTGAACCAGGGAGAAATGGGCCTCTGGTTTCCCTTTAACAACTCTGGGCTTCTGGAAGTTGTTAGATTTCCCCAGGTGATTGTCATAGAGCTTAGTTTTAAAGGTGGTATCAGAGGCTTTGGGGAACATGCACTCCTCTTCAAGGATGGACATGATACCCATAGGCTGAGAAGAATATAATTAAGAAAGTAAAGATATATGTTTTCATGTTGTTTAAGACGAGCACAATAAGTACATGTGAGGGTTCAGGAAAGAACGTAATGGAATTACTTTGGCTCATGTGGCTCTTTTTGATGATTTGCATAAGTAAACTTAAAAACTCACCTTTTCAATCAGGTCAATGCAGGCCTGCAAGTCCATACCAAAATCTATGAAAATCCATTCAATGCCCTCTTTCTTGTACTCTTCCTGCTCCAGCACAAACATGTGGTGGTTGAAAAACTGTTGCAGTTTTTCATTGGTGAAGTTGATACACAGCTGCTCAAAGGTGTTGAACTATAACAACATTGATCGTAAGCAGAAATTAACTTGGGCATGAAAATGTTAAGCAAATGTGTTATTTATGTCTTATTAGCTTTGGATTCTGTTCTAAACTCACATCAAAGATCTCAAATCCAGCAATGTCCAGCACACCGATAAAGTACTGGCGAGGCTGCTTGGTGTCCAGGGATTGATTAATTCTCACCACCATCCACAGAAACATCTTCTCATACACTGATTTAGACAGTGCACTTATAGCATAGTACACCTTTGGGATCAATCAGTAATCATTAATATCTTTAAAAATCTTTATCCTGAAAACGTTTCCTTCAAGTCATTACCTGAGAAACATTTTGTCCCTTGGTGACCCACTCGTTTCCTACTTTGACTCTTGGGTGACAGAGACCTTTTATGAGGTCCGCAGAGTTCAGGCACATTAGATATGCAATTTTGTCAGCAACTGAAAATGTGAAAATATACATTAGTCTCTGCCTCTTCAATCAGTAATTAGGCATGCTCTTTTAGCTACTTTCTCTTAAGAGTTCTTTGACACATTAAAGTATAGACTGTGACAAACATGGTTGAACATAACAAGGTGGGAATATATTGTCAGATGTGTAAAAAAGTGCTTTTATTTGATACAGTCACAATTTTACGCTGGATTTTAATAAGCTGCCTTTTTTCAACTGCAACTCCAATGTATTTGTCACATGCAGTGTAACCACAACATTGTGATGATGGTGTATTGTTTTTGCTAACAATTTGTTCTGGGTTTTGGTGGTGTTGTATCAAAATCCCTGTAGTCATACAGAGATGTATAACAAAGTAGGTTATAGGAAAATCCCCTTTTAATTTGCAATGGGTAATTTAAATATAGCACTTCTGTGTACACAGGGGAATATTGGAGGCAAGTTTGTAAGTGTGTCCTCTCTTTGGCTACCGCTCAGCAAAAATTGACTAGCAGAGCAGTGAACATCCGGGCACTTTCATCACTCTCAGTGGACTTCACTCATACCACCATAGGGAATGAATTATATTGCTCTGCTCTGCTGCCTTTGAAGCTGCCTGTGAAAACCCAGTGTTACAATAGCTATTCAAGACATTACTTTACATTTACTTTTTCTCTGAAATGACCATAAAGTTGATTCAATACCTTTCTAAAACAGTTTAAACAAAAACTTAAAATTATAATCTTCATAAAGGTGTGATTTATTGGAAGACTGTTGTATTAATCTGCATTAGTTTTAGTTAAATGTACCTAATAAACTTTAGTATGTTAAAACCTAGAAAGTTGACAGTTTTATTTCATCAAATTAGAATTATGTGTTAAGTACTGTTAAAAATGCTGGATCTGCCCTGTGCCAAATCTGTTGTAATAATAATACCCATCTACATATGACAACCTCACTTACCTTCAGTGCCATCAGCTTCCGCCTGCTCTTCCCGCTGCTTCTGCTTAAACTTCATGTTACCATAGTGCATGATGGCACCAGTCAGCTTGTAAATACTGCACTTCTCTTCTTGAGTGAATCCCAGCACATCAAAGGCTTCCTGAATGAAATATAAAAAGCATTTTTGGTATTTCCTTATTTTGTTCTAAATTGTTTTTTTTTCAAAATTTGTTTAAACATGTTTGCTGATGTGAATCTAAGATTCAGCTCACATCAGTGGCCATCAGCTCCTCAGAATCATTGATAGAGGCTACTGTTGTCTCTCCTTGGGAGATGAAGGCGTAGTCATAGGGGTTGTTGGTGATAAGCAACATGTCTGAAAATATATTTTTAAAATATGAAGCAATGCATGATACAGTACACTAATAATCATATTTATTACATGTATATTGTCCACTTACCCATAAGCTCAGGCTTTGCCTGAGACAAGATCTGGTAGAAAATATGGTAGTCCCTCTCAGCTTTGAGCTGGTAGGTCACACGAGACTTTTCCAAAAGGTCTGTCAAAGGTATATTATATGTTATGTTATTGTGTTCCGGTATAAAATAATTTGCTATAGGTGTAGGTTTAACTAATAAGGGACATTATACCACTCCTTGATGCAACAATACAATTTCCCTGGTTTGTAGACAAATAACACATTTTCTAAAACTAAATAGTTAGAGCTGCCACATTTTAATGTGATCAAACATTATTTCATTACTTTTAATAATGAATCTGTCCATCTGAGTCTATATGTTTCCCCTGTATCTAATTTCCTATATGTAGATTAGACAACGGGAGACTCAAAATGGTTAAAATGTGACTTCAAAATGGAGACAGTGTACCCTGCCTATCACATGCGGGGATTGACACCACAATGCATCCCTACAATAAATATGTGCCCTAGAAAATGGATGTATGGATGGATTTAGTTTTACTTACAAGTCTCAATGTCAGCAGAGGCCAGCTTTCCTCGGTTGTCAAAATGAATTCTGATGAATTTACCCTAAGATGAAAATAAGTGTTAATTTATATTTCTAATATTTAACATAATCTCTCAATGATAATCAAGTAGCCTCATTGCCGTCACACCAACTCACAAATCTCGAGGAGTTGTCATTCCTGATGGTCTTGGCATTCCCAAAGGCCTCCAGAGCAGGGTTAGCCTGGATGATTTGATCCTCCAGCGTACCCTGATTTTGTCATACAAATATATAAACTGCAGGTTTACTGCCAATTTAGAAAAGGCTTTTAAACAAAGAACCTTTATTTGGTTTTCTAAATGTTATATCATTATAATGATATAGGCATGTAAAGAATGGGTATTTAGGAAAGGTCAGTGCAGGAGGAAAACCGCATACAAAATGATGGAACAATTTACATTTTTTAATTACAGTGTTCCATGTTGTCGTATCTGGCAGTTTTAGTGTTGAACTAACTGA